>NC_138299.1:132486063-132876063 GCF_965601325.2 Salmo salar
AACCCCAACTCATCCAAACCCTGGCCGTCTCAGCCCCATCCTCCAACCCCTCTCCCCTAAACTCAACCCCAACTCATCCAAACCCTGGCCGTCTCAGCCCCATCCTCCAACCCCTCTCCCCTAAACCCAACCCCAACTCATCCAAACCCTGGCCGTCTCAGCCCCATCCTCCAACCCCTCTCCCCTAAACCCAACCCCAACTGATCCAAACCCTGGCTGTCTCAGCCCCATCCCCATCTCAGGCACACAGATGCTCGTGAAACAGGAATGAAATGAAACTCTAACTGTAATACTGGTCTCTAGAAACAGTTCCCTCTTTCCTCCAGCGCTCCTGTATGTTACAGGGTCTGATTGCGGCAGCAGCAGCAGCTTTGAAGTCTGGAAGAAACAGCGACTGATAAAAAGCAGAAGAAAAAAAAACGAATGGTCTTTTTCTCATAACTGACACAACAACAACATGAGAAAATGATATCTCTTAATGAGGCGTAATTACGGTTTTGAGCCCGCAGCGGGAACTGGCCTGGAGGCCCTGTAGCGAATTTAACGGGCCTGTGGTTTGTCAATGGTTTGCTTCTTTTTTGTATACCATACCCATTTTTGCTTAAGGTGTCTTTGACATGTGACATGTCTTTTTGTCAGATAAAGCCCTACCATATCATCCTGCAGCTGAATTAGGTGAATAAAGTGGAAACCTCTTTTGTCTTCAGCTGTCAGAGGGGCTTTGCACTGTCCCAGTTACCTTGGAAACCTTGGAGAGGTGAAGGAGAGGACAGCCAGAAAAGAAGAGATCCTCCAGCTCTGCAGACACCAGGTAAACGCCTCCCTTAGGTTGTATCCCAAATGGCACCCTATTACCTATGTAGGGCACTATGTGTAGTGCACTATAAATAGGGAATAGGGTGCTATTTGGGACACATCCTTAGCCTTTCTCCAACCTAAACCCCCTCACTTCACTTTCTCCACTCTAAACTCTCTTATCCTCTACAATCCAATCTAAACAGCTTGAACGTTAAAATAACACTTAATGCCTGACAATACAGCAGCAAAATCCAACATATCCCTTATCCATCTGTGTAGTACATTGCATTCGGAAAGTATTCAGACCCCTTGACACATTTTGTTAGGTTATAGACTTATTCTAAAATGGATATTGTTCTTTAAATATACACACAATAACCCCCAGGTTTTTAGATTTTCTTGCAAATGTATTTAAAAATATATATATATCACATGTACATAAGTATTCAGACCCTTTACTCAGTACTTTTTTGAAGCATCTTTGGCAGTGATTACAGCCTTGAGTCTTCTTGGGTAGGACGCAACAAGGTTGGCACACCTGTATTTGGGGAGTTTCTCTCATTCTTCTCTGCAGATCCTCTCATGCTCTGTCATGTTGGATGGGGAGCGTTGCTGCACAGCTATTTTCAAGTCTCTCCAGAGATGTTCGATCGGGTTCAAGTCTGGGCTTGTCCTGAAGCCACTCCTGTGTTGTCTTGGCTGTGTGATTAGGGTCGTTGTCCTGTTGGAAGGTGAATCTTCGCACCAGTCTGATGTCTTGAGCGCTCTGGAACAAGTTTTCATCAAGGATCTCACTGTACTTTGAGCCGTTTATCTTTCCCTTGATCCTGACTAGTCTCCCAGTCCCTGCCGCTGAAAAACATCCCCACAGCATGATGCTGCCACCACCATACTTCACCGTAGGGAAGGTGCCAGGTTTCCGCTTGGCATTCAGGCCAAAGAGTTCAATCTTGGTTTCATCAGACCAGAGAATCTTGTTTCTCATGGTCTGTGAGTCCTTTAGGTGCCTTCGGGGAAACTCCAATAGGGCTGTCATGTGCCATTCATTGATGAGTGGCTTCCTTCTGGTCACTCTACCATAAAGGCCTGATTGGTAGAGTGCTGCAGAGATGGTTGTCCTTCTGGAAGGTTCTCCCGTTTCCACAGAGGAACTCTGGAGCTCTGTCAGAGTGATCATTAGGTTCTTGGTCACATCCCTGACCAAGACCCTTCTCCCCCGATTGCTCAGTTTGGCCGGGCGGCCAGCTCTAGGAAGAGTCTTCGTGGTTCCAAACTTCGTCCATTTAAGAATGACGGAGGCCACTGTGTTCTTGGGGACTTTCATTGCTGCAGAAATGTTTTGGTACCCTTCCCCAGATCTGTGCCTCAACACAATCCTGTCTTGGAGCTCTATAGTCAATTCCTTCAACCTCATGGCTTGGTTTTTGCTCTGACATGCACTGTCAACTGTGACACCTTATATAGACAGGTGTGTGCCTTTCCAAATCACGTCCAATCAATTGAATTTACCACAGGTGGAATCCAATCAAGTTGTAGAAACATCTCAAGGATGATCACTGGAAACAGGACGCACCTGAGCTCAATTTCGAGTCTCATAGCAAAGGGTCTGAATACTTATGTAAATAAGATATTTCTGTTTTTGATTTTTAATACATTTGCAAAAAAATCTAAAAACCTGCTTTCGCTTTGTCATTATGGGGTATTGTGTGTAGATTGGTGAGGGAAATTTTTTTGAATACATTTTTAGAATAAGGCTGTAACTTAACTAAATGTGGAAAAAGGGAAGGGGTCTGAATACTTTCCGAATGCACTGTATTTCTCCTCTAGGTAATGGTCTCTCCATATCCCTTCGAAATGATTTCAGAACTTCAGACCCCTCTCAAACCCCAATGGTAGTTCTCTTTCCAATGTAGTCTTCATTTGGCATTTGGTATTTCCCAGTTCGCATACCAAAAACCTAGCAGCTTGCATACATGCAAGTTACAGATATCTGACTACACATGAACAAAATGCTGCAGGTAAGTCTTTCAAGACTTGTAGTAGTAGCAACTAAAAAAATGTAAACTCTCTAATGCAAGATTCACCTCTCGACAGGTTGACTAGAAGAACAGAATAGACAATGTCCTACCTCTAGTATGCAGGTCCCAGCGGCCGTGTTCTCCTTGATCGATACGTTGTAGAAGTTGGTACCGAACACAGGTTCGTTGTCGTTAATATCCTGCAGTACCACATGGACCAGAGCTGTGGAGGACAGGGAAGGCCTCCCTCTATCTGTAGCCACCACTGTCACATTCGGCCTGGGCTGTGACTCGTAATCCAGCTGGGAGAGCGTGGTGATGATCCCTGTTACTGGGTCTATGGTGAACCACTGGGCCTGGTTCTCATCCTGGCCGGCCTGGCCATCCTGGAGGAGGCTGTATGTGATGTCTCCATTGGGCCCCTGGTCTTTGTCTCTAGCCGTGACCTGCAATATGAAGCTCCCTGGGAACACCACCTCAGGTATGACCTGTGTGTACTGCTGCTGATCAAACAGAGGAGGGTTGTCGTTGACATCAGTGACCTGTATCGTAAAGGAAGACTCAGCCCTGAGAGGAGGGGTGCCTGCGTCTGTAGCCATCACCCTGAGTTCGTATGTGTCCCTCTCCTCTCGGTCCAGGATCTGGTCCACACACATCAGGTAGATGATGTTGTCCTTGGTGGTCAGGGCAAACTTTCCGTCCCCTCCTTCCAAGGAGACGTTGACATTGGCGTATTCTCCGTAGTCCGGGTCGGTGACGGAGATGCGTGCGACGTACTGGCCAGGCTGGGCGCCCTCGGAGATCTGTGGGGAGCCGTCTTCGCTGAGGAAGATGATGGTCATGGTGGGCTGGTTGTCATTGTAGTCCCGGACGTGGATTGTGACGAAGGCGTTGGTAACCTCGGGCTGCGTGGCGTTATCCCTCGCCTGGACCACAAGCTCGTGGACCCTCCGCATCTCAAAGTCCAGCGGCTTGTTGAGCGTGATGACACCCGTACGAGAGTCGATGACGAAGTAGCGCTCCGGGTCGCTCTGCCTGCGGTTGATCTCGTACAGAACCAGACCGTTGTCTCCCTGGTCGACGTCAGAGGCAAAGACTTGGAGGATGTTGCTACCCGGCTGCAGATTCTCTGAGATAATGGCGTGGTAGCGACTCTGGTTGAAGACTGGAGCATTGTCGTTGATATCCTGAACCGTCACATCTAGCACCATCTGACCAGTCCTCTTAGGGGAGCCTCCATCGAACGCCTCCAAGGATAACGTATAAGATGGTCTGGTCTCGCTGTCCAGAAGAGTGTTGACCACCAGGTCCAGATAGAGAACCTGGTTGGATCCTCTCCGGGTCTCCAGGAGGAAAGCCTGGCCGGGGTTCCCATCTTTGATGAGGTATCCCTGGGTAGTCAGTTGGCCCTTGTCCCCGTCCATTGCTGGCTCTAGGGGGAACCTGGTTCCCACCGCCGTCATCTCCGGGATCTTGAATGCCGCTCTCCTCCGGGGGAATGTGGGAGCGTGGTCATTGATGTCATTCACTGTGATGGTCACTTCAACGGTCACGCCCGTCATAGTCACTGCAATGAAGTTGTACCGGTCCCTCAGCTCATGGTCCAACACCTTGGCTGTCTTGATGATGCCCGTGCTCTCATCTATGTCCAGGTCACTCCCCACCCCGGTGCCCTCGTGGTCTGAAATGAAGTAAAGACTTGCGGTGACTCCAGGCGGTAACCCAGCGCTGATGTCCCCTACGATGGTCCCGGCAGGCTGTTCCTCGTCCAGCTGGAGCTCCAGGTTTCCCAGGACGGTGGAGGAGTGGACGGCGATCAGCTCCAGGAGGATGTAGGCCAGCAGCAGGACCTCTCGGCTCCACCGGCCATCACCCTGCAGTGACCTCGACACAGACCGCCCCAAACCCTTGGCCTCGGTCTTCATTCTGAAGGCTTCTTCCTAAACCTGAGAGGGACACAGAGAGGTGGGAAATATGTTAGTGTAGTGTACTGATCGTTACTTCCTGACAATGTGTGCGTCCCATTTGGCACAATATTCCCTACACAGTCCACTTCTTTTGAACAAAGTCAAGGTGCCAGAGTCAAGGTGCCCTTTAGGAGTTAGCCCAAGAAAACCTCTCGGCTGTTTGTCCTGGTCAGGTCATGTAATCAGGAAACATTCCAGGCTCCTCTTATGACCTGATCCAGCAACAAAAGCGGAGTGCTTTTTATTGGCATAACAAAGAGAGGGGACAGGCTTTTTCAGTCCATTTGGTGAGCTGTGTAAAAATGAAGCAAAATGCTTCAGACTGGGGTCCCAACCAGTGCATATAATAGATCCCTTGCATCACGCCATTTTCATCCCCTCCCTCCAGTCATCTAATAAGTTCCTTTGGCATAACAGAGAACCCTCTTTTGAGAACTGTCCAGACCACAGACAAGACCACCTGGGTTGAAATCTTTCAAATACTTTGAGTGTTTGCTCTAGCCTGCCTTGAATGGCAGGTGGGCATGGTTTGCAATTCTGGTACAATTATATTGGTCCAGTAAGACAGGCAAGCTCAATCAAGTGAAGATAAAGTATTTGAAATGATTTTGAATAGTATTTGAAGCCAGATCTCCCGCAGGCGTACGTTAGAACCACAGAGGGAGACGGTTTATGGTCTCAACATTTAGTTCTAATCAGAGAGACAGGTCCAAATGCAGCCAGGCTCTCTGGTCTGTAACACTACCCTCTGGAGCTACTGTGTGTGTGTGTGTGTGTGTGTGTGTGTGTGTGTGTGTGTGTGTGTGTGTGTGTGTGTGTGTGTGTGTGTGTGTGTGTGTGTGTGTGTGTGTGTGTGTGTGTGTGTGTGTGTGAGCTCTTATAGAGTGACGTGTTTGAAAAGCTCTTTACAATATTGAGTTGTCCCTGAGCCCATATTTCTATTGGGATGTTAACTTGAGGAATGTCCTTCCCAGGTCAATGTGTGGAGAGTAAACCAGGGCCCAGAAAAGTAAAGCTGTGTTATAGCATCAGAGAGGAAAACACTCTACTTTATCCTTTTGTTTTGAGAGGCGTAAAACTCCTGCCATTTCCCTGTGATATACAGTATGCCCTTAAAATGGTTCATGAAACTTCTGAAATGTCGGTCAGCCGCCTTTCATAAATTACACCTTTGGCAAATCAGGTAATTATGTCAGAAGTGAAAGTGTCTTCTTGGCTCCTGTAACCTATATTTCACTACACACAAGTGATTCTGAGTCCATAAATTTGGTGGATATTGAGAGCACATTTTTGCTTTTGCCTTAGTCTTTGTGATGGGTCTAACCTTTTTACAAGACTCAATGGTTAACTCCATGGTGGCTCTGTCTGGAATAAAAAAGATAATACTTTAAATAAATATTGTTAAATAAAGTGCATGGAAGGTAAAAATGGGCCAAATCTCTGTTTCTGAGCTGAACATTTCTTGACATAAAAGGTGGATAAGTGGAAGTTAGAAATTGTGGAAAGTCGTCAGATATATTCTAATGTATACTTAACAGAGGTCTGTCTAAGGGCCAGAAATAACTTTTGATAGTACAGTGAACTGTTCAGGGGGACATCCTTAACAATACGTCCTGTCTCTCTCTGTAGTTCTCTGATGATTTAAGACATAACAGCCAAGAGAGCACTACATTTGAACAACCACAAAGTGTAACAGTGAGAGTGAGGATGATATGGATTGCCACACAAAAAGATCATTTCTAAAACACTGAAGAAGAGATACTGTGAAATGGAGCAATTACACACGTTGTGTCCCAAATGGCACCCTATTCCCTGCACTACTTTCGACCAGAGCCCCATGGGCCCATATAGGGAATAGGGTGCCAACTGGGATGACAAAACTGTTTCGCATTATAGATAACACAGTTTTGGCAGGGTATCTCCCAACTGCTGATGACTTGTAATTTGTTGTGAGACCCTATGAAGCAATGTGGGATGTTTGAATGAGCTGACTGTCACCGTCTGCTGAATAGTCCAAAACCACTAAATGTGTTTCTGGCAAACAAGTGATTATTGTCTGTCTCTCATAACAAGAGGAGACTAGTTTTTTTATTTCCAGTTGTCAGTGGTTCTGTTTAACTCAATCCTATTCATAACTCATTTATTTTGTCCTGTGAAAATAAAATCAACTTTAATGTTCTCTTAGAAAACTCTGAACATGAAAACAGAAGTTTTATTACATGTTGAGGAATTCTGTTTTTTACTGTAGGAGAATATTACTAGAGGCCTACCAGACTCCCCCTAGTGGCAGTACTGCACCATTCAGGGAACTGTACAGTACTACATGTGTGTGTCTGTGAGTGACTACATTTACATTTACATTTAAGTCATTTAGCAGACGCTCTTATCCAGAGCGACTTACAAATTGGTGCATTCACCTTATGATATCCAGTGGAACAACCACTTTACAATAGTACATCTATATCTTTTCTTGGGGGGGGGGGGGGGGGGGGGGTTAGAAGGATTACTTTATCCTATCCCAGCTATTCCTTAAAGAGGGGGGGTTTCAGGTGTCTCCGGAAGGTGGTGATTGACTCCGCTGTCCTGGCGTCGTGAGGGAGCTTGTTCCACCATTGGGGTGCCAGAGCAGCGAACAGTTTTGACTGGGCTGAGCAGGAACTGTGCTTCCGCAGAGGTAGGGGGGCCAGCAGGCCAGAGGTGGATGAACGCAGTGCCCTTGTTTGGGTGTAGGGCCTGATCAGAACCTGAAGGTACGGAGGTGCCGTTCCCCTCACAGCTCCGTAGGCAAGCACCATGGTCTTGTAGCAGATGCGAGCTTCAACTGGAAGCCAGTGGAGTGTGCGGAGGAGCGGGGTGACGTGAGAGAACTTGGGAAGGTTGAACACCATGTATTTTAGAACGTGGATTTGTGCATGCTTGTATTGTGTGTGTGTGCATGCGTGTGGGATTCATGCATGTGTGTATGCGTGTCTTTGCACACATGTACGTGTGAGTAGCCTATGTGTGTGCCGCCGGCCATAGGGTGGTGTGTGTGGTGTGTGGTGTGGTGTGGTGTGGTGTGTGTGTGTGTGTGTGCGTGCATGCGTGCGTGTGTGTGTGTGCGTGCATGTGTGCGTGCGTGCGTGTGTGTGCGTGCGTCATAGTGAGTGAGGGAACAGAGCAGAGGGGAAGAGAGGAGAACAGGAGGAGCGGAGAGCGAAGGAGGAGAACAGTAGGGCTCCTTGCAGTCTGCCCTCTCTCTCCTCTCTTCTCCTCTCATCTCCTCACTCTTTTCTCCTCTCTCTTCTCCTGGCTTGGCTCTAATCATGGGTGCTGGAAGCCTGCCTCCACCAGATGGGATTCCAAGGCTAATTTCAGTCAGTCATGATTGTGAGCCGTCATACAAAAACACAGTACAAACTGAAGATGGAAGAAGACCATGGAATTGGAGTGAAAGAAAAACAGAACTCATTCTAGTTCTGTGGTGAAAACCTACAGTCAGGGCATTCTTAAGTGACAGCGTTTGTGTGTAGACAGCAGAGTTATGAAGTTGTAGCCTGCTGTTTATTTCGCTCATTCTGTGGTTAACATATTGAATTTGACATGCTGAACCCTTTTCTTTACGTCTTTATCTCTGCATGGCTTGTAATTTAATCTAGTTGAGTGCCTGCTAAGACAGTGAAGCAGTTTACAACAAGGATCCGTTCACTGTATCTGTTGCCTATGATCCATCCCAAATGGCACCCTATTCCCTACATAGTGCACTCTGTTTGACCAGAGACCTAATCTCAATGGTTTATACTGTAGTTGGCCAGGATTTTAAAAGCTTTCACTACTAATTATCCACTAATGGCAGAGTCTGTGGTAGCTCCATATATTAGGTACAATGTAAGTCCACAGAGGTTTCCATTGCGCTGCCAACATGGAAGTACTTTCGAGCAATAATGATTTACTTTATAGCAAAGCTGAGGCAGGACTTCTAGGTGTTTTTTCAAAGGAACAAAGGATGACTTTTCAAGGAGGCAGGGATCTTTCTTTGAATGCCACAGCAGAAATAATGCAGGCTCTGGTCTTGGTCTGGTCGTGTGTGTGTGTGTTGCAGCTGGAGGACCACTCTGCTGCAGCCTAATAGATCTAGCAGGCCCAGCCACCAGCCTGGGTCCTACAGCTCTACTATAGCTCTAACTGTATGATGCCAGATTAAGCCCAACATAAAGTCACAAACGACACACCAACTCAGCATAGTACTATGGCTTTATAGCTCGAACAATGTTCCTTATTCTTGTACTAAATGCTCTATTAAATATATAACGGTATGTGGAAAACACGTATGGTTTCCCCCACTGGCTGACTGGCAGGGATAGGGGGTTTGGGTTCTACTAGCTGCTAGACAAACAGAGAGCTACCTAGCTGATCAAAGATGTTTCTCCCTCCCTGTAGTCTGGAGAGCAGAAGGAGAGAGCAGAGGGAGAGAGCATAGGGGGGACAACGTAGCTGTGCTGCTGCCAGGGGCTTTGGAACACGCCAAAGGGGAATCCTGAATACAGGCTAGTTAGGTGCCAGCTGGGAGCCTTAGGGAAGAGAACAAATACAGGCCTGGGCCTTGGGAAAAGAGAAGACTGTCTAGCAACACAGGACTTCAGAGTACAGTAATAAAGATGTTGATGGTCTAATACAGAGGTTGGCAAGCAAAGCGCACAGAGACGGAATTAAAAGTGGCCCCCTTTCATCTTTATCACTAAGGTTGTGTCCCAAGTAGCACCCTATTTCCTATATAGTGCACAGGCCCTGGTCAGTAGTAGTGCACTATGTAGGAAACAAGGTACCATTGTTTCCATTTGGGACACAACCAAAGACAAATACATTATACAGTACGTCCATTCAAACACACCAATTTAACAAAACATTGACTCAATACTCATATCATGTATAATAGCATCAGTGTGTGTGCGAACTTTGCCCTGAAACCCTACTAATGCTGATACTTTACTGTGTTTAAGTTTGTTTAAAGTTCTACATGGTCAGGCATATTTTAACCCAGGTCCCTTTAAATCACCTCAACTGAGCCAAGTGTGTCAACAGGTCCTGGCTGCATATTAGCACCATATTCCCTATACTGTGCACTACCTTTGACCATACCAGTGGCGACCCGTCATTCAGGGCAGGTGGGGCAGAGTCCCAACTGTTTTGAGACCAACATTTTTAGCAAAAAAAAAGTATGGCAGCTCCAAAACGAAGGTATTTCAGCCTAGCTCAGTTCTTTCTGTGATGGTGGAGCAGCCAGCGGAAAATATGGAGCGTAGGTGTTGGTATGTTCTCTAGTTGTGCCATGATTGGCTCAGTGTTCTGTCACTCATGGGACACTATGTCACCGCAGTAGAGCACAGGGGAGAGCTCAAAACTTCAAGCCCCTTGGGTGCTGCCATAGAGTTACATTAGAAATGTCCATCCAAGAAGGCTCAAGGGAATTGGTCACAGATAAAATGACGTCAAATCACAATATATCTTCCTGTAGCTTGATTGGACTGATCATGTCAGAAGGCACAGTGATGAAGGCACAGTGATGAACGCACAGTGACGCCGAAACATTGGTGACTTACCCCAAAAAATTACTGGGAGTTTATATATAGAGTGTGCGACTCTCTTTATAGCTTATAGTTTATTCGCCTTTAGTCAGCACCTCTACTTAAAATAATTTTCTCTGGGTGTGCGCCAGCCCATGTTTTTTATTGTAGTGATCATGTCAACATCATACTTTCAAAGTCTAGCAGTCAAAGCTAACAGTCACTATCAAGAATCAAGTCGACAATATACTAGCAAATCCTTTTTAATCCTTGTCAAATGAAGATAAATCATGAAGAGAAAATATAGATAAAACGTATTGGTGCTCATCAGCAATTGGACATAAACAATACACAACAAGTTGGAAATCGCAAATTCAACAATGAGTGGTTTGGAAGCATTGCAAAGCAATCACTAGCCTGCTATTCAGTGGAGTGTCTGAGTGGTCCCCTGTCTGGGATTAAGGGTCGCTTGTCCAAGCTTAAAATGATAAACAATCAACATTGGCCATGCTGTCAATGAAGCATGATTTGTGCCACACACAAAACAACTGTTAACTCTGAACTGCGAAATCTGACTTCAATGAGTTCAAGACAACTGGGAACTCTGGGAACTCTGGGGAAAAAAACGAGCTCCAACTGGGAAAATACATTTTGAACGGTCATCAAACTTGGAATTGTAAATCCGGAACTCGGGACTCTTTCTAGAGCTACAACCTGAAGATCACTGACGTCATCATGTTTCGACCTTGTTATTTTCTGTGTTCCCAGTTGTCTTGAAAGCATCATAAATCCAGAGAAAACCTGACTTTGATGACAAAGTTTGATGACAAAATTTGCCCACGAAGGACCACGCGCCACCTTCCTGTTCAAGTGAGCACAGCACAACAAGGTGAGTCCAAAAATGTCATGTATACTGCTGCATAAATGATGTAATATGCCAGGGAGATATGTATACTATACCTAATAAAGTAATACTAAGTGTATGTTGTGTAGCAAGCTGTTAGTAGCCCATGTGCCGCACTCTAATAATTTGGTCTATTTTCCCCTTTTAATTTCACCTACTGTTCTAACTTGGTGGTGCACATGTAGCTTACAACCTGTTTTAGAGAAATGTAATCATCGAATATTGTAAGATCATTCATTGTCTGCTTGTATGCCCCCATTATTTATCCTACGGTTCTGACTTGGTGTGCAGGGAGAACACTGTAAGAACGGCCCAAGTCCTGAATTCTGTCGCTGTACATTTCAAAAGTGCTGAACAATGTCCATCCTAGCTCGCTCATTAATTAATGTCTTAATGGAAATGTCTAATTGCCTCTTATTCACTCATCGTTCGCTTATGCCATAATTTGTACATCTCAATTGTCAGTAGAAACCACATTTGTTTAAGCAAGTCAGCCATATCAGCAATGTTTTTTTTAAAGGAGTAAATTAGGCTGAATGAACTGTTTCGCTGCTATTTAGGTGTTGGGACTGATGTTGGGACTCTGTGTCACACCCTGAGTTGTTTCACCTGTCCTTGTTATTGTCTCCACCCCCTCCAGGTGTCGCTTGTTTTCCCCAGTGTATTTATCCCTGTGTTTCCTGTCTCTCTGTGCCAGTTCACCTTGTATGTCCAAGCCTACCAGTGGGTTTTCCTGCTTTGCCTTTTCTCCTTTTTGTAGTCCTCCTGGTTTTGACCCTTGCCTGTTCTGGACTCTGTACCCACCTGCCTGACCATTCTGCCTGCCCTGACCTCGAGCCTGCCTGCCACTCTGTACCTCCTGGATTCTGATCTGGTTTTGACCTTTTTGCCTGTCCACGACCATTCTCTTGCTTATTCCCTTTGGATTTATTAAACATCTTAAACTCCAACCATCTGCCTCCTGTGTCTGCATTTGGGTCTCGCCTAGTGTCATGATACTTGCTGTTGGGACAGCTTTATGTAGGCCCTAACGGTTCGTGGGAACTATTTGTCACCGTGCAATTAATGTATTGTTGTGTAGTGGCTTTGCTGGCATGCATCCCACTTTTAAATGTTTTTGTCCCACCAAGATTTACATGCTAAAATCGCCACTGCGCTCATCGTTCCCTTATGCCATAGTTTGTACAACTCAAGTGTCAGTAGAAACCACATTTGTTGAAGCAAGTCAGCCATATCAGCTATGTTTTTTTTTAAAAGCAGTAAATGAGTCTGAATGAACTGTTTCGCTGCCAGACAAGGCTCCGCTAATAGCCAGATGAAGCAGGGGTAAGGATTCACTCTATGGTGCTGAAAAGAAGGCTTAATGTAGGCCCTAACAGTTTGTGGGTGCCGTTTGTCACCGTTATAGTGCAGTTAATGAGGATACCCTAGGATAGGGGGCGCCACAGCGCATTTTGAAAAAAAATCGTTCCCATTTTCAACAGCCTACTAATCAAACTCAGAAGCTAGGGCATGCATATACGTATTATATATGGATAGAAAACACCCTAAAGTTTCTAAAACTGTTTGAATGGTGTCTGTGAGTATAACAGAACTCAAATGGCAGTCAAAACCCCGAGACCGATTGAAACAGGAAGTGGAATTCAGAATTGTGGACTCGACTTCTCATCTTTCCCTATAAATCACACCGTTAACCATGGTTCAGTGAGCACTTCCTATTGCTTCCACTAGATGTCGCCAGTCTTTTCACAGTGGTTTGAGCCTTATACAGTCGAAACTCAGTGAATGAGACTCATTGGAAATTGGTCACAGGGGATGGGCCATCACCATTATGACGCCGGCGGCCATGTCTACCCCCACCTTTGGAAACGGTTTGAAAGACAATTAAATCATCCCCCTCGAATCTTATTGGCTCTCTTGGTGTTACAGGCCCTGAAGATTAATGTTTTACAACATTTGACATGTTTGAACGAACCTACAGGCGGGAGAATCATTTTATCCGAAACTTCAGCCCTGCGCACATCGGAGAATTTGGAGAGAGCCCAAGGACGCGCTACCAACAGCAGGCTAATGGAACGTGAAGTATGGACTTTTTCGACCGAAAATACATCTGTTGTGGACCTGGGATTCTTTCTGATGAAGACAACTAAAGGTAGGCGATTATTGACAATATTATACAAGATGAGATGTGACATGCGATTGTTCCAAGATGGCGCCGAGCTCTGTATATTAGCTCATTTTCTGAGTATCGCATCTCCTTTTATCGCAAAGTGTGATTACCCAGTAAAGTTAATTTAAAATCTGGTATGACAGGTGTTCTCAAGAGATATTCATCTATAAATGTTAGATTGACAATATAAATTTAAAAAATCGTTATAGGATAGTAATTTAGGGAATTGTAGCATTGTTTCCCGGGACGCATTTGAGGGGAAATTCGTTAGTCAACGTCAGACGCCGATGTAAAATGCTGTTTTTATATATAAATATGACCTTTATTGAACAAAAGAATGCATGCATTGTGTAACATGATGTCTTAGGTGTGTCATCTGATGAAGTTTGTAAAAGGTTAGTGCTGCATTTAGCTGTTTTTTGGTTATATGTGATGCAAGTGGTTGGTCGGAAAATGGCTATGTTGCTGCTTTTTACGATGGACTCATCTAACATAATCTAATGATTTGCTTTTCCTGTGAAACCTTTTTGAAATCGGACGACGTGGGTCGATTCAGGAGAGGTGTATCTATAAAAAAAATATATATATATTAATATTTTTTTTTTTTTATTATGATTTTTTTTAATGCTAATTGGCGATATGATTTTTCGCTGGATTTTGATCCCGCTGACGGGATGAGACGCTGAAGAGGTGTATTGTGTGTTGTGTAGTGGCTTTTCTGGCATACAGATTTTTTTGTTTGTTTGCCCCACTAAGATGAACATGCTAAAATCACCACTGGACCAGACATATTCCCAATATAGTGCATTGGGTTCTGGTCAAATGTAGTGTACTATCTAAGGAATAGGGTGCCATTTGTAACTCACACTGTTTCTCTCTCAAACAGGGCTTTACTTTTCTGGTTCTTGGTTTGCCATTGTCTATGGGTCTTAATAGGCATATACAGTACCATTCAAAAGTTTGGACACCTACTCATTCAAGAGTTTTTCTTTATTTGTACTATTTTCTACATTGTAGACTAATAGTGAAGACATCAACAGTCATGCTCTGACCTAGGAGAGCTGTGTTTTCTCTGTTTAGTTAGGTCAGGGTGTGATAGGTGGGTGGGCATTCTATGTTTTGTTTTTCTATGTTTTGGCCGGGTATGGTTTCCAATCAGAGGCAGCTGTCTATCGTTGTCTCTGATTGGAAGCCATACTTAGGCAGCCTGTTTTTCCCTTTGTTTTCGTGGGTAGTTGTTTCCTGTTTCGTTTAAGTACCTGGCAGAACTGTCGGCGGTCATTTTGTTTATTTTGTAACATGTTCGATTTTTCATTAAACTTCAAGATGAGCACTCAACACGCTGTGCCTTGGTCCCCTTTATATGATGCCCGTTACATCAATACTATGAAATAACACATATGTAATCATGTCGTAGCCAAAAAAGTGTTAAACAAATCAAAATATATTTTATATTTGAGATTCTTCAAAGTAGACACACTTTGCCTTGATGACAGCTTTGCACACTCTTGGCATTCTCTCAACCAGTTGCCTGAGGAATGCTTTTCCAACAGTCTTGAAGGATTTCCCACATATGCACAACATTTGTTGCCTGCTTTTCCTTCACTCTGCGGTCCAACTCATCCCAAACCATCTCAATTGGGTTGAAGTCAGGTGATTGTGGAGGTCAGGTCATCTGATGCAGCACTCCATCACTCTTCTTCTTGGTCAAATAGCCCTTACACGGCCTGGAGATGTGTTGGGTCATTGTCCTGTTGAAAAACAAATTATAGTTCCACTAAGCACAAACCAAATGGGATGGCATATTGCTGAAGAATGCTGTGGTAGCCATGCTGGTTAAGTGTGCCTTGAATTCTAAATAAATCACCAACTGTGTCACCAGCAAAGCACCCCGACGCCATCACACCTCCTCAATGCTTCATGGTGGGAACCACACATGCGGAGATCATCTGTTCACCTACTCTGTGTCTCACAAAGACACGGCGGTTGAAAACAAAAATCTCAAATTTGGACTCATCAGACCAAAAGGACAGATTTCCACCAGTCTAATGTCCATTGCTCATGTTTGTTGGCCCAAGCAAGTCTCTTCTTCTAATTGGTGTCCTTTAGTAGTGGTTTCTTTGCAGCAATTCGACCATGAAGGCCTGATTCACACAGTCTCCTCTGAACAATTGATGTTGAGATGTGTCTGTTACTTGAACTCCATGAAGCATTTATTTGGGCTGCAATCTGAGATGCAGTTAACTCTAATGAACTAATCCTCTGCAGCAGAGAAAACTCTGGGTCTTCCATTCCTGTGGCGGTCCTCATGTGAGCCAGTTTCATCATAGCGCTGTATGGTTTTTGCGACTGCACTTGAAGAAACTTTCAAAGTTCTTGACATTTTCGGATTGATTGAACTTCATGTCTTAAAGTAATGATTTGCTTATTTGAGCTGTTATGAAATTGGCTCAAATGTATTAAGAAGGAACAAAATTCCACAAATTAACTTTTAACAAGGCACAGCTGTTAATTGGAACGGCAGGTAGCCTAGTGGTTAGAGTTTTGGGCCAGTAACCGAATGGTTGCTGGATTGAATCCCAGAGGTGACAAGGTAAAAATCTATCGTTCTGCCCCTGTTCCCCGGTAGGCCATCATTATAAATAACAATTTGTACCGGCTTGCCTTGTTAAATAAAGGTTACATTTTAAAAATAATAATACTAATTGAAATGCATTCCAGGTGACTACCTCATGAAGCTGGTTGAGAGAATGCTAAGAGTGTGCAAAGCTGTCATCAAGGCTGCTTTGAAAAATATAAAATAGATTTTTACACTTTTTTGGTTAATACATGATTCCATATGTGTTATTTCATAGATTTGATGTCCACGATTATTCTACAATGTAGAAAATAGTACAAATAAAGAAAACCCCTGTTATGAGTAGGTGTGTCCAAACTTTTGACTGGTACTGTATGCTAAACAGAACCACTCTCTGAGTTCACTGGAGGGATTTACTCTGGAAGACTTACTCTTGAAGACTTACTCAAATCACACACAAAATCCCTAGCAGAAAGTAGTTGGTGGCCGCATCAAGCACCATGCAGAAATAATGGCCTACATTCATCAACCTCCAGGCAAAGCCACTTAGCCTACACCAACAACACTTAGCTCTGATCTAGTACTGTATATCCTTGGGTATTACTTATTGAGTGTGATGATGTGCCTGAGAGCTATCACCACTTGGGGACGTTTCCCTCCATTTCTCCCCACACAAATGGCCCGATTTTTTGGGTGGGGATTCCTATTGGTTGTTGCCTCAATGGCGCTGCCGATGTTGTCACAGATGCTATAATGGCACAGATATAAAGATGAGTCCTCTTTTTTATAAAGGTGAGCCCTCTGCTTTTTAGATATAACTAGCTACCACACACCCCACAGCCCCCCAATAAAAAACAACAAATTGGGGAGACCCCCTGGAGATCGCCCCCATAGAATTAGTAATTAGAATAATAGAATGGACCTTCCCACCTTATGGTGAGATAAAGGTCAGCCATTTTGGTCCGGGAGATGGTCAACCATGGTTTGCCAGTGCAGCAATAAGATAATGAAAATAATGAATTTGAAGAATTTATCTGCACTGTATGTTTGTTAGCAAGCTAGCCAGAGGAACGATTCCATACATTTTTTTATTATCTTATAATATGCCAACATTCCATTTGAACAATGTAGTCAATCCACAGCCTTACACTGTCTGAAATCAGTTAATGATAGGACTTAGAAAAGTTGTAAATGTGACAAGTAGGCTACTGATATTGTATCATACACTGCTCAAAAAAATAAAGGGAACACTTAAACAACACAATGTAACTCCAAGTCAATCACACTTCTGTGAAATCAAACTGTCCACTTAGGAAGCAACACTGATTGACAATAAATTTCACATGCTGTTGTGCAAATGGAATAGACAACAGGTGGAAATTATAGGCAATTAGCAAGACACCCCCAATAAAGGAGTGGTTCTGCAGGTGGTGACCACAGACCACTTCTCAGTTCCTATGCTTCCTGGCTGATGTTTTGGTCACTTTAGAATGCTGGCGGTGCTTTCACTCTAGTGGTAGCATGAGACGGAGTCTACAATCCACACAAGTGGCTCAGGTAGTGCAGCTCATCCAGGATGGCACATCAATGCGAGCTGTGGCAAGAAGGTTTGCTGTGTCTGTCAGCGTAGTGTCCAGAGCATGGAGGCGCTACCAGGAGACAGGCCAGTACATCAGGAGACGTGGAGGAGGCCGTAGGAGGGCAACAACCCAGCAGCAGGACTGCTACCTCCGCCTTTGTGCAATGAGGAGCAGGAGGAGCACTGCCAGAGCCCTGCAAAATGACCTCCAGCAGGCCACAAATGTGCATGAGTCTGCTCAAATGGTCAGAAACAGACTCCATGAGGGCCCGACGTCCACAGGTGGGGGTTGTGCTTACAGCCCAACACCGTGCAGGACGTTTGGCATTTGCCAGAGAACACCAAGATTGGCAAATTCGCCACTGGCGCCCTGTGCTCTTCACAGATTAAAGCAGGTTCACACTGAGCACATGTGACAGATGTGACAGAGTCTGGAGATGCCGTGGAGAACGTTCTGCTGCATGCAACATCCTCCAGCATGACCGGTTTGGCGGTGGGTCAGTCATGGTGGGGGGTGGCATTTCTTTGGGGGGCCGCACAGCCCTCCACGTGCTCGCCAGAGGTAGCCTGACTGCCATTAGGTACCGAGATGAGATCCTCAGACCCCTTGTGAGACCATATGCTGGTGCGGTTGCCCCTGGGTTCCTCCTAATGCAAGACAATGCTAGACCTCATGTGGCTGGAGTGTGTCAGCAGTTCCTGCAAGAGGAAGGCATTGATGCTATGGACTGGCCCGCCCGTTCCCCAGACCTGAATCTAATTGAGCACATCTGGGACATCATGTCTCGCTCCATCCACCAACGCCACGTTGCACCACAGACTGTCCAGGAGTTGGCGGATGCTTTAGTCCAGGTCTGGGAGGAGATCCCTCAGGAGACCATCCGCCACCTCATCAGGAGCATGCCCAGGCGTTGTAGGGAGGTCATACAGGCACGTGGAGGCCACACACACTACTGAGCCTCATTTTGACTTGTTTTAAGGACATCAGCCTGGATCAGCCTGTAGTGTGGTTTTCCACTTTAATTTTGAGTGTGACTCCAAATCCAGACCTCCATGGGTTGATAAATTGGATTTCCATAGATTATTTGTGTGATTTTGTTGTCAGCACATTCAACTATGTAAAGAAAAAAGTATTTAATAAGATTATTTCATTCATTCAGATCTAGGATGTGTTATTTTTGTGTTCCCTTTATTTTTTTGAGCAGTGTATAATAGCACTTTCATCTTTCCAAGAAAACAAACATTTATACATTTATGGTCTGTTTACATATATCTTAAAGGCTATTTATACAGAACAGTATAAACTGTATCTATGATTATATGTGGCGGCAGGTAGCTTAGTGGTTAGAGCGCTGGGCCAGTAACCGAAAGGTTGCTAGATTGAATCCCCGAGCTGACAAGGTACAAATCTGTTGTTCTGCCCCTAAACAAGGCAGTCAACCCACTGTTCCTAGGTCATCATTGTAATTAAGATTTTGTTCTTAACTGACTTGCCTAATATGACAATATTTTAGGTTTACAATGATTCTATTACACAATTTCTTATATATCACATGCCTTTGTTTTCTTTTCCAGCATAAGTCAAATCTGGATCATGCTTTTACTGCCATTCATACCAAGTAAACTGGTCTGGATTTCTCTCTAGAATAGCATGAGATTAGCTATAAAACTTCATATGCTTCTCTCTGCCCCATGGCAATATGTGTAGAATTGCAGGAAATTTGCTTTAAAACAGCAACATTTTCTCTCAGCCTCATGGCAAAATGTGCATAATAACATGAGATTAGTTATAAAATTCCACATTTGCACGATTACAAAATGTGTAGAATTGTAGGAAGTTAGCTGTTTCCCCAAATGCTGCGTCATTGCAGGGGGGCCCCGAGAAACTGCGGTACGCCACTGCTTGGTAGCATGCTGTTACTATAGCTCTGCCACATTATACTCAGATATGTGAGTTCATTGGCATTTGCCCTGTTGTTGAGGCACTTTAGCCTTTGTCCTCAAGTTAAGATAATATTACTAATTTGGACAATTAAGTTTATTGTATTATTTTTCATAATGTTTCATTAACTACATATTGTGTATCTTGAATCAGTCTTCGACATTACCCGTAAAATAATGACCACCTATTTTTGCAGCTGATCCTTTGCCTTTGTCTCAACTGTTGCTGTCTAACCTCACGGAAAAGCGACACTTACAGACCACGCACACACACACACACACACACACACACACACACACACACACACACACACACACACACACACACACACACACACACACACACACACACATAGCACATGTGGCCCCTAATTATAGAAAATGGCCCAGTTCAAGGCTAAAGAAAATATGGACACGGCTACTTTGTTAACTGCCGCAGTATCTGCTCTGGGCGGCACTGTGCAAATGGAAAACATGCCTCATTGTTCAAATCAAAGCAGGTTTTTTAAATAACCTTTAAGTGTTATTAACCTGTTGGCACCAATTGATTTCACATCGCCAAAAGTTATTTTTATTAAAAGCAAAATGAGTCTTTACTGTGTCGCGGTCCTTCAGTGGGAGGGGTGTCACATTCTGGCTGCATCCCAAATAGCACCCCATTCTCTACATATAGCACTACTTCTGACGGGTCCTGGTCAAAAGTAGTGCACTAAATAGGGAATAGGGTGACATTTGGGACGCAGATCTGAGACACAGATCTGAGACACATAATCTGTCTAAACAAACGCTGCTGCCTTCCTCTATTAGCCTGAGCCGCCACGTCACAGAAGGGTGCCAGAGTTCTGACATTTCCCAAGTTTAGAGCTAAACAATCTGAAATAAAGGCCACTGTCAAACATAGTGAGCATTATAGGCAGCGCTGCCCATAGATGAAACAATCCCAGATGGCCGATCCACTACCAGCCTGTTTCATCTCCTGAACCACGGCCTATTCCCTATATAGTGCACTACTTTTGACCAGAGCCCTATGGGGAACCTTGTGTGCCCTAGTCAAAAGTAGTGCACTAAATAGGGAACAGGGTGCTATTTGGGTCCTATTCCAACAATGCGGAGTTAAAGATAAGATAAAAATTGAAACAACATTTTTTAAATAGTGACACGAGGAATAAATACACAGTGAATAACAAATAAAAATAACGAGTAAAAATAATAATACAGGGAGTACCAGTACCGAGTCAATGTTCCATTTTTTCTATATTCCAGAAAACATTTTGTTAGTCCCCACAAGGTCAAATGCTATTTCTAGGGCGTTTAGGGTTAAGGTTAGAGTTAGTGTTAGGGTTAGAATTACGTTAAGGGTTAGGGTTAGGAGCTAAGGTTAGTTTTAGGGTTAGGGTTAAATCAAATCAAATTTTATTTGTCACATGCGTCGAATACAACAGGTTACAGTGAAGGTTACACCTTACAGTGAAATGCTTACTTACAAGCCCTTAACCAACAATGCAGTTTTAAGAAAATACCTAAAAAAAGTAAGAGATAAGAATAACAAATAATTAAAGAGCAGCAGTAAATAATAATAGCAGAGCTATATACAGGGAGTACTGGTACAGAGTCAACGTGTCAATGTGCGGGGGCACCGGTGTCGAAGTCATTGAGGTAATTATGTACATGTAGGAAATAGTTATTAAAGTGGCTATGCATAGCATAACAGAGAGTAGCAGCAGCCTTGCGGTAGCAGAGAGAACAGTCTATGACTAGGGTGGCTGGAGTCTTTGACAATTTTTAGGGCCTTCCTCTGACACCGCCTGGTATAGAGGTCCTGAATGGCAGGAAGCTTGGCCCCGGTGATGTACTCGCACTATGCTCTGTAGTGCCTTGCGGTCGGAGACTGAACAGTTGCCATACAAGGCAGTGATGCAACCCGTCAGGATGCTCTCGATGGTGCAGCTGTAAAACCTTTTGAGGATCTGAGGACCCATGCCAAATCTTTTCAGTAGGGTTAGGTTTAGGGTTAGGGTTAAGGTTAGGTTTTTGGGTTAAGGTTAGAGTTAAGGTTAGGGTAAGAGTACGAGTTAGGGTTAGGTGTTAGGGAAAATAGGATTTTCAATTGGACTGAATTGTGTGTCTCCACAAGGTTAGCTGTACAAGAGTGTGTGTGTGTGCGTGCGTGCGTGCGTGCGTGCGTGCGTGCGTGCGTGCGTGCGTGCGTGCGTGCGTGCGTGCGTGCGTGCGTGCGTGCGTGCGTGCGTGCGTGCGTGCGTGCGTGCGTGCGTGCGTGCGTGCGTGCGTGCGTGCGTGTTGGGGTGTCAGTGTAAGTATATGTGAACAACCAACGTTTTAGGAGACGTCCAATTCTTCCAAGTGGAAGAATATGCTATTATTACTCATCAAGCCTCTCAATGCTGCAATCACAGGCGTATCTCTGTAAATATAATATAATAGTTTTGTGAATAATTCATAGAAGAGAAGAAGAAAGTCAAATTTTGAAAATCAGTGCTTGGGAATAAGATGATCAATGAGACTCATATAAGAACTTTATTTATTCTTGTGAATCTTAATCTTTTTTTACTTTCTTTAATCTTTGAAAAACCCTAAATGCATTTTAAGAGATGTTTGATAGGAGATATTTTGTTAAACAAAAGTAAAGCCAGACAAAGCACAAGTCCAACTGTCAAGGGTGTGTACGGGAGGCGAAGTCAGGTGCAGGAGAGCAGAGTGTAGTGAACAGGCGCACTTTAATTCCGTTCCGCAAAATACAGCACATAAAAACAATAACGTGCCAAAAACATGGAACATGGCAAAAGTAAAGCGCCCGACAATAATCCACATCACAAACAAACAATTACACATAAAGACATGGAGGGAAAACAGAGGACTAAATACATGCAGTAATTATGGAATGGAAACCAGGTGTGTAATGGAACAAGACAAAACCAATGGAATATGAGAAATGGAGCGGCGATGGCTAGAAAGCCGGTGACGTCGATCGCCAAACGCCGCCCGAACAAGGAGAGGAGCCGACTTCGGTGGAAGTCGTGACACCAACGATATTCCCCCGATTATCCCTGTATCTCTTCAAAACACTTTGTTCCAACTATGTACAGATCTGTTTCTGAACGCTGCTTTATCAGAAAGTCTACGCTCAGAGTAGCTCTGACACACAGGCTTTGTGTCATCCCAAATGGCACTCTATTCCCTACATGACTTTTGACCAAGGCCCATAGGGCTCTGGTCAAGTAGTGCACCATAGGCAATAGGGTGCCATTTGGGATGCAGCCACAGACTAATCAAAGCTAGTCACCAGCCTGGACTGTATGATCACAGATCCTTAAAATGAGCTTCAAATTCCATGTCAAGATTCCAGCTAATTCCAATGAAACTTCTGAGCCTTGAAGAGCCGAGTGTTTGGCTGGGAGGGGGCTGGGCCGCTGGGGCACTAGGGAGGGGAGCACAGGGCACGTTGGGGCGCCAGAGACTCTCCACAAACGAAACCACAGAGTGAATTGTTAATCCGGACTGTCTGGATATTAACATGACAAGCATGAAGGAAAACTACACAAACACTCTAAATACTGTATATGGAGGCCTGGCTGAAACAGAGCTGTCTGAAGCCACATTTGGAGGTGCCATAGTTCTGTGTACTGTGGTAATGGGGACCAGAGAGTTAGGGATGTGTTACAAATAGGGTTGCAAAGGATTGGAAACTTTCCGGGAAATTTAAGGAAATTGTCCAGAAATGTTCCATGGGAAGTGAATTTGGGGAATTTTGCTTATATCTTATAACAGTGAACCTTTTTTGTTGGATACACATAAGGCAATGCTAGGTCTTGTGGCATATTTTGGTTAAACTATCCCCAGTTCAATGGAATTGCAACCCACTGCATGCACAGTGCATTCTTCCATCACATGTGCAGTGTACTCTACCATCACATTTACAGCTGATTCTCAAGATCTTGCACACTAATGAGATGCTATTGAACCCACACAACTATATTGTCTGAGCCAAGGACTACATGCTTTCTGGTAAGTTTTGATTACAATACTGGGTGGGGCAAATATATTTTATTTGACATACATAATTTTTTGTTAAACAGTAAATAGTAGCCCATAGAAAAATGTGTTTAAATCATTTCTAACTTGTTAACAATTTCTACTGGTTAGTTTTTGCTACTATGTGGGTTTTAGCTTGCTTGAGGCTACTAACTGAGGAGTGTTAATTCACCTGTTTCCATACAGTTTCATTTTAAAACATAATTAATTACATCATCTCCACCCCTCAACCAGTATTCTACAAGAGCACAGACACAAGGGACAAGAGACACACCAGTCTCTACATTGCTGATGAGCTGAAGGCAGTCATCAATGACCTTGGACCACTCACCAAGCAAAGTGAGAAGAATAAGAGCACCACATTGAAGCTGCCCAGCAACACCTGTTCGGGTGGTCTCATCATCATGTTTGACAGTCTCCTGGAGGGGAAGGAGTCTCTCCAAGAAATGGCAATATCACAGTCTGCCGATATGGACAGCCCCATCAAGAGGATCCTCCTGGATGATGTATTTTGGGAGAGAGTGATAAGCAGCCTGAAACTCCTGAAACCTATAGCAGTAGCCATTGCACGGATTGAGGGAGACAATGCCATCATGTCTGATGTTCAGACTCTGCTTGCAGATGTAAGAGAAGAAATCCGTACTGCCCTGCCCACTTCACTGTTGCTCCAAGCAGAGGAAACTGCAGTTCTGAAATACATCAAATAGCGTGAAGACTTCTGCCTGAAGGCCATACACACCGCAGCATACATGTTGGACCCCAAGTATGCTGGCAAGAGCATCCTGTCTGGTGCAGAGATCAACAAGGCCTATGGTGTCATCACTATCGTGTCTCGCCACCTTGGCCTGAAAGAGGGCAAGGTTCTTGGCAGTCTGGCGAAGTACACTTCCAAGCAAGGGCTTTGGGATGGAGATGCAATATGGCAGTCGTGCCAACATATCTCATCAGCCACCTGATGGGAGGGACTTTGCGGATCTGAGGCTCTTTCCCCTGTTGCCTCCATCATCCTCCAAATCCCAACATCAGCCGCCTCAGAGCGCAACTGGTCGTTGTTTGGGAACACAAACACCAAAGCACACAACAGGCTGACCAATACAAGGGTTGAAAAATTGGTGGCCTTCCGGGGAAATTTGAGGCTTTTTGAGCCTGACAACGAGCCATCCTCCACAAGGTTGGAAAGTGACAGTGAAGATGAGGCCTCAGAGTCTGATGTTCAAGAGGTGGACATTGAGGAGGTCCAGGGAGAAGACATGGAAGCCTGAGAGGAAGACAACCAAAGCTTTAGTTTCTAGACTATAATTTTACAGATGTATGTTCGAAATGTTTTTGGGAGATGCGATAGATCATTGGGGATAATTCAATATTCCCTTTATTTTGTTGTTCAGTGAAATCATCCCATGTGAAGAGTCAACACATTTAATTAAAATTCATAATTAAACATTTTTTTTTCATTTCTATTGGAAGGATTTAATCCTTTGCAGTTATGTCTACTTATGATAAGGTAAAATGTTTCTGTTTCTGTCTCCATATGATATGGTAAATAAATCCAATGCAAAAAACATCTACATTTAAATAGTATTAATATTAATTTGCATATATTTCCGTTAATTCCCATATATTCCGTTAATTCCCATATATTCCCGTTAATTCCCACGGAATGTTTCCACCTCTGAATATTCCCCAAGATGTGCAACCCTAGTTCCAAATGGCACCCTATTCCTCAAAGCCCTATGGGCCTTGGTCAAAAGTAGTGCATTATAAAGCCCTATGGGCCTTGTTCAAAAGTAGTGCACTATAAAGCCCTATGGGCCTTGGTCAAAGGTAGTACACTATAAAACCCTATTGGCCTTGGTCAAAGGTAGTACACTATAAAACCCTATTGGCCTTGGTCAAAAGTAGTACACTATAAAACCCTATTGGCCTTGGTCAAAAGTAGTGCACTATAAAGCCCTATGGGCCTTGGTCAAAGGTAGTACACTATAAAACCCTATGGGCCTTGGTCAAAAGTAGTACACTATAAAGCCCTATGGGCCTTGGTCAAAAGTAGTGCACTATAAAGCCCAATGGCCCTTCATCAAAAGTAGTACACTATAAAGCCCTATGGGTCTTGGTCAAAAGTAGTACACTATAAAGCCCTATTGGCCTTGGTCAAAAGTAGTGCACTATAAAGCCCTATGGGTCTTGGTTAAAAGTAGTGCACTATAAAGCCCTATGGGCCTTGGTTAAAAGTAGTGCACTATAAAGCCCTATGGGCCTTGGTTAAAAGTAGTGCAATAGTATGAAGCGAATAGGGTTCCATTTGGGCAGCAGACAAAGTGCTTCCACAGGGGCAGGTCAAGGGGCAGGTCAAGGGGCCAGGGAAAGGGGCCAGGTAAAGGGGCCAGGAAAAGTCATCCCCATCATCGAGCTCTGATGTGCGTGCCGTGTGTTCCCTGGCTATCCATGCACTCCCTCCCCTGGCCATAACAAACACACAGAGCATTGGAAAAACACAGGGCGTCTCCTTTCATGGTGAGGCCATCACATACATGCACACACACACACACACTCACACACACACGCACGCACGCGCACGCGCACACACACACACACACACACACACACACACACACACACACACACACACACACACACACACACACACACACATACGTCCAAGAAAAGCAAAATCATCTCTTTCCCACATGAACGGAGACAGAATCAGACGGACCTAGCTACGGTATTTGATGGTTTGGGTGTTTGTGTAAGACGTCGTGCGAGCGAACAGGAAAAACATGCGCTCCTCCTCAGGCCTTTGAACATGATCCTGTCTGATTTGATATTGCGATGGGCGTGGGTGTGTTGGGACGGTTGCATCATTTGAAACACATGGGCACAGTGATCAGAAAGAGGGGCTGGAGGCTGGCTCCTGACCACATACAGTAACAGCTGAGAGAGGAGGTCAACTTCTATGGTTTTGTTTTCAGATGAATGACTCACATGTCATCCCCACAGGGCCTACTGTACCATTAGTAGCATGACCAACAATTCCATGTATTCATATTCCATTCCAGCATTTCCACAACAAGCTTGCTTTAAACGTCACATACATTGACTACCTGTGTATCACTTCAACTGCAACTAGCTATTACAACAGTTATCTGTTGTGTCAACATAAAGGTCCGTTATTATCCCTAATCAACACAATGACAAGATGAACTGATCTCTTGATCAAATATAAACTGTGCAGTTCTGAAGTTATCTGCTGTGCCATCTTAGATAGGTCTGTTATTCACTTTCTAGCATCTTCTCATTTTCAGTTTAAATATGTATGTACAGGATACGCATGGTATACAATAAACCGTCCAACAAAATGCTTACTTGCAGGTTCTTTATCAACACAGCAACAACAATAAGAGATACTAAAAGATAACAATATGAACATAAAGTAAATGGATCAGTAGAATAGAATACATATCTTAGCATAAGTATAATACAGGAAGGAACAATTTATAGTCCAATATGTACATGTGTATTGGGGAAGGGGGGGGGGGGGGGGGGGTCAGGTGTATACATTGACCAGTATAATGAGAGTCTGGTAGTAGCAGTTGTGATGTGTGTGTAGCCTGAATGTATATGTGTGTGTGTGTGTGTGTGTGTGTGTGTGTGTGTGTGTGTGTGTGTGTGTGTGTGTGTGTGTGTGTGTGTGTGTGTGTGTGTGTGTGTGTGTGTGTGTGTGTGTGTGTGTGTGTGCATGAGTGAGTGCATGTGTACTCAGGTGTGGAGGATCAGAGCAGCTGGTCAGTCCAGTTCAAGTGTTCAGCAGTCTGATGGCTTGAAGATAGAAACTGTCACTGAGTCTGTTGGTATCAGACTTCATGCTCCGATACCATCTGCCCAACGGTAAGGGAGAGAACAGCTCATGGCTGGGGTGTGTGGGGTCCTTGATGATGCTGCGGGCCTTCCTCGGGCACCCTTTCAAGTAGATGTCCTGGATGGGTGGGAGCACAGTTCAAGTTATGTACTGGGCCATCTTCACCACCCGCTGGAGGGCCTTGCGGTCGTGGAAAGAGCAATTCCCTTACCATGCCGTGATGCAACCAGTCAGGACGCTCTCGATGGTGCAGCGGTAGTATTTGGAGAGGACCCGGGGACGGTATTCCAAATGTCTTCAGACGCCTTAGGAAGTAGAGCCGCTGTTGCGCCCTCTTGACAAGAGTGATGGTGTTGGTGGTCCATGTCAAGTCTTCAGTGATGTGGAAGCAGAGGAACTTAAAGCTTGTGACTCTCTCTACTGCAGTCCCTTTGATGTGGATCAAGGCATGTTCCCTCCCTACTTCCTCAAGTCAACAATCAACTATTTTGTTTTGCTGACGTTGAGGGCGAGGTAGATGTTTTAAAGATGAACTCGTCACTAACCATTCACAGTTTCTACTAACAGATGTTTGATGTCATACTATTATAACAGACACATGTTAAGCAGATCATGAATTGTGGAATCATTGCCTAATCTAAAAATTCAGTCTGAGTGTCTGAAACACTGACGCTGATGGGCCTATAAACACCTAGCTGTAGGTACTGTAGGTAGGTAGAGTCTCCTGAAACTGCTAGCGTGTGTGCGTGTGTTTGTGTGTGTACTGTACCAGTCCAGAGGCACGAAGGCTCCACTGAGCAGATGCTCCACGACTCTCTGTCTTAGAGGAAACATACTCTGTTACACCAGGGGCCAGTAAAACTATGACAAACCACACCAGGAGCCAAGACTAGGTCTACGTCCCAAATGGCACCCTATTCCCTATTTAGTGCACTAATTTTGACCAGGGCCCTATGTGCCTTTTGGGACAAACTCTAGGGCATGCCTGGTCAGTTTTAGAGGAAAATGTTCTGGCTGTGTTGTTACAACAATCCTGTTAAAAACAACCAGAAAATCCATAAATGATTGGCTTTGCTGTGTCAGACCAAGACTAGAGACTGCCAAGTAGATATGACCATCAAAGGCTGACCTGTACACTTTCAAAGTACAATATAGCTGTATACTTCTGTTATTACTATAGTTAGCTTCCATACGATGTTAATATATACTTCTGTTACGGCTGTAAAAAAACAACAACCAGGAAATCAATCAGAAAGTCTTGGCTCTACTGTGCTGTTGTGTTCATTCCCTCCATACAGTATGTTATAAACCCTTTATCCTCATCATCACCCCAGGCACAGAGGCACACTGCAAATGAAGTCAAATAATTACTTCATCATGGAGCTTCTGGGACTTGACTGATGACATAATCCTTGGATTGTCATAAAAGCCACAGCCGAGGTTTCAGGCTGCGGTTTCATCCAACAATTCTGCATCATTTCCTTCACTGTTTTCTTTGTAAACTATATACGGTTTTTCTTCTCAGTCCAGCCACTCTACAGTGAATGGCTTTAGCACAACTTTTTCCTTGGTTTTAGTCTCCTGTGATTAGAACACATCAGATTTAACCAATGGCTGCTTGCGAACTCATATTCAGGAAATGAATGGGCCAGTCATCAAAGCACTCAGATGATGCACCTAGCACTCAGGCTCAGTGAGCTAGCATAGTCTTTTGGCATGCACTATTTTTCTATAAGAGAACACCAAATTATACAATGAGCTCTATCTATCTATCTATCTATCTATCTATCTATCTATCTATCTATCTATCTATCTATCTATCTATCTATCTATCTATCTATCTATCTATCTATCTATCTATCTATCTATCTATCTATCTATCTATCTATCTATCTATCTATCTATCTATCTATCTATCTATCTATCTATCTATCGCTTTGAGCTTCACTGATATGAGACATACTTGGCATTCCTCTCCAGCGGGAGCTAATGACTGTCATTGTTAGCTCAACTATTATTATTATTATCGATGAGGACCAGGAATGTCCCTCCCCTCATAACTGACAACATGCTGACACAACACTGACACCCAGGAGGGAAAACCCCAACATTATGTTTTAACTGACGAATGGGTGGAGAGAGAGGGAAGGAGAGAGGAGAGAGAGAGAAAAGAAGGGCTCCAAGACAATACAGAAGGAGGATGACTTTGGAGCACCATGGAAACCAGCATACTAACAGATAAAGGCAGAGTCCGGAAGGGCACCTTATTCCCTATAACTAGTGCATTACTTTTGACCAGAGCCCTATGGTCAGAGAATATTGGCTATGAGCCTATGAGAGGAGACCTATGGGCTCTGGTCAAAAGTAATGCACAATATAAGGAATAGGGTGCCATTTCGAGTGCAAACAACCTGTTTAGGGATATGGAACCCAATTGAGTTGAAATGAATTAATTAGACATAAGTGAAAGGATTAGTGCGAGGAACACAGTGATTCACATCAAACCCTAATGAACAGAGCCCTGTTGACACTGTAATGAATATGACCTACTACAACCTCCTGCCATCTGTCAGTATGTAGTAGTCTACAGGACCAACAGTGAATTGTGACACAATGGCACAGCATTACACCCCAGCCAACAATAGAATTCAATGGATAAACCAATTTGAGAGGAATGTTTTGTAGAGAAAAGGGAAGAAAAAATACCCAATGGCACCCTATTCCCTACATAGTGCACTAGCCTACTTTTGACCAGAACCCTGTAAAGTGCACTATATAGGGAATAGGGTGCCATTTGGGAAGCACACCAAGTACAGTGGAGTGACATCTTAGTGAATTATTTGACTGGTGGACAGAGTATTATTAAGCTAATTGTTTGAGATTGGTATTGTGTTTGTCTTTGACTGCATGGTGACGTTGCCAATGAAAATGTGCTCTAAGTATAGACTATGACGGGTAGCCTATCACAGATTTGAATTCTAATCTAAAACATAATATTATTTCTCAATCATTTCAGAAAACCACAAATAATCGCTTTAAAGGTTGGATGTGTTTTTGTTATAATCATATTATTGTCGTGTGGTTGTGTGGTTGTATGACTCTGACTCCTTTTAGAATGTCTTAAATTATATTAACTGGCAAAGCAAGGGGAGCTAGACCTCAGAAATGTATATGTGTCATTCTTTGTTACATAATTAGTGTTTGCTTGGAAGGTTTTTCTAAAAGTTCAAACGGTTACAATAGTAGAGCCTACAGTTTCGGATCTCAGCTAGAGCTATTGATCCTACATCTGTGCGTTCTCTTTTCTTGCATACAGTGCAATATAACGTAGGGCCTATTGTTAAATAGCCTACATATTTTTTATCTCCCTTTTACATCCAATACTTAAAGCTCCCCCCTTCAGGAGAGTTGGCAGCAGTAGCCTAGTGTTATGCCGTCTGAAAGAAGTGATTGCCCCCACAGAGGGAAACAAAATCACAGAGTTAGAACAGCAATGAGCAGAGAGGAGAGCATTCAGTCAGAGCCAGATGGTTTGGGTTAGTATGAGAATCAGTTTTCAGGCAGCCGTTCCACGGTCCTGCCTGCCTGTCGATAGCACTTTCACTGGTCGGGATAATCATTAGACTATACATAACGTGACAAGACCTAAACATCGCTGACAGCTGTCCCGTCCATGGGTCCTGCTGAGTTCTCAAATATACATCTATTTAAGCTTAAAAAACAACAGCACTGTTTGACAATAAATGTGATGACTGTATAACTAATCAGGGTCAAATACCCAAAATAAAGATGTCAAAAAATTAATCCTGGAGTAAATTATACAAAACTTATGACACATTTTAAACACTTAAAAAACGTTCACTTTTGCACTTTGGACCCGAAAGAATAAAAAAAAAAGTGTATGGAAAAAGAAGAAGAAAGAAGACAAACGAAGAGATTCATCATTAAAAGCATCCAAGCTTGAAAATTGTCTCGTTAACTTCATGACTGACTGAGTGTGATGTTTAGGGACCATGATAATGTGCTAGCCTATTCTGCACAGACAACAACGCAACGATTTGCGCTCAAGTTTTTGCCTCATAAAACGTCCATGTAACTAGTGCAATGTATAACAACGTATAAACGTATCGCAACAATGTATCAAATGTATCGCAACAACTTATAATCATTACCTCGTAGTCTTCAGCTAGCGAGACATTTGACAGTAGTAGAACACTGCAACGAGGACTTACATTCATCTGCTCCTTCTCTGCCACTGAGCGCACGCACGTCCGATAGCAAATATCCCAACAATAACCGTCGCTTCTTTAAACAAATCCCTTGTGGAGTAAAAAGGCAGAGTAAAAATCTAAACTAAAGTCAAAAACCTCCTAAATTAAATCCATTTCCAAAAGACAAAGCGGTATCCTTTCTAAATGATCCTTTGGGATGGTGAATGCGTTTTCACTCCAGCAACCTCTTGTGATTTCTCCTGTACCCTATTCCTTGTCAGGTGACGAGGGATAGGCAATTCAAAATAACTTTTTCCGCGACCGTTTCCTTTGTACGGTTAAAATGTTGTAGTCAGGACGTTATCAACTTCTCAGCATCGGGACAGCATCCACACTAACAGTTACTGGAGCGTCTAGTTGCAGAGCTGCTGCTGCCTGCCCTTGCGCGGAGTGAAACCCGACACCTCTCTATGGCTATGGACAGCCCTCCTTCAGATTGTGCTAATTTATTAAACACGTGCAGTAGTGTAAGGGTATGTTGCTTGACAGCACTGTGGTAGAGAGAGATGCCTCTGAGAGAACAGAGGAGAGGAGAGGTGGACATTTCTGAACTCTGGTGCCACCAAGCTATGTAAAAGGGAAGTGTAAGCCAATCTTCAGAATGTCTTTGGGTTCTAAATATCTCATGAGGATGAGCTGCTTGGGCTACTCTGACCCACCTGTATTCGGTAAATTACCTTCAATTTGCATAGTGAAGTAGGCTAAATGAAATGCTTCAGAATCACAATTATGTAATTGATTGGCAACGTATTTTTTATTATAATAACCATCGACAAATATCACACAAAATCACGGAAAAGGGGACATTTGGAGCATGCCAAAATTCAGCTCCAGTAGACCTCCATGACAAGTTTGACATTGTTATGAGAACAGAAGGGTTTTCCCTCTCACACAATAAAAGGTGTGAAGGCCACACATGTAGAACGCCCAGACATACACAGCCATGTTAGAAAAAGAGAGCTAGACTACTGGGTTGTGTCCCAAATGGCAACCTATTCTCTATATATTGGACTACTTTTGACCAAAGTCCTATTGGTCCTGGTCTAAAGTAGTGCACTACAAAGGGAATAGGGTGCTATTTGGGACGCATCCCTGCTCTCATGTTAGAGTCTTGTCACCGAGCCCTGTTCTTCTCTCCATCTGGCGACTGCTTGTTTGAGAGGAGCATGTTACAGCTCCAGTTGTTTATGCATCCCAAATGGCACCCTATTCCCTATATACTGCACTATGTTTGACCAGGGCCCATAGGGCTCTGGTCAACAGTAATGCACTATGCAGAGAATAGGGTGCCATTTGGGACACAGACTATGTTATTGCTCGATGTTCCTGATTCAGTTTTCTCTCTGGAAGAGCCTTGGATGCCTTCCTGGTGCTATCAATCAGTAGAAACTAAACTAAAACCTATGTCGTTCTACATTCACAACCTGACAATCATAAGAGTATGGACGAGGAACCATGGATTGGAGTTCATTTTTCATTCACTTCCCTTACTGTAACAGCTGCTTGACATGTCTTGGCTGTTCAAATCCAGGTCTGAATAGTCACATAATATGAATCTGTTTTTATCTGTGTCCCAACTCCTCTAGCTGCCAATACTGTGAAAATAGTCTTCAGTTATTTCCTACTATGGAGACACATCCATATATTCCCATTCATTTATGTGGCTCTATACATTAAAATGAAATGTATTCTCACTATCTGGCCATCAGAAAACAGAAACTGAAGATCAATTTGCGCTTGGCCACATGTCAAGAACAACTAAAAGGCTTAAATAACTATTACAGCTGTCTTCCTGGTATGCCTGCAGATGGTAACTATGTTTAAGCATGAGAGAGATCAAGAGGATATGTCTCAATGTGTTTACTAGATTGAGATACTATATGCTTTGGGGTATTAAAATAGAAGTTTTCCTGAAAAACACAACGCTCAGTTTATTTATGTGAATGGCATTTGGAAGAGAGACAGAGCTGGCAACGACACACAAGCGCTCGCTTTCTCTCTCACCTCTCACATACACACACGCACGCACGCACGCACACACACACACACACACACACACACACACACACACACACACACACACACACACACACACACACACACACACGCACGCACGCACACACACACACACACACACACACACACACACACACACACACACACACACAGCGGTATAGTACATTGTCATGGGATGTTGGATCATAAAGAAAATGATTCGTTTTGGATGCGTCTTCTGCTAGACAGGACATGGAGGAGTGTTTCCTCCTTCTGACTCTTCTTTTAAATATATTTCAGTACATTTTTGTTAATACTCAAGTGGGTAAATAATAAACATTTCAGAATGAATCTGGCACAGATCATCTCTCATACTGAACTCTGTAATAACACAACAACATCCTTCTACATTTATCCTCATCAACGAAACATTATATCACTCTACACAGTCATTTACCTCCCTGTTCTAATAGACAAACCAATGGACTGGCTTTCAACCCAGATCCTCTGCATGCCTCAAGATTGTTAGCCCACTGAGCTAGGCAGTAGGTCTGGGAGGCTAGCAAACACAAGTCTCCAGGTCTCAGGCAATGTTACTCATCATGCGAACATAGTTTTTCGAACCACCTCCGTTACAAAATCATCGACACGTTATCACATTTGCACCAGTTTACAACGTAACATCTACTTCCTTTGCATACTCTTCTTCTTTAGATAAATGGGTAGTGGGTCCTTCCTAGCTAGCTAGAGACAGGGCCATCGCTGTAAAGTCACATCATTGTGTTTGGACCTTAAACACACATACATCACTGCATATTTGTTCTATTACATTACCAGGATAATAAGCCCAGTATCCAGCCAAGTTATTTTATGTGCTTCTCCTCTCTAGTCTCTACCAACAACCTGTCAGAGCCTTGTGCTGATGGGACCTTTATTCAAAACAGACTCCTCAACCTGGAACCACTCACAACTGGGCTGCATGTTGGACCACGTACTAAATGGCACCCTATTCCCTACATTGTGCACTACTTCTGACCAGAGTCCTATGGAGCTGCCGCTATGGGCACTGGTCAAAAGTTGTGCACTATATAGGGAATAGGGTACCATTTCGGACACAGGCTTAATGGACTAGCCTCCTCCTCACAGGATGCCATTAGGGAGGACCATTGCATGCCTCAGTTAGAACTGGAGGTAACTAAGCTGGTGTAAAAGAGCGACAGCAGCAACAGATACATCTCCTGTTGGGTTTGTTGTTCGTTTGTAAGATGACAGCGATCTGATTGGAGACATCTATCAGGACATAGAGGAGAACAGATGTTTACAATGTAGCTCAACACTGGAGGGAAATAATGCTAACAAACAGGCTCAGCTCTCTGACTGCTTTTTTATTTGATTTAACTAGGCAAGTCAGTTAAGAACAAATTCTTACTTAGAATGAAGGCCTACCTCAGACGACACTGGGCCAATTGTACACTGCCCTATGGGACTCCCAATAACGGCCAGGTGTGATGCAGCCTGGATTCAAACCAGGTACTGCAGTGATGCCTCTTGCAATGAGATGCAGTATCTTAGACCACTGCGCCACTCAGGTTTCTCTTTGTCTCTCTCTCTGTCTGTCTGGCTCTCCTTTCTCTTTTCTCTCAGTCTCTCAGTCTGTCTGGCTCTCCTTTCTCTTTTCTCTCAGTCTCTCTGTCTGTCTGGCTCTCCTTTCTCTTTTCTCTCAGTCTCTCAGTCTGTCTGGCTCTCCTTTCTCTTTTCTCTCAGTCTCTCAGTCTGTCTGGCTCTCCTTTCTCTTTTCTCTCAGTCTCTCTGTCTGTCTGGCTCTCCTTTCTCTTTTCTCTCAGTCTCTCAGTCTGTCTGGCTCTCCTTTCTCTTTTCTCTCAGTCTCTCAGTCTGTCTGGCTCTCCTTTCTCTTTTCTCTCAGTCTCTCAGTCTGTCTGGCTCTCCTTTCTCTTTTCTCTCAGTCTCTCAGTCTGTCTGGCTCTCCTTTCTCTTTTCTCTCAGTCTCTCAGTCTGTCTGGCTCTCCTTTCTCTTTTCTCTCAGTCTCTCAGTCTGTCTGGCTCTCCTTTCTCTTTTCTCTCAGTCTCTCAGTCTGTCTGGCTCTCCTTTCTCTTTTCTCTCAGTCTCTCAGTCTGTCTGGCTCTCCTTTCTCTTTTCTCTCAGTCTCTCAGTCTGTCTGGCTCTCCTTTCTCTTTTCTCTCAGTCTCTCAGTCTGTCTGGCTCTCCTTTCTCTTTTCTCTCAGTCTCTCAGTCTGTCTGGTTCTCCTTTCACTTTTCTCTCAGTCTCTCAGTCTGTCTGTCTCTCAGTCTGTCTCTCAGTCTGTCTCTCAGTCTGTCTCTCAGTCTGTCTGTCTCTCAGTCTGTCTGTCTGTCTGTCTGTCTGTCTGTCTGTCTGTCTGTCTGTCTGTCTGTCTGTCTGTCTGTCTGTCTGTCTGTCTGTCTGTCTGTCTGTCTGTCTGTCTGTCTGTCTGTCTGTCTGTCCTTTCTCTCTTTCTAATTTCTCTCTTGCTCTCTGTCTTCTCTCTCTTGCTCTCTGTCTTCTCTCTCTCTTGCTCTCTGTCTTCTCTCTCTCTCTTGCTCTCTGTCTTCTCTCTCTCTCTTGCTCTGTCTTCTCTCTCTCTCTTGCTCTCTCTCTTCTCTCTCTCTTCTCTCTCTCTTGCTCTCTGTCTTCTCTCTCTCTCTTGCTCTGTCTTCTCTCTCTCTCTTGCTCTCTGTCTTCTCTCTCTCTCTTGCTCTGTCTTCTCTCTCTCTCTTGCTCTCTGTCTTCTCTCTCTCTTGCTCTCTCTTCTCTCTCTCTTGCGCTCTCTTCTCTCTCTCTCTTGCTCTCTGTCTTGCTCTCTCTCTCTTGCTCTCTCTCTTGCTCTCTCTCTTGCTCTCTCTCTCTTTCTCTCTCTCTCTTGCTCTCTCTCTCTTGCTCTCTCTCTTGCTCTCTCTCTCTTGCTCTCTCTCTCTTGCGCTCTCTCTTGCGCTCTCTCTTGCGCTCTCTCTCTTGCGCTCTCTCTCTTGCTCTCTCTCTCTTGCTCTCTCTCTCTTTCTCTGTCTTCTCTCTCTTGCTCTCACTCTATTCCTTATTTAGTGCACTACTTTTAACCAGGGCCCATTGACCTCTTCATCACAGCTCTCGTCCAGGAGGGCTGTTGGGGCCGGGGTCACCTAAGGGCTGACCTACTATAAATCTCTCTCTCTCTCTCTCTCTCTCTCTCTCTCTCTCTCTCTCTCTCTCTCTCTCTCTCTCTCTGTCTGCCTCTCTCATCTCTCCTAATTTCTCTCTCTCTCCTTTCTATTTTTCTCTCTCTCTCCCCATCTCCCTCCCTCTCTATACCCCCTCTTTCTCTCTCCTCTCTGCTGTCCTGTCAAATCATTCAATAGCGTGTGTTTTCCCAGTGACACTGTAAATACCTTGAGACCTGACTAATTCCCCCAAAAATATTCTCACAGCATTTATTCAAAGGTACTGACAACCTTCCATAAAGTACACCTGCTACAATGACCATATTTTCATTACATTAGGGGAAATATAGAATATATTTATTGTACTAACATGCTCCCCAGGTTGCAATAGTGAATCTTTTGGCTCTGCCTCTCTAGAACTATACTGCGTCCCAAATGGTGCCATATTCCATACAATTTAGTGCTCTATAGGTAGGTAAAAATTGCCATTTGGGACGCATACTATCTTGTATAAACATAGGACAGTCAGTGCCGTTGCAGTTGAATCCTCATCACTTTGCTGTTGATGGGTTCTCCATCTTTCATAACAACTCATGTTTTCAATGATGCCCCTGTCACACGGCACCTCCTATAAGATAAATATTCTGTTCCCTTTTCATACACAGCGGCAGCTCCTTAGTGGTCGACGGTTGCTGGGCCACCGTAGTGGAAGCCTCATCCTGATCAGGCATTGATATATTAGGAGCAGTGGGCTGTGTGAAGCGTCACTGAGGATCACACATAGGTGCACACACACACACACACACACACACACACACACACACACACACACACACACACACACACACACACACACACACACACACACACACCACACACACACACACACACATGCAGTGTGGAAGGAAGATCAAGGTGCTATAATGTAATAGAGTAGAGATCTACTTTTCAACTTTGTAGTGCGGTGTCGTCCACATCACGGGGCTGTGGTCGGTGTAATGACGGTGTGATGGCTATTTCTGTGACATCTGACCGGGGATTAGACAGCAGGCCACAGAGCCTGGTTCCTAGGGAGCAGCTGGAAGTACCAGAGAGAAAAAATAAACACAGCTAGCCTAACCAGTTTCTTCAGGAGAGAAAATTAAGACTGCAGTCTGAGATTCGAAAACCAACAAACCTGGTGGCACTGAAACTTATTTTGGTAAACGGCTGAGGGACGCAGAAATGTAAGAAATGTAACCCCTCTCAAGTTTCTAGACAGAGCTATGGATGCTAGGACTGACCGTCCTCAGATCAAAATGATCGTCTTAAAACCTCTCTATGGTAGGGGGCAGTATTTTGACGTCCGGATGAAAGGTGTGCCCGTAGTAAACTGCCTGCTACTCAGGCTCAGAAGGTAGGATATGCATATTATTAGTCGATTTGGATAGAAAACACTCTGAAGTTTCTAAAACTGTTTGAATGATGTCTGTGAGTATAACAGAACTCATATGGCAGGCAAAAACCTGAGAAAAATCCAACCAGGAAGTGTGGAAATCTGAGGTTTGTAGTTTTTCAAGTGATTGCCTATATATTATACAGTGACTTAGGGTTCATTTTGCACTTCCTAAGGCTTCCACTAGATGTCAACAGTCTTTAGAACCTTGTTTCATTCTTCTTCTGTTACTGGGGAGAGAATAAGAGCTGACTCAAACAAGTGGACTGCCTGAGGCAAATTAGTTGTTTACTGCGCAGTCACATAGGTGCCCCGTTCCTTCTTTTTCCTCTGTAATGAATACGCTATTGTCCGGTTGGAATATTATCGAATATTTATGATAAAAAGACCTTAAGGATTGATTGTAAACATTGTTTCTACGAACGGTAATGGAACTTTTTTACTTTTAGTCTCGGGTTTTGCGCTCGCGCATTATGCCTTTGGAATAGTGATCTGAAAGCGTGAACAAAACGGAGGTATTTGGACATAAATATGGAGTTTATCGAACAAAACAAACATTTCTTGTGGAAGTGGGAGTCCTGGGAGTGCCTTCTGATGAAGATCAGCAAAGGTAAGTGAAGATTTATAATACTATTTCTGAGTTTTGTTGACTCCAGAACTTGGTGGGTAACTGTATAGCTTGCTTTGATGGCTGAGCTCTGTACTCAGAATATTGAACGTGCTTTCGCTGTAAAGCTATTTTGAAATCTGACACAGCGGTTGCATTAAGGAGAAGTGTATCTATAATTCTTTCAATAACTGTTGTAAATTTTATCAACGTTTATGATGAGTATTTTTGTAAATTGATGTGCTCATTCACCGGAAGTTTTTGGAGGCAACACATTTTCTGAACATCACACGCCAATGTAAAATGGGGTTTTTGGATATAAATATGAACTTTATCGAACAAAACATACATGTATTGTGTAACATTGAGTCCTGGGAGTGTCATCTGATGAAGATCGTCAAAGGTTAGTGATTCATTTTAGCTGTATTTCTGTTTTTTGTGACGCCTCTCCTTGCTTGGAAAATGGCTGTGTGGTTTTTCTTGTCTCAGCGCTGTCCTAACATAATCTAATGTTATGCTTTTGCCGTAAAGCCTTTTTGAAATCAGACAATGTGGTTGGATTAACGAGACGTGTATCTTTAAAATGGGATATAATAGTTGTATGTTTGAGAAATATGAATTATGACATTTTTGTTGTTTTGTATTTGCCGCCCTGCTATTTCACTGGCTGTTGAATAGTGTGTCCCACATACCCCAGGTTTTAAGCATGTTTTAAAGCTGTACAGTGTTTGTTTACAATTGCAAAATAAGCTTTTATTTTGAGCTCTGATGGTGTAAAACAGTTCAACTAAGCTCCTGAGGCATGTATAGTTTAGCCGATATTCTTCAATAATCAACCTCTATATATCATTAATTTAAAAGTTCAAAAGAATGGATGTACTAATTGCAAACTATAGCTTTAATAAGTGTATGACAGGCTGCTTGGTAGAGAGAGTCATAACAGTGCGGAAATAGCATGGAGCAGACCAGCCCTGATTTCAGACTGGGCAGTAAAATGAGATGGGGGCTACTTTCCAAATGGTATCGTATTCCCTTTATAGTGAAAAGAGGGCCATTTGGGAGGCAACTGGAGTCTGTCTTGTGTACATATCACTGTCCTCATAACAAACCCACAAACAGAGTGTTGCTTTGAGTCATCTCATATTTATATTTGAGAGGGGTATGAGCAGATAATAGAACAAACGATTGTTGTTATCATCATCACATATTGGAAACCTACGCTTGGCAGAACTATACAGAGACATGCCACCTTTCTCTGTCAACTGGTTTAACTGTGAAACAGAGCAGGCACTGTTTGACCAGTGTATCTAGCAATGTCTGTGTCCCAAATAGCACCTTATTCCCTATTTGGTGCACTACTCTTGGCCAGTGCCCAAAGTAGTGTGTTATATAGGTATTAGGATGCCAGTTGGGAAACAACCAGTGCTCACAGTACTCAATGGAATATATTAAATTGTGTTCAGTAGGAAAAAAATCTTAATACAAACATTTTATGAAAATGAACCGGCTAACAAATACTGACTGTATTTGACTGCAAACCGTGAGTGAAAAGACCCAATTATAATGTATTTTCAAATCTGTTTGTTGTTGGGTTGTTTGACATTATATCCTGCTGTATATAAACATATCAGTTCTGTCTTTTGGGGTAATACCAAACATGACTATAAAACAGGTCTCGCAAACAGCAGTTTTCAGCACATTCCAGATTTAGAAACATTTCCAGTGGTTGCGTCCCACAATGCACCCTATTCCCTATGTAGTGCACTACTTTTGACCAAAGCCATGGGGTCAAAAGTAGTGTGCAAAATAGGGAATAGTGTGTCATTTGGGACATAATTTGGATTCGGGTCTACATGAACATAACACATGCCACTCTCTGGTTCTCCATCAAAACTATAACCAGAGAAGGTTGTTGACTCTCTCTGCTATAACCCCCATACACCTGGCTGTACACAATCTGACATATATTTATACAATCCACAAACATTTCTCCATGCTTCCTGTGGTTAACTATAGCAAGTTCATTGGTCCAAATCTATCCATGTTGGGGATTTGTTTCTCATTGTTTCTCAGGTTCATTAAACTGGCCTATAAACACTATGGCTGCACATGCACACACACTAGTCAGAACACACTCATAAACCCACCGCTTTCAGTGGCTGTGTCCCAAATGGGACTCCATTCTGTGTATATGTAGTGCACTACTTTTGGCCAGAACTCATAGGGTGCCACTTGGAACACAGACACTGAAAGCTGTGGGTTTATGAGTGTGTTCTGATTAGTCGCCCCTCTCCTCTCCTCCAGTCCAGTGACTAGCTACAACACTATATTATGGTAAGAAGTTGAGAAGTCCCAGTCCAGGTTTGGAGAATTTAGTTCCTGATCCCACTGATGTTGGGGGCCCCCGTCCTCTCTATTGGGGTACCGTGGTGTGTGTGTGTGATTTTGTTTGACGAAACATGAAGCAGAAGCAGGCGGTGGACAGTTGGTTCCCCCCAGAATACTGTTGGTTATGAGGAAACCTGAGCCTGGGTCTGTTATTGTTCTCTTAATAGCTGTGAGAACCATGTGTGTTCTGTGTCTCAAATAACACTATATTCACTAGGTAAAAGTAGTGCACTATATAGTGAATAGGGTGCCATTTGGGACATACACTCAGACTTATTGGTGTGGCAGGTTGTGTGGATAAATACTTTCATCTCTGTGTTGTGGTGTGAAATAAAAACACTTCACACACATGGCGGGGATATAGGATAGAAATCAGATCTGTAATATAGGAAAATGAAGCACGGCACGTTTGTGATGTAAACCTTCAGAGCAGGTACATTTGGCATGATCAGTGGACTTCTGTGTGTGTGTGTGTGCGCGTGTGTCTATATGTGTGTGTGTGTGCATATGGTTGCGTGTGTGTGTGGGTGCATGGCTGTGTGCCTGCATGTGTGTGTGCATGTGTGCCTGCTTGCTTGCTTTGCGTATGTGTGTGTAGGCTTTCAGAATGGGGTAATAGGGGAAAGGAGGGCACAGACAGAAACAGAGTTGACAGGTGGTTTCCATTAGGCTGCGTATCATTCCTGCCTCTCCATCATCTTCTGGTTCATCATCTTCAGGAAGAAGTGCTTTTAAAGAGTCTCTGTTTAGGGTTTCTGGATCCTGCCTCTGGAAAATACTACAATAAATCTCATTTTTTTGTGATCAGAATGCTACTAAACTCATGGTGAAAGGTTGGAGACTGACCAGTGACTGAGGAGCGTGCTAGACATACAAACTCTGTGCAAACAGCGAAACAATGGAACACCTCAACTCCACCCACTCAAAACACCCATCCCTTTAAGAACAAACAAATACTTGGAGGATTTCTTTAGAGCCGACTACACCAATTGGTTTTGTTTGGCTATTTCTGAGAAGTCTGATCTCTTACTAACAGTGGCCTCAAGTCTATTCTTCTTCTTCTTCTCCTTTAGAGCTAGAGGCCCTCCTCCTACCCTGAAGAGTGGTTAACCTCAGAGAGGATAAAAAGACAAGCAGTCCATAATCATATGAGTCATAGGTTAAGTCCAAAATAGTACCTTATCAAAAGTAGTGCACTACATAGGGAACAGGGTGCAGTGTACTATGTAGGGTATAGGGTGCCATTTGGGACGCATCCATAATGTTTGTCTGAGTCTGCCCTGGGTAAACTAAATATGTCTCTTCAGCCCACTGCAGCAGCAGAGGACATGAAAGGATGTCTGTCTCTCCTTTCTGTCTGTCTGTCTGTCTGTCTGTCAGCCCCCCTGTGGCTCAGTTGGTAGAGCATGGTGTTTGCAACGCCAGCATGGCGTGTGCAACGCCAGGGTTGTGGGTTCGATTCCCACGGGCGCCAGTACCAAAAAAAATATATATATAATAATAATGTATGAAATGTATGTATTCACTACTGTAAGTCGCTCTGGATAAGAGCGTCTGCTAAATGACTAAAAATGTAAATGTCTGTCTCTTCTTTCTACTGTGGTTCACAGAGACACACCCTCTCTGGGGCCACAGCTCTGTGATGTCAGCTATCCAACTAACTTCATTACTTGTATTATCTGCTATTATGGGATGGTGAAAAAGGGAGACTATTGGTTCCTCATTGTGAGCCAAGACATGGTTGACTTACAGTTAGAGAGATATGGAGATCACACACACACACACACACAGAGATCACCTCTTAACCCCACCACTGGTCTCCCCAGTCCCCACACTCAGCATGGCTTCAAAGAGTATAGACTGCAGTATCAAATACATGCATGAAACACCCTCTCCCTGTTTATACAAGACATACAGTGCTATATAAATAAACACTGTGTCAGCTGCTGTGTTCTGCCCTTTATTCCGCTTCCCTCCGGACATACAGTGTTCCCCATTTCCCCTCGCAAAGTTTGATCTTTACCCTACTCCCTCATTTACCTGTTAATGATAGTGTGTTAACTGTGTTCAATTCCTTCTCTGGATCTATCAGTGACACCTACCACCATACAATGTAATGTATTGGTCATGTACTACTGGACCGTGCTATTCTCAGAAACTATTAGAAGTTAACTTACAATGACAAAAAACAAGCTCTATCGCCTGTCCTTGTTTTGTACCTCTGTCTATGTCTCTTCCCCAGCTAGTTTCCTGATGGTGTCTGCGACCCTGGGTTGCTACCATCCGTATCCACGGGAGACCGCAGGTGGCTGAAGGCCAGGCGGAGCCAGGAAATTGCCTTGGGCCTTTGTGCTAACCCCCTCCTCCCCATCCCCCAAACACACACCCTCCTCCAGTCTTCCAAAATGGCACCGCATTGCCTATGTAGTGCACATCATTTTGACCAAGGCCTATATTCCTAATAGTGCACTACTTTTGACAAGAGCCCTTTGGGTACTACTTAAATGTAGTAGATTATTTAGGGAATAAGGTGCCATTTGGGATGAAGCCTTCATCTGTAGTGAGCACATCCATCTGTCTGCTGAGGTCTGATTCTTCACACTCAGTCAGCACCCTCCTTTTGGCAGCAGCAGCACGGACTGGCAGAGCCGCTACACTGTCCATCCGTACAGTACGAACCTCGCCAAGGATGAGGATATCCAACTACTGTATCAGTGGGAACTGGGAAACCATTTCTCTCGTCCAGGGAAGCGGCTATGATGTGATGCACCTAGAGGCAGACAGACTGGCTGTAGATGCAGAATGCAGAAAACAGATGCAGAAAACAGCCAGTCATTCAGGCCGCCAGGATCAATTCCAACCAGGCTCCTCCAACTTGTCCAGTCAAATCAAACTCTTAGTAAAATAATAACCTGGTCCCAGATCTGTTTGTGCTCTTGCCAACTCCATTGCTGTCATTGTCAATCCATGTTTGGCATAACAATGAGTGACAGGGAGTTGCATGATAAAAAAACAGATTGGCACTCAGGCTAGCCAAACTATGCTTTTAGTCCAAGGATATAAGCTTTGGTGGTAATTTATCAACCATTAATCAAATATCCATATTTTCTGACACTAACATTTCAGGGACTTTGTTCTGAGTCTGAGTACGATTCTGATGCAGATCCTTTAATTCTCCTCCTGGAATGTATTCTGTTGTCTAGCAGTCTAGCACTGGAATGAAGCCCCCTTTCACAGACTGGCTCAGGAATTACCTAGCAAAACAATTCAATTGTTCAAGTAAATATTTCTTTGCCAGGGACCAAAACAAAGAGAACAGAGAGAAAACGATGGTGCTAATCTCATTACTTTGAAACGTTGTCGCTTCACAGAGTCTGGAAAGTTCTGATTCTCCTCAGTCCTTCAGCAATAACAAAGTCATGACAACGGGAGTTGGCATGGTAATGGTAATGAACACCCACTATTTGGACTATGATGTCATCCCAAATGGCACCCTATTCCCTACATAGTGCACTATGTAGGGAATAGGAAACTTCAGATGCACCTTTGTTTGGACCCATGCTTAAATCTTTAGAGACAGACAGACAGACAGACAGACAGACAGACAGACAGACAGACAGACAGACAGACAGACAGACAGACAGACAGACAGACAGACAGACAGACAGACAGACAGACAGACAGACAGACAGACAGACAGACAGACAGACAGACAGACAGACAGACAGACAGACAGACAGACAGACAGACAGACAGACAGACAGACCTACGTAACCTACAGTCATTCAGACAAGGGGATCTCCAGACAGTGTTGCTCTCACTACCATCCCACATTCAGGCCACACAAGTGGTGCTCAGCTAATGTTTGGGATATATGTTCATGTGCATCGTACTGAGGGAAGAAGAGGATGACGCTATGTGAGGAAGAGGATCTTCTGCAACAATAAGCATGCATCCATGGAAACACTATTTTCACCAGCACCAGGGCTGTAACCAGGGACTGAGCTTTAGTGAGGTCCGGACAGACCAAAGATATCCAAGATGGCGTAGCAGTCAGACGTCTTTGTCTTTGTCCTGTCGTGTCACTTGTATATATCTTTTTACATATTTTTCTTCGCATATCTTTTTAAAATATTTTCCTAAACCTCAACTTCTAAATACTCTCCTGCAACCCGCCTCACCCAATGTGGCGTGGATCTGTTTTTTTCCTAAAGTATTTCTATTTACTTCGGATATGGAATCCCTCAACTGAAGCTAGCCAGCTAACTACCTACCAGCTATCAGTCAGCAAACCATTGCTAGCAGTCATCAGCTAACCTTTAGCTCGGAAAGTTCTCGCCAGTTCAAACAACGTGACTCAAACAAGAGCATAATGGACCTATTATTTTTTTATTTTTTTTCCCCCATTTGTTAACCGCCATAAGAGACGTATTCATCGACCTGGCGAAGGCTTTCGACTCTGTCAATCACCACATTCTTATTGGCAGACTCGACAGCCTTGGTTTCTCAAATGATTGCCTCGCCTGGTTTACCAACTAATTCTCTGATTGAGTTCAGTGTGTCAAATCGGAGGGCCTGTTGTCCGGACCTCTGGCAGTCTCTATGGGTGTGCCACAGGGTTCAATTCTCGGGCAACCTCTCTTCTCTGTATACATCAATGATGTTGCTCTTGCTGCTGATGATTCTCTGATCCACCTCTACGCAAACGACACCATTCTGTATATTTCTGGCCCCTCTTTGGACACTGTGTTAACTAACCTCCAGACGAGCTTCAATGCCATACAACTCTCCTTCCATGGCCTCCAACTGCTCTTAAATGCAAGTAAAACTAAATGCATGCTATTCAATCAATCACTAGCCGCACCTGCTCACTCGTCCAGCATCACTACTCTGGACGGCTCTGACTTAGAATACGTGGACAACTACAAATACCTGGGTGTCTGGTTAGACTGTAAACTCTCCTTCCAGACTCACATTAAGCATCTCCAATCCAAAATGTAATCTAGAATCGGCTTCCTATATCGCAACAAAGCATCCTTCACTCATGCTGCTAAACATACCCTCGTAAAACTGACCATCCTACCGATCCTCGACTTCGGTGATGTCATCTATAAAATAGCCTCCAACACTCTACTCAACAAATTGGATGCAGTCTATCACAGTGCCATCTGTTTTGTCACCAAAGCCCCATATACCCACCATTGCGACCTGTATGCTCTCGTTGGTTGGCCCTCGCTTCATACTCGTAGCCAAACCCACTGGCTACAGGTTATCTACAAGTCTCTGCTAGGTAAAGCCCCACCTTATCTCAGCTCACTGGTCACCATAGCAGCACCCACTCGTAGCACGCGCTCCAGCGGGTATATTTCACTGGTCAACCCCAAAGCCAATTCCTCCTTTGGTCGTCTTTCCTTCCAGTTCTCTGCTGCCAATGACTGGAACGAACTGCAAAAATCTCTGAAGCTGGAGACTCATATCTCCCTCACTAGCTTTAAGCACCAGCTGTCAGAGCAGCTCACAGATCACTGCACCTGTACATAGCCCATCTATAAACAGCCTATCTACCTACCTACCTCCTCCCCATACTATTATTTATTTATCTTGCTCCTTTGCACCCCAGTATCTCTACTTGCACATTCATCTTCTGCACATCTACCATTCCAGTGTTTAATTGCTATATTGTAATTACTTTGCCACCATGACCTATTTATTGCCTTAACTTACCTCATTTGCACTCACTGTATATAGACTTTTTGTTCTCTTTTGTTCCACTGTATTATTGACTGTATGTTTTGTTTATTCCATGTGTAACTCTGTGTTGTTGTATGTGTCGAATTGCTATGCTTTATCTTGGCCAGGTCACAGTTGTAAATGAGCACTTGTTCTCAACTAGTCTACCTGGTTAAATAAAGGTGAAATAAAATAAAAATAAAATACATTTGAAACCCAGCCATTATCACATTGGTTGCAGTAGCTTCCTTCACCTCAGTCGAACTACGAACACATAGCTTATTAGCTATACAATTAGCTGCTTCACATTAACTCACATTAACTCAGCACCAAGATTAAAAACTATGATTTAATACATACAGAGTGATCTGTTAGCAGAAATGTATTTTATTAACGAAAAGTAAACAAATGAGTTGCAATTCCACACTTTTTGCTATTGGGTAGGGAGACATTTTTGCAGTTTTAAAGCTAATTTCCTCCAATTCTACACATTTTTCCATGTCTTATGCCATGTTAATATGATATCTGAGTGAGAGTGACTAACAAAATCATTGGGGGCCTCCTGGAGGTCAGGGCCCCTGGGCACGTGCCCTGCGTGCCCGGTCGGCAATTCGACCATAATTAGGCCTACTACAAGTTTAGATAGCTGGCTAGAGTAACTAGACAAATTTATACATTTCTTTGAAATGTTAACTGACATGGGCTAATTGAGTGACTGTCAGTGACTGACATATAACAAGAGGAAAACTTCTGATACATAACAAAGTTTCGAAATTGCACCTTGTGTATTCTACTCTTCTAACTCTCAACAGTAACTTGAGACCAGGACTGAGTTTAATGTTTTTTTTAATTATTATTCAAAAAATTATAGAGGTCCGGACCTCGGTCTCCTCTTATGTAGTTACAGACCTGACCAGCAGTGAAGTGGAGTGATGAGGTCATAGCTGTGATGGTTGTGGTTGGCTGATGTAGAGTTGTTTTGGTGTGTGTCCTAAATGGTAAAATTGTATTTGTCACATGCCCCAAATACAACAGCTCTTAACCAACGACTGTGCACTTCAACAAATAGAGTTAAGAAAATATTTACTAAATAAATTAAAAATAAAAAGTAACACAGTAGAATTATATAACAATAACGAGGCTATATACAAGGGGCCCGGTACCGAGTAAATGTGCGGGGGTACAGGTTAGTCAAGGTCATTTGTACATGTGGGTAGGGGTAAAGTAACTATGCATAGATGATAAACTGCGAGTAGCAGTGTAAATAGTCCGGGTGGCCATTTGATGAGTTGTTCGGCACTCTTATAGCTTGGGGGTAGAAGCTGTTAAGGAGCCTTTTGGACCTAGACTTGGCGCTCAGGTACCGCTTGCCGTGCGGTAGCAGAGAGAACAGTCTATGACTTGGGTGACTGGAGTCTTTGACGCTTTTTTGGGCCTTCCTCTGACACCGCCTGTTATATAGGTCCTGGATGGCAGAAAGCTTGGTCCCAGTGATATATTGGGCCCTACGCACTACCCTCTGTAGCGCCTTACATTCAGATACAGAGCAGGTTCCATACCAGGTGGTGATGCAACCGGTCAGGATGCTCTCGATGGTGCAGCTGTATAACTTTTTGAGGATCTGGGCACCCATGCAAAATCATTTCAGTCTCCTGAGGGGGGAAAGGTGTTGTAGTGCCCTCTTCATGACTGTCTTGGTGTGTTTAGACCATGAGAGTTTGTTGGTGATGTGCTTTATATAGGATGATCTGTCCAGTAGCGTGACCATGATAACTAGGGACTCAGCCTTAATGTGTGTTCGCAGACAGAGGAGGCTAGAGTAGTTTTGGTGTGTGTTCCCAGAGACATAAGGCCCCAGCCAAAGTCCCCCACTCCCTTTTCTCCCTGTACCAACACTGAATATGATATCATTTTAGTTATTATGGGCACGCTACTGGACAGATCATCCTATCTAAAACATTCAGGATCATCTGCTGGACTAGGGCCCAGAGTCTTTCCTGCCCAGGATATTCTTAGTCAGGGGAAACACTGGGCCCTAACCATTAGTAATGTGCAGTTCACGAATGATTTGTTCTTTTTGAACGACTCTTTTGACTGACTCGAGAGTCATGATTTGTTGATTTGTTTTTTCGAATGACTCATTAGTCGGTAGTTTGACCTGCTGACTCATTCATTTTAGTAGTTTGTTAGATACACGCTCCTTCGGCTCAGTGGCTCCAGAGATGTGCTCCGACCAACAGCTGTCTATCATGTGCGTGCAGGAAAACATATCATGCTGCAGGCAGCGCAGATAAGAAGACATGTTGAGAACTGATAACTGATCGCATGGTGCAAGAATTAATGCAATGAATTATTAATAAATGTTATAATGGACACAGTGTGGTAGAACCAAAACATACAAGCTTACACTTGATTTGGATAGTCCATCTGTAGATGCTCTACAGACTAGCTACAGACGATCAATAACATTGCAACTATAAACTAACCCTAACCCTAGCCCTAACCCTTACCCTAACCTTAACCCTTATCCAAACTCTAGACTTAACCCTTACTTACCCTAACCCTAGCTCTAAACCTAAACCTTACCCTTATTCTAAACCTAACCCTAAGCTCAACTGCAACCTTAGCAAGCAGTTGCTCATCAACAGATAGTTTGTTGATAGTATGACCGTCATTAGAGCATCTACAGATTGACTATCCGAACTATCTAAAGTTTGACCACATACACTGCCTCTGCTCAACAAACTTGAGAATTAACCATTTGGGGGGCTACAGTTTGCAAACAATATTGTGCTTATCACCCTCACAGCAGTCTAGCTAGTCTAGAATTCCACAAAGCCTGGTCTCTGCTCCACTCCGTTGGTGGAGTTCATCAGAAACTTCCTTCACCATGGAGTGGAGTTTAGTCAGCCAACGGCAGTCAATCGACGCACTCAGCCAAGAGTTGTTTACAATCTAGTCCGGTTGCAGCCACAACTAGACCTCGTTTCAAATGCATCAAGAAATAATCTTATTTCCATGCCTAGCAATCAACAAATGTATATTGTTTAAAGCTCACTTTTACAAGTCTTAGTCACAAATGAAAGCTCCAATAAGCCCCTGGTGAACGACGTGAACAAGAGGCTTGTAGAATCATGACTCTTTCCAGTTTTCGGTAAATCGTTAGCCGGTAGGGGGTCCTGCGTGCTCTGAGCATTACTGACTCAAATGAACAAAATTAGTATAAAGATTTATTTGGACTGAACAAGTCGAAAAGATCAGAGTCAGTAAAAAGAGCAGAACTTCCCATCACTACTAACCATAACACCCCAGAATAGTTGTCACACTCTTCTTCGTCTGAAGATATAGAGAAATCATCGTCGGAGAAAGTGGACCAATACGCAGCGGGGTTGTGTGTACTCATCTTCTTTTTATTATGGATAAGAAGGTAAACCGAAAACAAAACACGTACACAGGAAAAACACGACGACGACGACGACGACGACGACGACGACGACGACGACGAATAGGCTTGTACGGCACAAAGCTATACACAGAAATTAATCTCCCACAACTCACAAACCCAAACACCTACCTCTATATAGGACTCTCAATCAGAGGCAACTAGAAACACCTGCCTCCAATTGAGAGTCCAACACCCAAACCTAAACATAGAAAACTAAACTAGACAGAACGTAGAAATACAAACCTAGAACATACCCAAAACCCAGAACTAACAAATCAAACACCCTAATACACAACCAACCACCCCGAACCACATAAAACAAATACCCTCTGCCATGTCCTGACCAAACTACAATTACAAATAATCCCTAATACTGGTCAGGACGTGACAATAGTGCTAATTATTTGACTATATAGTTGAATGCATCAATGTGCCTCATACTACACAGTCCAGAGGTTAAATGTAGTCTAGTGGCAATCAGGATACATATGTAGGATCTTAATTTGATCACTCTTTTGTTTCTGAGAATTTTCCTGCAAAGCAGGAAATGCAAACTTATAGTGCATTTGAGTTTTAAAAAGGCTTTTAAAGTTTGTAATTTCTTGATTTGCCCTAACAATTTTTTTTTATCAACCCCACAAACATTTCCATTATTTATAATCCACATAATAAATCACATTTCCTGTTGCTGCAGGATTATTTTCCTGCTGTAGCAAACTGGCTCAAATTAAGATCCTACATCTGTAGGCCAATGGTTAAAGACAATAGAGATTGCTCTGAACTGATCTCACCCTACAGGACCGTGTTGCTCTGAGCATTTTACGAGAGGCCTGGTTTGATTCCCTACTTTCCAAACAATGGGAAGAAGTCAGATGTAAATATGGTCGTGGTTAACCTCATGACTTGGCCCATATGATTGTGCAGAACAACAACTATATTTCATATGGTAAATGCCAGATGGGATGGTCCATCTTTAGCCCAGTGGGCAAGTTTAAATGTATTTTTTTAAACAGATTGATCATTATTTGGCTAATAATGGGAGCTGCAAGTAAAGAAATGGTCCGGTGTGTCAGAAATGCCCATGCAGATTTCTGCGTCCTGGCCGGAAGGGGGAGAAGACACACATATCAGGAAGGGGGAGAAGACACACATATCAGGCCTCTTTGACCAGGGCCAACGGGGTCCACAATATAGTGCACTATTTAGGCAATAGGGTGCCATTTAGGAGACACACATGGTCATGGCCATACATTAACATAATGAGAAACAGAGGAGGTGAAAGGAGTGAATGGTCAGAAATGATAAATAGTTCTTTACTGAGCAGCTGGGGACAACGGCCCTGATTCAGACCTGCATGGGTGTTCAGGTGGGTTGAAATACTATTTGCATTCTTTCAGCTACTTTTAGCGGTTGCTTTAGCCTGCATGGGGTACCAGGTGGGCAGAGTTTGCACTTCTCTATTGATTATGACTATTGTATTGGTTCCATTATGCCAGGCAAGCTCAATTAACCCAGCTCATTTTTGAACCAATATCTGCCTGGCTGACTGATTTAATTCCAGAGTCAAATACCAAGAAGAAATTACACTTGCATTTAATTCCAGTTCATAAAAAAAAAAAAAAATATGTGTTCAATGTTCCTGAGCTACAATGTAGGCCTGCAATGTGTAAGCAGTATAGACAGTAAATCAGCCATCCTTCATGTATGTGTTGGGAGGATGGATGCCTGGTCCCCACCATCCTGCCTTTGAAAGCACAAGGGGTAAACTTCTCTCCCCAAAACCTTTAGAAGCTTGTCACCATTCATTCTCAGTGGTGTGAGTGTGTGTGAAACCACATGCATACACACACGCATGCACGGGCACACACCCTACGTACCAGTACCCATTTCCTCCCTCTGCTGTGGTCCAATCCTTGAGCATAGACAGATGGTGTCCCTCCCACTCAACAGGATCAAAACAAACCACTCCAAAGGCTTCTGGGAAGGAAGAGCTCTGTCCGTGGTTACAGTTCATCTAAATGTGTCATCAAATACATGAAAAACCCATTTCTTTCTATGTTTGTTCCCTTTACTGACGTCCTCCAACAGGGATATGAACGTGCACACTAGCATACCCCACATGAACAAATGTTCTACTATAATATGGTATATATTTATATACTATAGCATTCAATGTAGTGTTTTTGCAGACATGACCATAGTATACTGAAGTATTTACTATAGTGTTTTTGTTTCTCCTTGAGGAAACCTACTGGACAAATACTAAAAGAGCAAATGTTCTATAACCAGTACACTCTTAGAAAAGAAGTTGCTATCTAGAACCAAAAAAGGTTATCCTATCAGAACAGCCAAAGAACCCTTTCAGAACCCTTTTTTCTAAGAGTGTTGGTTGGTAGGACTGGAATCTGACTGGATAGTTTAGAATTTCTGCTCTTTTCTATAACCTGTAGGGAACACAGCATATGGTCTATATTGGCATGCAGGTTTCTCACTCATGGGTGTCACAAATTTAGATATGGGGAGGAGAATGGGTGGGGTATATGCAAATTAATACTGTAGTATTAATATAGTTAAAAAACTGTAGTGTTTTTGCGGACATTACAATAGTATTCTACAGTATACTACAGCATTTTATAGTAAGTACGAAACATGATCAAGGGATACATACTACAATGTGTAGTATAGTATTCTGCAGTATATTACAAAATTATATAGTAAGTTCCAAACATGATCGAGGAATACTACCGTGTGGAGTATATTATTCTAGAGTATACTACAGTATACTACAGTTTACTACATAATTATATAGTAAGTACTATAGTATTCTACAGTAATCTGTGGGATTGTAAGTCTAAATCTCAGACTCCAGCAGGGTAAGGTGAAGGAAGCTACAGATGGTAAAGTTGTCTGGAGGTTATGTAGAGATAGCAGAGAGACTGGAGGCCTTATACAGACTAATTGGCAGGTAAAGGTAATCTTCTCCATAATTCTCTTAATCTCTTTCTGTCCTCTCTCTCCTGCTCTCTTTCTCCCGCTCTCTGTCTCTCCAGGTGACAGCACCTCATGAGCAATTGACACTACAAATATAAATAACAATTTCCCCATTTCCACAACAATAAGCAGTAATCAATTTTCCTTGCTTTAAACATGGCAAAGAAATCACTCCTTAAAGCTGTCGTTGGGTAATATAGTTGTTATTGCTCCTATCCCTGATGGAGCCTAACCAAAATACTGCTCATGTTACCTTGAAAAATAAATCACCCCACTAGCCTCTGGTTTGACCCCAACTGAGGGCAAGGACAAAATATGTGTCCCAAAATGGCACCCTATTCACTATGTAATGCACTACTTTTGACCAGGGCCCATAGGTTGGTCAAAAGTAGTGCACTATATAGGCAATAGGGTGCCATTTGGGACTGTAGCCAAAGACAACATCCAGGAAAATGAAAATGTTGTCTAAGTTCTATTAACGTGCTTCCTCTGTGGCACATAGCTACACGATCTGAATGGACGACATTTATATTCTAAAAATCCTATGAAAATAAATTATTCTTATTGGGGCCTCAATGTCTCTCTTGTTTAATGTTAGTGGGCCATAGTCTTCCGCTGCACGACGTAGCCTCTCTGTGGCCTTACAGCTGCATGGTCTCAATGCATCAGACCTCTACTGCCAGACAGAAATTATTATGGGTAACATTTTCATGCTGCTAAATAGTTCAAATCTGTGCAAAAACTTCCGTAAAACTCAAAGTAAACTGGCAGTGTGATTTAATTTAACACTTTCCTTCAACAAGTGTGCGATTGCTTAACTAGTTTTGTAAACTGAACAATGCATAGACCTTCTATTATTGCACATTTCCAAAGAAAAGTTTCAAATGGAATCTCGCTGCCAGATTATAGCATGGTTTACAGTACTTTTGCACAGATTTGGGCTCTATTGCACTACGAAAATGTGATCCTATATACTGTGTGACTCTCAGGAATATACTATGAGACCAGGGTCTGCCATGAGTTGTACAATGCAACAGAACAGAACATCTCTGTTGTCTATATTTTTATTTATCCTTCAAATCAACATCTGCATCCCAAATGGCACCCTATTCCCTACTACTTTTGACCAAAGCCGTATGAGCCCTTCCTGACCTTCTATAGTTCAGGTCTTGTTTCCTGTTTCCGGTCACAACTTGCAGACTTGTTTACGCTGCTGTGCGTTTTGTTGCCGATCTTACTTTGCTACCTGACGGTTTTTTATTTTTTCATTACCGTATATTTTTACTTTTTCCCTCACTCAACTTTTTTCATTCAACTTTTTCACCCCGGAGGTTTTATCTGGACATGGTTCGTCAGGACTTCAAACAGCCAAAGCTAAGTAACATTAACATGATGCCTTCTAATTGCAGTCGTTGTACTTATAATATACAGGAGAACGATCGCCTTACGGCAAGGATAGCTGTGCTGCAAGCCCAGCTTCAGACGCAATCGTTAGGCAAGGGTAATTTCAGTGTAGGAAAGGATGAAACAGTGTCTGTGCCACCAGTAAGTACAGATAGTAACGTTAGTATAAACCCCCTCGCACGGTCCCCGCAGCCGGACAACTTTCTCATGGCTTCTGGAGGGAAACGCTGTAGGAATGCTCAACCGGTGTCGCTTATTCAGCCGACAGAAACTTTCAACCGGTTCTCCCCATTAAGCGAGTCGGAGTCGGAGGCCGAGACTTCTCTGGTCTCTACTCCTCCCGTTGTGGGGTCTGAGACGCCGACGGCTCCCACCATTAGCTCTGACAAATTGAAAACCCTAGTCATTGGCGACTCCATTACCCGCAGTATTAGACTTAAAACGAATCATCCAGCGATCATACACTGTTTACCAGGGGGCAGGGCTACCGACGTTAAGGCTAATCTAAAGACGGTGCTGGCTAAAGCTAAAACTGGCGAGTGTAGAGAGTATAGAGATATTGTTATCCACGTCGGCACCAACGATGTTAGGATGAAACAGTCAGAGGTCACCAAGCGCAACATAGCTTCAGCGTGTAAATCAGCTAGAAAGATGTGTCGGCGTCGATTAATTGTCTCTGGCCCCCTCCCAGTTAGGGGGAGTGATGAGCTCTACAGCAGAGTCTCACAACTCAATCGCTGGTTGAAAACTGTTTTCTGCCCCTCCCAAAAGATAGAATTTGTAGATAATTGGACCTCTTTCTGGGACTCACCCACAAACAGGACCAAGCCTGGCCTGTTGAGGAGTGACGGACTCCATCCTAGCTGGAGGGGTGCTCTCATCTTATCTACGAACATAGACAGGGCTCTAACTCCTCTAGCTCCACAATGAAATAGGGTGCAGGCCAGGCAGCAGGCTGTTAGCCAGCCTGCCAGCTTAGTGGAGTCTGCCACTAGCACAGTCAGCGTAGTCAGCTCAGCTTTCCCCATTGAGACCGTGTCTGTGCCTCGATCTAGGTTGGGCAAAATTAAAAATGGCGGTGTTCGCTTTAGCAATCTCATTAGTATAAAGACCTCCTCCATTCCTGCCATTATTGAAAGAGATTGTGATACCTCACATCTCAAAATTGGGTTACTTAATGTTAGATCCCTCACTTCCAAGGCAGTTATAGTCAATGAACTAATCACTGATAATAATCTTGATGTGATTGGCCTGACTGAAACATGGCTTAAGCCTGATGAATTTACTGTGTTAAATGAGGCCTCACCCCCTGGTTACACTAGTGACCATACCCCCCGTGCATCCGGCAAAGGCGGAGGTGTTGCTAACATTTACGATAGCAAATTTCAATTTACAAAAAAAATAACAATGACGTTTTCGTCTTTTGAGCTTCTAGTCATGAAATCTATGCAGCCTACTCACTCACTTTTTATAGCTACTGTTTACAGGCCTCCTGGGCCATATGCAGTGTTCCTCACTGAGTTCCCTGAATTCCTATCGGATCTTGTAGTCATAGCAGATAATATTCTAATTTTTGGTGACTTTAACATTCACATGGAAAAGTCCACAGACCCACTCCAAAAGGCTTTCGGAGCCATCATCGACTCAGTGGGTTTTGTCCAACATGTCTCTGGAACTACTCACTGCCACAGTCATACTCTGGACCTAGTTTTGTCCCATGGAATAAATGTTGTGGATCTTAATGTTTTTCCTCATAATCCTGGACTATCGGACCACCATTTTATTACGTTTGCAATCGCAACAAATAATCTGCTCAGACCCCAACCAAGGAGCATTAAAAGTCGTGCTATAAATTCTCAGACAACCCAAAGATTCCTTGATGCCCTTCCAGACTCCCTCTGCCTACCCAAGGACGTCAGAGGACAAAAATCAGTTAACCACCTAACCGAGGAACTCAATTTAACCTTGCGCAATACCCTAGATGCAGTTGCACCCCTAAAAACTAAAAACATCTGTCATAAGAAACTAGCTCCCTGGTATACAGAAAATACACGAGCTCTGAAGCAAGCTTCCAGAAAATTGGAACGGAAATGGCGCCACACCAAACTGGAAGTCTTCCGACTAGCTTGGAAAGACAGTACCGTGCAGTATCGAAGAGCCCTCACTGCTGCTCGATCATCCTATTTTTCCAACTTAATTGAGGAAAATAAGAACAATCCGAAATTTCTTTTTGATACTGTCGCAAAGCTAACTAAAAAGCAGCCTTCGCAAATGGAGGATGGCTTTCACTTCAGCAGTAATACATTTATGAACTTCTTTGAGGAAAAGATCATGATCATTAGAAAGCAAATTACAGACTCCTCTTTAAATCTGGGTATCCTTCCAAAGCTCCATTGTCCTGAGTCTACACAACTCTGCCAGGACCTAGGATCAAGGGAGATACTAAAGTGTTTTAGTACTATATCTCTTGACACAATGATGAAAATAATCATGGCCTCCAAACCCTCAAGCTGCATACTGGACCCTATTCCAACTAAACTACTGAAAGAGCTGCTTCCTGTGCTTGGCCCTCCTATGTTGAACATAATAAACGGCTCACTATCCACCGGATGTGTACCAAGCTCACTAAAAGTGGCAGTAATAAAGCCTCTCTTGAAAAAGCCGAATCTTGATCCAGAAATTATAAAAAACTATCGGCCTATATATCGAATCTTCCATTCTTCTCAGAAATTTTAGAAAAAGCTGTTGCACAGCAACTCACTGCCTTCCTGAAGACAAACAATGTATACGAAACGCTTCAGTCTGGTTTTAGACCCCATCATAGCACTGAGACTGCACTTGTGAAGGTGGTAAATGACCTTTTAATGACGTCAGACCGAGGCTCTGCATCTGTCCTCGTGCTCCTAGATCTTAGTGCCGCTTTTGATACCATCGATCACCACATTCTTTTGGAAAGATTGGAAACCCAAATTGGTCTACATGGACAAGTTCTGGCCTGGTTTAGATCTTATCTGTCGGAAAGATATCAGTTTGTCTCTGTGAATGGTTTGTCCTCTGACAAATCAATTGTAAATTTCGATGTTCCTCAAGGTTCCGTTTTAGGATCACTATTGTTTTCACTATATATTTTACCTCTTGGGGATGTCATTCGAAAACATAATGTTAAATTTCACTGCTATGCGGACGACACACAGCTGTACATTTCAATGAAACATGGTGAAGCCCCAAAATTGCCCTCGCTAGAAGCCTGTGTTTCAGACATAAAGAAGTGGATGGCTGAAAACTTTCTACTTTTAAACTCGGACAAAACAGAGATGCTTGTTCTAGGTCCCAAGAAACAAAGAGATCTTCTGTTGAATCTGACAATTAATCTGGATGGTTGTACAGTCGTCTCAAATAAAACTGTGAAGGACCTCGGCGTTACTCTGGACCCTGATCTCTCTTTTGAAGAACATATCAAGACTGTTTCAAGGACAGCTTTTTTCCATCTACGTAACATTGCAAAAATCAGAAACTTTCTGTCCAAAAATGACGCAGAAAAATTAATCCATGCTTTTGTTACTTCTAGGCTGGACTACTGCAATGCTCTACTTTCCGGCTACCCGGATAAAGCAGTAAACAAACTTCAGTTAGTGCTAAATACGGCTGCTAGAATCCTGACTAGAACCCAAAAATTTGATCATATTACTCCAGTGCTAGCCTCCCTACACTGGCTTCCTGTTAAGGCAAGGGCTGATTTCAAGGTTTTACTGCTAACCTACAAAGCATTACATGGGCTTGCTCCTACCTATCTTTCCGATTTGGTCCTGCCGTACATACCTACACGTACGCTACGGTCACAAGACGCAGGCCTCCTAATTGTCCCTAGAATTTCTAAGCAAACGGCTGGAGGTAGGGCTTTCTCCTATAGAGCTCAATTTTTATGGAATGGTCTGCCTACCAATGTGAGAGACACAGACTCAGTCTCAACCATTAAGTCTTTACTGAAGACTTATCTCTTCAGTAGGTCCTATGATTAAGTATAGTCTGGCCCAGGAGTGTGAAGGTGAACGGAAAGGCTGGAGCAACGAACCGCCCTTGCTGTCTCTGCCTTGCCGGTTCCCCTCTTTCCACTGGGATTCTCTGCCTCTAACCCTTTTACAGGGGCTGAGTCACTGGCTTACTGGTGTTCTTCCATGCCGTCCATGGGAGGGGTGCGTCACTTGAGTGGGTTGAGTCACTGACGTGGTCTTCCTGTCTGGGTTGGCGCCCCCCCTTGGGTTGTGCCATGGCGGAGATCGTTGTGGGCTATACTCGGCCTTGTCTTAGGACGGTAAGTTGGTGGTTGGAGACATCCCTCTAGTGGTGTGGGGGCTGTGCTTTGGCAAAGTGGGTGGGGTTATATCCTGCCTGTTTGGCCCTGTCCGGGGGTATCATCGGATGGGGCCACAGTGTCTTCTGATCCCTCCTGTCTCAGCCTCCAGTATTTATGCTGCAGTAGTTTATGTGTCGGGGGGCTAGGGTCAGTCTGTTACATCTGGAGTATTTCTCTTGTCTTATCCGGTGTCCTGTGTGAATTTAAATATGCTCTCTCTAATTCTCTCTTTCTCTCTTTCTGTCTTTCTCTCGGAGGACCTGAGCCCTAGGACCATGCCTCAGGACTACCTGGTATGATGACTCCTTGCTGTCCCCAGTCCACCTGGCCGTGCTGCTGCTCCAGTTTCAACTGTTCTGCCTGCGGCTATGGAACCCTGACCTGTTCACCGGACATGCTTGTTGCACGCTCGACAACTACTATGATTATTATTATTTGACCATGCTGGTCATTTATGAACATTTTGTCACGTCCTGGCCAGTATAAGGTTAATTGTTTTTGTAGTTTGGTCAGGACGTGGCAGAGGGTATTTGTTTTATGTGGTTCGGGGTGGTGTGTTTGTGTAAAGGGTGTTTGATTTAGTATTTCCGGGTTTTTGGTTGATGGTCTATGTGTTTGTATTCTATGGTTAGTCTGGTGTGTGTGTTTCTATGTTTGGTTAATTGGGGTTGGGACTCTCAGTTGAAGGCAGATGTTGTCTATCTGCCTTTGATTGAGAGTCCCATATATTAGGGTGTGTTTGTGTGTGTGATTTGTGGGTGATTGTTCTGTGTTAGCCTTGTGCCTTGCAGACTGTCAGTTTATCGTTCGTTTTGTTGTTTGTTGTTTTTGTATTCGTGTTGATTTAATTAAATGTTCAAAATGAACAACTGCACACCTGCTGCGTATTGGTCTACCTTTTCCGATGACGATTTCGCATTATCGTCAGAAGACGAAGAAACTTGTGACAGAATCACCCACCACTCAAGGACCAAGCAGCAGAGGAAGGAGCAGAGGGAATTCGAGTTGGACTGGCGGGAGAAGTGGACCTGGGAGGAAGTTCTGGACGGGGCCGGACCTTGGCACCAGGCTGAGGATTATCGCCGCCCGCAGTGGGAAATTGAGGCAGCGAAGGCAGAGAGGCGGAGGTACGAGGCCAAGTATGCGCTGAGGGAGAAGCACGAGAGGCACCCCCAATAATTTTTTGGGGGGGGGCACACGGGTAGTTTGGCTAGGCATAAGAAGAGCCGGAAGCCAGCTACCCGTGGTTATATGGAGGAGCGTATGGGGTGGAGAGCGCTATGTTTCGCTGAGGAGCGCACTATTTCACCCATACGCACGCACAGTCCGTTGCGCGTTATTCCAGCCCCTCGCAGGTGCCGTGCTAGAGCGGGCATCCAGCCTGGTAGGAGGATGCCTGCGCAACGCATCTGGTCGCCGGTACGCCTCCGAGGACCAGGCTACCCAACTCCCGCTCTACACACGGCTACCATCAGGCCCCTGCACAGCCCAGTCTGCCCTGTACGAGCACCCCGCTCGTACAGGGCTACTAGTTCCATCCAGCCAAGACGGGTTGTGCAGGAGGTAAGATCGAGACCGACTGTGCGCCTCCATAGCCCTGGGTTTCCAGCTCCTGTCTCTCGTGCGGACCCGGAAGTGCGTCAACCCAGTCCGACTCGTCCTGTTCCCGCTCCCCGCACTAGCCTGGAGGTGCGTGTACATAATCTGGTAAGCCCAGTACCAGCACCACGCACCAGGCTACAAGTGCGTCAACCCAGCCACGCCAGTCAACAGTCACCAGAGCTGCCCGCCAGTCAACAGTCGTCACCAGAGCTGCCCGCCAGTCAACAGTCGTCACCAGAGCTGCCCGCCAGTCAACAGTCGTCACCAGAGCTGCCCGCCAGTCAACAGTCGTCACCAGAGCTGCCCGCCAGTCAACAGTCGTCACCAGAGCTGCCCGCCAGTCAACAGTCGTCACCAGAGCTGCCCGCCAGTCAACAGTCGTCACCAGAGCTGCCCGCCAGTCAACAGTCGTCAGAGCTGCCCGCCAGTCAACAGTCGTCAGAGCTGCCCGCCAGTCAACAGTCGTCAGAGCTGCCCGCCAGTCAACAGTCGTCAGAGCTGCCCGCCAGTCAACAGTCGCCAGAGAGGTCAGACTGCGCTGAACTGCCGGAGTGGCCAGACTGCGCTGAACTGCCGGATTGGCCAGACTGCGCTGAACTGCCGGAGTGGCCAGACTGCGCTGAACTGCCGGAGTGGCCAGACTGCGCTGAACTGCCGGAGTGGCCAGACTGCGCTGAACTGCCGGAGTGGCCAGACTGCCCTGAACTGCCGGAGTGGCCAGACTGCCCTGAACTGCCGGAGTGGCCAGACTGCCCTGAACTGCCGGAGTGGCCAGACTGCCCAGACTGCCCAGACTGTCCCGAGTTGCCAGACTGCCCAGACTGTCCCGAGTTGCCAGACGGCCCAGACTGTCCCGAGTTGCCAGACAGCCCAGACTGTCCCGAGTTGCCAGACTGTCCCGAGTTGCCAGACTGCCCAGACTGTCCCGAGTTGCCAGACTGCCCAGACTGTCCCGAGTTGCCAGACTGCCCAGACTGCCCCGAGTTGCCAGACTGCCCAGACTGCCCCGAGTTGCCAGACTGTCCCGAGCTGCCAGACTGCCCAGACTGTCCCGAGCTGCCAGACTGCCCCGACAGCCTGGAACGGCCTGAGCCGGAGCCACCTCCAGAAATAGGTGGGTTGGGGAGGGGGGGTGTAGCTCAGTGCCGTCGTTGACGGCAGCCACCCTCCCTTCCCTCCCTTTAGAAAAGGGGAATTTTTTTGGTGTTGCTTGGGGTTATTTTTTGTTAAGGTGCTTCTGGGGTAGCACCTTTAAGGGGGGGGTACTGTCACGTCCTGGCCAGTATAAGGTTAATTGTTTTTGTAGTTTGGTCAGGACGTGGCAGAGGGTATTTGTTTTATGTGGTTCGGGGTGGTGTGTTTGTGTAAAGGGTGTTTGATTTATTATTTCCGGGTTTTTGGTTGATGGTCTATGTGTTTGTATTCTATGGTTAGTCTGGTGTGTGTGTTTCTATGTTTGGTTAATTGGGGTTGGGACTCTCAGTTGAAGGCAGGTGTTGTCTATCTGCCTTTGATTGAGAGTCCCATATATTAGGGTGTGTTTGTGTGTGTGATTTGTGGGTGATTATTCTGTGTATAGCCTTGTGCCTTGCAGACTGTCAGTTTATCGTTCGTTTTCTTGTTTGTTGTTTTTGTATTCGTGTTGATTTAATTAAATGTTCAAAATGAACAACTGCACACCTGCTGCGTATTGGTCTACCTTTTCCGATGACGATTTCGCATTATCGTCAGAAGACGAAGAAACTTGTGACACATTTTAACATTTTAACATCTTGACCATGTTCTGTTATAATATCCACCCTGCACAGCCAAAAGAGGACTGGCCACCCCTCATAGCCTGGTTCCTCTCTAGGTTTCTTCATAGGTTTTTGGCCTTTCTAGGGAGTTTTTCCTAGGGAGTTTTTCCTAGCCACCGTGCTTCTTTTACATGCTTTGCTTGCTGTTTGGGGTTTTAGGCTGGGTTTCTGTACAGCACTTTGAGATATCAGCTGATGTACGAAGGGCTATATAAAAATAAATTTGATTGATTGATTTGATATTGTGAAAATTCATGCTTTTGACATTGCATGCATGTCACGTTCCTCATCTTCTGACGATATCGCGAAATCACTGTCGGAGAACGTGGACCAATACGCAGCAGGTTGTGTGCTCAACATCATGTTTATTAAACACGTTGATCAAGAAAAAACAACAAATGCAGACAACACGACAGGAGACAGTTTTGCAGGCTATAACTAGCAGTGCAAAAAACAACTACCCACGAAACACAAAGACAAACACACCCTACTATATAGGACTCCCAATCAAAGGCAACTCAACACACCTGCCTTCAATTGAGAGTCCAACCCCAATTAACTAGACATAGAAACACAGACATAGACCAGTGACAAACCCCATAAACATACATCAACTCCCCTCTGCCACGTCCTGACCAAACTACAATAACCAAATATACTCTATCCTGGTCAGGACGTGACAATGCAACAGTGTACTGAGTAAGAAAATCCCATTCTTCGAACGTAAGATAAACAATCGTTGAGGAGTTTAGGAACCGAACACGACAACAGTAAAGTGTCGGTAAAGCAGGGAGCAGCCAGGAAGAGAGGTACTAGGTTGGAGTAGGAGGTATAGTAAAGTCCTGTCCCAAATGGCAGCCTATCCCCTACTGTATATAGTGCATTACTTTTGAGCAGAGCCCTGGTCAAAGGTAGTGCAAAAGTAGTGCACTACATATAGTGTCATTTGGGACGTAGCCTATCTCTAATAAAGAGAGACTGGGCCCAGGGGAAGGCCTAACGTCAGCATGTCATGTTTCAGTATTAGTCATACCCAGAGGGTGTATATAGACAGACAGATCTGTTATGATACAGTCAGGGCCACATGAACAAACACTGTTATCAGGCCAGGTCTGTGTCCCAAAAGCCACCCTATTCCCTATGTACTGTAGTGCATATAGCCTATAGGGCTGATCAAAAGTAGTGCACTAAATAGGCAATAGGGTGCAATTTGGGATGCAACCTAGGACTAAAAATACACTGATGGGTTTATAAATCAGCAAATTACAGATAAATATATAATTATTTTAATGTTCATGAAGATTAATGGCTTTGCAACCGTGGAAACAGTAAATCAGGGCATCCCTCCTTGGTGCTTTGATGGGTAGACCTTTTCTCCGCCCATCCCGCCCAGCCAGGCGGTCGACAGGGTTTGGATGAGAGTCCTCATCCTTCGGGTAGGGAGTCATCTTACGGTGTGACTCACCATTCTGGAAATATAGAGAAGAGTTCCAGCCAATTCATTAACAGAGCGGTGAGAGAGGAGCGGAGCTGGAGATGAGGGACAACCTAGTGCTTCTGCATGTCAACAAGGTCACAGAGGAGTTATCAATGACCATCATTCTGGAGATGGAAACTACAGTATGCAGAAATACCTTTGAAATAATGGTGATAGTTGGAAGGTGGCCTGTTATTTATTTTGACTTAATCTGCACTTCTAGCGCACACAAAAAAAAGCCACGGTAGAGCTTTGCAAGACTGGAGTAGAAGCACGCTTCTAAAAGTTAGAGAAGTTAATATATGACCATTCTTGAAGACAGCAATCTCCGTCTTTGAGAGCAGACTAACATTCACACCAGAGGGTTCATCATCATAACAACAAAAATGAAAAAAAAGTTTATTTGTCATTCCATAACATTTCCCTTCCTTACTCTACGTTAACATTAGATAAATACCGTTCAAAAGTTTGGGGTCACTTAGAAATGTCCTTGTTTATGAAAGAAAAGCACATTTTTTGTCCATTAAAAAAATATTTACTTGATCAGAAATACAGTGTAGACATTGTTAATGTTGTAAATGACTATTGTAGCTGGAAACAGCTGATTTTTTTTATGGAATATCTACATAGGTCTACAGATGCCCATTATCAGCAACCATCACTCCACGTTGTTCTGATTAAAGAAGCAATAAAACTGGCCTTCGTTAGCCTAGTTGAGCATCTAGAGCATCAGCATTTGTGGGTTTGATTACAGGTTCAAACTTTCTTCTGAAACTCGTCAGTCTATTCTTGTTCTGAGAAATGAAGGCTATTCCATGCGAGAAATTGCCAAGAAACTGAAGATCTCGTACAGCGCTGTGTACTACTCCCTTCACAGAACAGCGCAAAGTGGCTCTAACCAGAATAGAACGAGGAGTGGGAGGCCCTGGTGCACAACTGAGCAAGAAGACAAGTACATTAGAGTATCTAGTTTGAGAAACAGACACCTCACAGGTCCTCAACTGGCAGCTTCATTAAATAGTACCCGCAAAACATCAGTCTCAACGTCAACAGTGAAGAGGCGACTCCGGGATGCTGGCCTTCTAGGCAGAGTTCCTTTGTCCGGTGTCTGTGTTCCTTTGCCCAGCTTAATCTTTTCTTTTTATTGGCCAGTCTGAGACATGGCTTTTTCTTTGCAACTCTGCATAGAAGGCCAGCATCCCGGAGTCACCTCTTCACTGTTGACGTTGAGACTGGTGTTTGCATGTAGTATTTAATAAAGCTGCCAGTCCAGGCATTGTCTTATATAAAGGAGAGACTGAGTCACAGTGCTTCACTCAACAATAGACCTCGTCATCATAAACCACCATTCTCCCAGGGCTGGACCCACCTTAAAACCTAAACAGACAGACAGAGAGAGAGAGAGAGAGAGAGAGAGAGAGAGAGAGAGAGAGAGAGAGAGAGAGAGAGAGACAGACGCCTTCCAACCCTTCCCTCTCCCCTCCCAGGTGTGTATCTCAGGTTCACTCTAAGTCTATCTGGCTGTTTGATATGTCTAGTTCCACAGCTGAGAGTCTCCTGGTAGGAGGAGGTATAGGATTAAATTGGCTTTGGATTTCCTGTCGGAGGAAGTGGATATTATAGCCCTCCTCTCTGGACTTCTCTTATTTACTCCGAACTGAGGCTCCACGTCTAACTTCCCTCTCATTCTCTCTGTTCCTGTGTCAACTGGTTGACTCTGAAGCCTTTTCTCAGCATCCTCCACTCTAATCTGATTACTGGAGGTATTCCCAGTACATCATGGGAAAAGGCTGTGTTGAAGCCCAGCAAGCCTCCACAACTCCAGGGCTCAGAGCGACAGAGAGAGAGTTTCATGGAGAATAGGAAGGGAAGAGGATGTATATTTTTCCCTTCCTTCCTTCCTCCCTCTCTCTCTCTCTCTCTCTCTCTCTGTCTGGTGCTGTGGAGCATCAAACGCTGTGTGTGTGACTGGGAAACCCCACACTAACCACAGACCAACAGCAGATATACAGGAGAGGAGAGCAGGGTAACAAATAACAAACTACAGGTGGAAAGATTAGAAACATAGCTAGCATGGCTCTAGCAAAGAGACCATCTCTAAGAAACTAGCTTCTGGAGGAGACCATCGCTAAGAAACTAGCTTCTGGAGGAGACCATCTCGAAGAAACTAGCTTCTGGAGGAGACCATCTCGAAGAAACTAGCTTCTGGAGGAGACCATCTCTAAGAAACTAGCTTCTGGAGGAGACCGTCTCTAAGAAACTAGCTTCTGGAGGAGACCATCTCGAAGAAACTAGCTTCTGGAGGAGACCATCTCTAAGAAACTAGCTTCTGGAGGAGACCATCTCTAAGAAACTAGCTTCTGGAGGAGACCATCTCGAAGAAACTAGCTTCTGGAGGAGACCACCTCTAAGAAACTAGCTTCTGGAGGAGACCATCTCGAAGAAACTAGCTTCTCGAGGAGACCATCTCTAAGAAACAAGCTTCTGGAGGAGACCATCTCTAAGAAACTAGCTTCTCGAGGAGACCATCTCTAAGAAACAAGCTTCTGGAGGAGATCATCTCTAAGAAACTAGCTTCTGGAGGAGACCATCTCTAAGAAACTAGCTTCTCGAGGAGACCATCTCTAAGAAGCCAGCCACATATTCCTGCATTCTATTTTGCATCTTATCTGAATCATCAAGAAACAAACAGGCCAGACATGTAGTGAAGTTCCTTGTTAGTGTGGTAACCTCGTGTCTTCCTGATGGTAAGAGCCTGGGCCAGCGGGCCGTAACCGGGCCTGGAAGGCGTTGTTGTTTCACGCATGGGGAACCATCAGCTGTATTGCCTCATTACAGACTGGTAGTGGAGTGCTCGGCCCTCTCCTCCCTCCTCTTCACTCTCTCCTTCCTCCTATCCTCCTCCCCCTCTCCTCTCATTTTACATTTACATTTGAGTAATTTAGCAGACACTCTTAGCCACAGCGACTTAAAATGATTTGTCTTAATATAACTCAGTGAGACAACAACATATCACAATCGTAGCAAGTACATTTTCCCTCAATAAAATAGTTATCAGCAAAGTTAGTGGTAGCAGGAAAAGACAAGTGCAATTTCTCCTCTCCTCTCCCCGAGGGGCTGGGAGTGTTACCCTCCAGACTACAGAGGAAGCAGGAGTGGCTGGGCCATGCAAAGCCCTTTCCGGACCATAAACGGCAGGTTTATTTTTAAAGTTCTGCCCCAATGTGCCCCGCTTCCTAAAATACCTTTCATGCTAAACAAAATGCTGGGTGTGCAGGGCCTGCCAGAGCCCGTTCTCTCTGCCTGTCTGCCTGTTGGAGGACTGGGTTGATTGGTCTGTTGGCTGGCTGGCTGGTTGGTTGGTCAGGCAGGCAGCAGGCCTTGGTTTCTGGGCATTGTGGAGAGAGAAAGGGGTGGTCAACTGGGCCAAATACCCAGCCACAAGTGGCCTATGCAGAATCATCATGTGGTCAATGGGTGGAACTCTGTTTGTGTCTGTGTGTGTCAGTGAGTGTGTGCCTAGGTGTGTGCGTGCTTGTATTTGTGTGTGTGCGTGTGTGTTTACGTGTGTCATTGCTTGTATTTGTGTGTCATTGCAGTGGAATGGCGAAGCGTCGCGCTCCTACCTGCAGGGGAATGAATGGAAGAGAGAATTATTATTTATGGTGTGGGTCTTTTCCATCTCACAATATGCTACAATACTCAGCTCTGATGTAGGACTTGAATAATATTTCAAAGATGAAATAGAGCAAAGCAACATGTTGCTAAATACATTACCACTGCCATATATTTCAAGTTAAGGTTTTTGCGGAGCTTGCAAAGACCATGCCAAGTTGACTCTTAAATATCACCTTCACGTGACTTAAAATCCTTGTATGTTTTACTGTATGTTATTCAGACTGGATATTCAGACAGATTTTAGTGCCTCTGTGATGATGAGGGTGTAGAATTGGTATTTCAGCTATATTTTATTCATTTGACATTTGTTATGAACAACTTTATATTTACAACTTATTTCCAAGATGTTTTATCTATTCTTTTACAACCCCAGTAGCTCCAGTGAGAAATGAGGCTGGTTCTGGGCCTTTGTCTGAGTTTGGTTTTAGGTATGGGTTTGCGGCGGGCGCTGGTGGAATGGGTCTGGGTTTGGGTTTGACTCTGTCTGGATTTGAGTTTCGGGCCTGGGCCTGCAGGTCTGGGCCTGGGTCTGGGTGTGACTGCTGGGTGATTTCCAGAAAGTTCCTTCTCACAGCTGAAGTTGCTCTACCCTGTCTGTTTTCACCCCGCTGCACCACAGGCCTCTTTATGAGGTTAATCCACTTCCGCTGAGCTCTACACCCTCAGAGCCTGTCACGATAACACTGCCGCCAACGCAGCCGAGCCTGCACATCAAACACGACTCCACGCCTAACAAACAGACACATCTGGCCTAATCAGAAACATGTTGGGAGCGGATGGGGTGCAGCTGTCTGCCGCTATAATCAATGCCCACACCGCTCCAACCGACCGGCTGACAATTCCGGGCCACATGTGGAGAGAGAGAGGGGAAAGAGAGGGAGGCTAGAGAGAAAGAGGGAGAGAGAGGACGAGGACCATCTCACGTAAGGTGCAGATGTTTCTTCTCCCTCTCATTCCTGCCTCAGAATCACCACCACAAGGAAAATTGTGCTGCTGTGTGACTATGAAGTGGTGCTAGAAAATTGTGGATGTTGGTGCTCCACCCAGATCTGATTCAGTACTGGAGGACAAACAGGACAAACCGCTGGGCTGAGGGTTGCCACCATGCAGGATGGAGGGGTGGAGGAAGGGAGGGAGGGATGCCTGTCACGACACAGCAAGCTGAGTGAAAGCAGGGAATTTGAGAAAAACATGTTTCCCCTTCTAGACAAAGTAGTGAGTGTGCACCACTAACCACCCCCTACACTCTAAGCTCTGCTGATAATACCATTTATATAGTAGCCATCTGACACTATTCTGTATGTGACATTTAATATGACAGTTTTGACTGACAGCAGCTATCCCGTTGTGTCTCTAAAAATATGTAATTTAGGTGTTGACTGAATCATTTTTTTTGCCACAGAGGACCTCGGAATGTCCCTCAGATTGGGAGGATGGTAAGGACTGACAGTAGACCCTGGGTTCCATTGCTGTGTTCCAAAATGGCAACCTATTAATTATATGGTGCCCTACTTTTGACAAAAGACGTATGGGCCCTGCTCTAAAGTAGTGAACTAAATGGGGAATAGGGTGCCATTTGGGATGCAGTCACTTACTCTCGCCCTTTCAAACCACCAATGCTATATTTGGTGGAAAAATACAGTACCAGTCAAAATGTTTGGACACACCTACTCATTCAAATTTAACCAAAAAAGTGTTAAACGAAGGAGCCACCCTTTGCCTTGATGACAGCTTTGCACACTCTTGGCATTCTCTCAACCAACTTCACCTGGAATGATTTTCCAACACTCTTGAAGGAGTTCCCACATATGCTGAGCACTTGTTGGCTGCTTTTCCTCACTCTGCGATACAACTCATCCCAAACCATCTCAATTGGGTTGAGGTCAGGTGATTGTGGAGGCCAGGTCATCTGATGCAGCAATCCATCACTCTCCTTCTTGGTCAAATAGCCCTTACACAGCCTGGAGGTGTGTTGGTCATTGTCCTGTTGAAAAATAAATGATAGTCCCACTAAGCGCAGATTGGATTGCATATCGCTGCAGAATGCTGTGGTAGCCATGCTGGTTAAGTGTGCCTTGAATTCTAAATAAATCACTGACAGTGTCATCTGCAAAGCACCCCCACACCATTACACCTCACATGTGGAGATCATCCGTTCACCTACTCTGCGTCTCACAAAGACACGGTGGATTGGAACCCAAAACCTCAAATTTGGACTCATCAGACCAAAGGACAGATTTCCAGTGGTCTAATGTCTATTGCTCGTGATTCTTGGCCCAAGCAAGTCTCTTCTTCTTATTGGTGTCCTTGAGTATTGGTTTCTTTGCAGCAATTCGATCATGAAGGCCTGATTCATGCAGTCTCCTCTGAACAGTTAATGTTGAGATGTGTCTGTTACTTGAACTCCGTGAAGCCATTTATTTGGGCTGCATTCTGGGCTGCATTCTGTGCAGTTAACTGAATTCTCTGCAGCAGAGGTAACTCAGGGTGTTCCTTTCCTGTGGCGGTTCTCATGAGAGCCAGTTTCATCATAGTACTTGATGGTTTTTGCGACTGCACTTGAAGAAACTTTCAAAGTTCTTGAAATGCTCTGTATTGACTGACCTTCATGTCTTAAAGTAATGATGGACTGTCGTTTCTCCTTGCTTATTTGAGCCATTCTTGCCATAATATGGACTTGGTATTTTACCAAATAGACCTACCTTGTCACAACACAATTGATTGGCTCAAACGTATTAAGAAGGAAAGAAATTCCACAAATTAACTTTTAACAAGGCCCACCTGTTTATTGAAATGCATTCCAGGTGACTACCTCATGAAGCTGGTTGAGAGAATGTAGAAAATGTAGAAAATAGTCAAATATAGAAAAACCCTGGAATGAGTAGGTGTGTCCAAACTTTTGACTGGTACTGTATATACTTGTTATATATTTTACCTTTTTGTCGAAGTTGAAATTCCACAAGTTGGTGTTTGGCGTTTTCTGTATGTAATTTCTAGTATGGCTGTTGTGCTATATGCTGCTAATGCTTCTTTACCAGAAGTCCTCTGTCTTATTCTGGTCTCATAGTATAATTACAGTGTTAGACTCCAGAGGCATTTCCCTTACTAAACTGACCAGGATTTTTATTCATTCAAAATGGGCTGTTCTTTAAGTGCCTGCTAGTCACATAGAATCCTAAAGCTAACTGACATAACTGACTACCTCTCCTGTTTATTTGACATGTCGAACAACAGTGATGTTTCTTAGTATGCATCTTTATTGTATTATTAGCCTGGTCCCAGATTTGTTTCTTTGCTTGCTAACTGCATTACTCATTCTCAAGCCATACATCTTAGGCATGACAATGAGTGACAAGGAGTTGGCATGATTGCACAAACAATGTTGATAGTAAAATGGTATGTTTGAATCAACGTCATTGTTTCAACGTCGTGCTATTGTCAGGGATTTCTTCGTCGGAGGACGATATGGCGAAATCATCATCGGAAAATGAGGACCAATATGCAGCAGAGTTGAGATGGTTCATTTTGAACTTTTAATAAATTCCAAAACGAACATACAAAATAACAAAAACGAACGCACGATACACTGACAGGCCTGTTAGGTTTACACACACTAAACACGGAACAATCTCCCACAAATACACAGACAAACACACCCAACTAATATAGGACTTCCAATCAAAGGCAACACCACACAGCTGCCTTCAATTGGAAGTCCACCCCAATTAACTCAACATAGAAACAGATCAACCAGACTACACATAGAAATACATCAACATAGACCATAACTCAAAACCCGGAAATAATAAATCAAACGCCCTCCTAACTAACACACCACCCTGAACCACATAAAACAAATACCCTCTGCCACGTCCTGACCAAACTAAAATGACAATGAACCCTTATACTGGCCAGGACGTGACAGTACCCCCCCTTAAAGGTGCTAACCCCGGAAGCACCTTAAAAAAAACAACCCCAAACAACAACAAAACAAAAATTCCCCCCTACTAAAGGGAGGGAAGGGAGGGTGGCTGCCGTCAACGACGGCACTGTGCTACACCCCCCCTCCCCAACCCACCTATATCTGGAGGTGGCTCCGGTTCTGGCCGTTCCAGGCAGTCGGGCCAGTCTGGCATCGCCGGGGGGCAGTCGGGCCACTCTGGCATCGCCGGGGGGCAGTCTGGCCACTCTGGCAGCTCGGGGCAGTCTGGCCACTCTGGCAGCTCGGGGCAGTCTGGCCACTCTGGCAGCTCCGGGCAGTCTGGCCACTCTGGCAGCTCCGGGCAGTCTGGCCACTCTGGCAGCTCCGGGCAGTCTGGCCACTCTGGCAGCTCCTGACTAGTGGGTGGCTCTGGCGACTCTTCACTGACGGGCGGCTCTGGCGACTCTTGACTGACGGGCGGCTCTGGCGACTCTTGACTGACGGGCAGCTCTGGCGACTCTTGACTGACGGGCAGCTCTGGCGACTCTTGACTGACGGGCAGCTCTGGCGACTCTTGACTGACGGGCAGCTCTGGCGACTCTTGACTGACGGGCAGCTCTGGCGACTCTTGACTGACGGGCAGCTCTGGCGACTCTTGACTGACGGGCAGCTCTGGCGACTCTTGACTGACGGGCAGCTCTGGCGACTCTTGACTGACGGGCAGTTCTGGCGACTCTTGACTGACGGGCAGTTCTGGCGACTCTTGACTGACGGGCAGTTCTGGCGACTCTTGACTGACGGGCAGTTCTGGCGACTCTTGACTGACGGGCAGTTCTGGCGACTTTAGACTGGCGAGGCTGGGTTTACGCACTAGATGCCTTGTGCGTGGTGCTGGTACTGGGCGTACCAGACTGGGAACACGCACCTCCAGGCTAGTGCGGGGAGCGGGAACAGGACGAGTCAGACTGGGCTGACGTACTTCCGGGTCCGCACGAGAGACAGGAGCTGGAAACCTAGGGCTATGGAGGCGCACAGTCGGTCTTGATCTTACCTCCTGCACAACCCATCCTGGCTGGATGGAACTAGTAGCCCTGTACGAGCGGGGTGCTTGTACAGGGCGGACTGGGCTGTGCAGGGGCCTGATGGTAGCCATGCGTAGAGCGGGAGTTGGGTAGCCTGGTCCTCGGAGGCGTACCGGCGACCAGATGCGCTGCGCAGGCATCCTCCTACCAGGCTGGATGCCCGCTCTAGCACGGCACCTGCGAGGGGCTGGAATAACGCGCACCGGACTGTGCGTGCGTATGGGTGAGATAGTGCGCTCCTCAGCGAAACATGGCGCTCTCCACCTCATACGCTCCTCCATATAACCACGGGTAGCTGGCTTCCGGCTCTTCCTAGGCCTAGCCAAACTACCCGTGTGCCCCCCCAAAATAATTTCTTGGGGGTGCCTCTCGTGCTTCAACGCCAGTCGTGTCCCTCGGAAACGTTCCCGGTCCATACCAGCCTTACTCCATGGGCCTTCTCCGGTCATAACCTGCTCCCAAGTCCATCTCTCCCGTTTGTCCAAATCAAAATTCCTCTGCTCCTTCCTCTGCTGCTTGGTCCTGGTTTGGTGGGAGATTCTGTCAAGGTTGTCGTTGGTTAAGGAGGACCAAAACGCAGCAGGTATATGTAAGCTCATCTTGAGGTTTATTAACTCCAAAATGACCACCAAAATAACAAAAGAGAACGAACGATCAACACACAGTCTGGCAAGGCACAAGGCTAAACTCAGAACAATCTCCCACAAATACACAGACAAACACACCCAACTAATATAGGACTTCCAATCAAAGGCAACACCACACAGCTGCCTTCAATTGGAAGTCCACCCCAATTAACTCAACATAGAAACAGATCAACCAGACTACACATAGAAATACATCAACATAGACCATAACTCAAAACCCTGAAATAATAAATCAAACGCCCTCCTAACTAACACACCACCCTGAACCACATAAAACAAATACCCTCTGCCACGTCCTGACCAAACTAAAATGACAATTAACCCTTATTCTGGCCAGGACGTGACAGCTATGAACCTAAATAAAGAGTTATATTGAAATAAAGCAACAGTCCAATGATTCCTGCCTGAACATTGACTCCTACTGGTATATGAGGGTTAATGCACTTCAGTAAAAACAAGTCTACCATCCAGATGTTTATTTTTTATTTATTTTTATTTCACCTTTATTTAACCAGGTAGGCTAGCTGCGACCTGGCCAAGATAAAGCAAAGCAGTTCGACACATACAACAACACAGAGTTACACATGGAATAAACAAGCATACAGTCAATAATACAGTAGAAAAAGTCTATATACAGTGTGTGCAAATGAGGTAGGATAAGGGAGGTAAGGCAATAAATAGGCCATGGTGGCGAAGTAATTACAATATAGCAATTAAACACTGGAATAGTAGATGTTCAGAAGATGAATGTGCAAGTAGAGATACTGGGGTGCAAAGGAGCAAGATAAATAAATAAATACAGTATGGGGATGAAGTAGTTGGATGGGCTATTTACAGATGGGCTATGTACAGGTGCAGTGATCTGTGAGCTGCTCTGACAGCTGGTGCTTAAAGCTAGTGAAGGAGATATGAGTCTCCAGCTTCAGTGATTTTTGCAGTTCGTTCCAGTCATTGGCAGCAGAGAACTGGAAGGAAAGGCAGCCAAAGGAAGAATTGGCTTTGGGGTGACCAGTGAGATATACCTGCTGGAGTGCGTGCTACGGGTGGGAGCTGCTATGGTGACCAGTGAGCTGAGATAAGGCGGGGCTTTACCTAGCAGAGACTTGTACATAACCTGTAGCCAGTGGGTTTGGCTACGAGTATGAAGCGAGGGCCAACCAACGAGAGCGAACAGGTCGCAATGGTGGGTATATGGGGCTTTGGTGACAAAACGGATGGCACTGTGATAGACTGCATCCAGTTTGTTGAGTAGAGTGTTGGAAGCTATTTTGTAAATGACATTGCCTAGGTCGAGGATCAGTAGGATGGTCAGTTTTACGAGGGCATGTTTGGCAGCATGAGTGAAGGATGCTTTGTTGCGATATAGGAAGCCGATTCTAGATTTAATTTTGAATTGGTGATGCTTAATGTGAGTCTGGAAGGAGAGTTTACAGTCTAACCAGATACCTAGGTATTTGTAATTGTCCACATATTCTAAGTCAGAACCATCCAGAGCAGTGATGCTGGAAGGGCGAGCAGGTGCAGGCAGCGATCGGTTGAAGAGCATGCATTTAGTTTTACTTGCATTTAAGAACAGTTGGAGGCCATGGAAGGAGAGTTGTATGGCATTGAAGCTTGTCTGGAGGGTAGTTAACACAGTGTCCAAAGAAGGGCAAGAGGTATACAGAATGATGTGGTCTGAGAGTCACCAGCAGCAAGAGCGACATCATTGATGTATACAGAGAAGAGAGTCGGCCCGAGAATTGAACGCTGTGGCACCCCCATAGAGACTGCCAGAGGTCCGGACAACAGGCCCTCCGATTTGACACACTGAGCTCTGTCTGAGAAGTAGTTGGTGAACCAGGCGAGGCAATCATTTGAGAAACCAAGGCTGTTGAGTCTCCCGATAAGAATGTGGTGATTGACAGAGTCGAAAGCCTTGGCCAGGTCAATGAATACGGCTGCACAGTAATGTCTCTTATCAATGGTGGTTATGATATCGTTTAGGACCTTGAGCGTGGCTGAGGTGCACCCATGACCAGCTCTGAAACCAGATTGCATAGCGGAGAAGGTAAGGTGGGATTCGAAATTGGTCGCTAATCTGTTTGTTAACTTGGCTTTCAAAGACATTAGAAAGGCAGGGTAGGATAGATATAGGTCTGTAGCAGTTTGGGTCAAGAGTGTCTCCCCCTTTGAAGAGGGGGATGACCATGGCAGCTTTCCAATCTTTGGGAATCTCAGACGATATGAAAGAGAGGTTGAACAGGCTAGTAATAGGGGTTGCAACAATTTCGGCAGATAATTTTAGAAAGAGAGATTGTCTAGCCCGGCTGATTTGTAGGGGTCCAGATTTTGCAGCTCTTTAAGAACATCAGCTATCTGGATTTGGGTGAAGGAGAAATGGGGGAGGCTTGGGCGAGTTGCTGTGGGGGGTGCAGGGCTGTTGACCGGGGTAGGGGTAGCCAGGTGGAAAGCATGGCCAGCTGTAGTGTCACGTCCTGACCAGCAGATGGAGCTGGTGTAGTAGTTTGGGGGTCAGGACATGGCAGTCTTGTGTGTGTCTTGTGACTCCTGATCAGGAACAGCTGGGAATCGTTGTTCCTGATTGGGAGTCATATATGTAGGAGTTGTTTGTCACTGGGGTTTGTGGGTGGTTGTTTTGCACTGCGTTTGTTAGCCTGCAAACTGTTGCTGTCGTGTTATTGGTTTCCTGTGGATGCCTTACTTGAGTCTATTAAAGTATGAGTATTCACAGTCTCGCTGCGCCTTGGTCCATTTCTACCGACGAATACCGTTACAGAACCACCCACCAACACAGGACCAAGCAGCGGAAGAAGGCTGGCGAGGTAAGGGAGACCGAGAGGCACCCCCAATAATCTTTTAGGGGGGGGCACAAGGGGAGTTTTGCGGGGCAAGAATGGAGCCCCAGGCCAGCTCCCCGCACTAGCATGGAAGTGCGTGTTCACAATCTGGTACGCCCAGTACCAGCACCACGCACCAGGCTTCAAGTGCGTGAACCCAGCCTCGCCAGTCAACAGTCGCCAGAGCTGCCCGCCAGTCAACAGTCGTCAGTGGTGCCCGCCAGTCAACAGTCGTCAGAGCTGCCCGCCAGTCAACAGTCGTCAGAGCTGCCCGCCAGTCAACAGTCGTCAGATCTGCCCGCCAGTCAACAGTCGTCAGAGCTGCCCGCCAGTCAACAGTCGTCAGTGCTGCCCGCCAGTCAACCATCACCAGAGCTGCCCGCCAGTCAACAGTCGTCAGAGCTGCCCGCCAGTCAACAGTCGTCAGAGCTGCCCGCCAGTCAACAGTCGCCAGAGAGGTCAGACTGCGCTGAACTGCCGGAGTGGCCAGACTGCGCCGAACTGCCGGACGGCCAGACTGCGCCGAACTGCCGGAGTGGCCAGACTGCCCCGAACTGCCGGAGTGGCCAGACTGCCCCGAGCTGCCGGAGTGGCCAGACTGCCCCGAGCTGCCGGAGTGGCCAGACTGCCCCGAGCTGCCGGAGTGGCCAGACTGCCCCGAGCTGCCGGAGTGGCCAGACTGCCCCGAGCTGCCGGAGTGGCCAGACTGCCCCGAGCTGCCGGAGTGGCCAGACTGCCCCGAGCTGCCGGAGTGGCCAGACTGCCCCGAGCTGCCGGAGTGGCCCGACTGCCCCGAGCTGCCGGAGTGGCCAGACTGCCCCGAGCTGCCGGAGTGGCCCGACTGCCCCGAGCTGCCGGAGTGGCCCGACTGCCCCGAGCTGCCGGAGTGGCCCGACTGCCCCGAGCTGCCGGAGTGGCCCGACTGCCCCGAGCTGCCGGAGTGGCCCGACTGCCCCGAGCTGCCGGACTGCCCCGACTGCCCCACTGCCCCGAGCTGCCGGACTGTCCCGAGCTGCCGGACTGGCCTGACTGCCTGGAACGGCCAGAGCCTGAGCCGCCTCCAGGATAGGTGGGTTGGGGAGGGAGGGTGTAGCACAGTGCCGTCGTTGACGGCAGCCACCCTCCCTTCCCTCCCTTATTGTTTAGGGTTACTGTTTATGGGTTTTGTTGGGGATTTTGTTTGTTGGTGTTTTTTTTGTTGTGGTTAGGTGCATTCCGGGGTCTGCACCTTGAGGGGGGGGGGGGTACTGTCATGTCCTGACCAGCAGATGGAGCTGGTGTAGTAGTTTGGGGGTCAGGACGTGGCAGTCTTGTGTGTGTCTTGTGACTCCTGATCAGGAACAGCTGGGAATCGTTGTTCCTGATTGGGAGTCATATATGTAGGAGTTGTTTGTCACTGGGGTTTGTGGGTGGTTGTTTTGCACTGCGTTTGTTAGCCTGCAAACTGTTGCTGTCGTGTTATTGTTTTCCTGTGGATGCCTTACTTGAGTCTATTAAAGTATGAGTATTCACAGTCTCGCTGCGCCTTGGTCCATTTCTACCGACGAATACCGTTACATGTAGAAAAATGCTTATTGAAATTCTCAATTATAGTGGATTTATCAGTGGTGACAGTGTTTCCTAGCCTCAGTGCAGTGGGCAGCTGGGAGGAGGTGCTCTTATTCTCCATGGACTTTACAGTGTCCCAGAACTTTTTGGAGTTTGTGATACAGGATGCAAATTTCTGTTTGAAAAAGCTAGCCTTAGCTTTCCTAACTGCCTGTGTATATTGGTTCCTAACTTCCCTGAAAAGTTGCACATCACGGTGGCTTTTCGATGCTAATGCAGAATGCCACAGATGTCTACGTACCGTGCTTAGCTTTGGAAACAAGCTGTGCTTGATTCCACTGAGCTATTATGTCAACACATTTAGATAATGAGCAGCTTCCATACTCATTTGAATAGACTAACTAAATAGCATTGAATAGTTGAAAGTAACTCTAACTTTTCTTACACAAGCTGAATGTGAAAGTAAATTCGCAGTGAGGTTGGGTTTATGTAGGCTACATCTGATTTGCACAATGGACACCATCATTTCAATAGCTACGGGTAACTGCCAAAATAAAGGAAACACTTGAGTAAATGAGGGATGCAAAGTATATTGAAAGCAGATTCAGTCAAACAAATCAAATCAAATCAAATATTATTTGTCACATGCGCCAAATACAACAGGTGTTTCACCTTACAGTGAAATGCTTACTTAACCAACAATGCAGTTTATAGAAAGATAAGTGTTAAGTGAAAATAGATAAGTAAAAAATAAAATAGAAATAAAAATAACAAGTAATTAAAGAGCAGCAGTAAAATAACAGTTTCAAGACTATATACAGGGGGTACTGGTACAGAGTCAATATGCACATGTAGGTAGAGGTAAAGTGACTATGCATTTATAATAAACAGAGTAGCAACAGCGTAAAAGAGGGGTGGGGGGTAGCCATTTGATTAGCTGTTCGGGAGTCTTATGGCTTGGGGGTAGAAGCTGTTAAGAAGCCCTTTGGACCTAGACTTGGCGCTCCAGTACCACTTGCCTTGCGGTAGCAGAGAGAACAATCTATGACTAGGGTGGCTGGAGACTTTGACAATTTTTAGGGCCTTCCTCTGACACTGCCTGGTATAGAGGTCCTGGATGGCAGGAAGTGTGGCCCTAGTGATGTACTGGGCCATACGCACTACCCTCTGTAGTGCCTTGCGGTCGGAGGCCGAGCAGTTGCCATACCAGGCAGTGATGCAATCAGTCAGGATGCTCTCAATGGTGCAGCTGTAGAACTTTTTGAGGATCTGAGGACCCATGTCAAATCTTTTCAGTCTCCAGGGGGGGAATAGGCTTTGTCGTGCCCTCTTCTCGACTGTCTTGGTGTGTTTGGACCATGATAGTTTGTTGGTGATGTGGACACCAAGGAACTTGAAGCTCTCAACCTGCTCCACTACAGCCCCGTCAATGAGAATGGGGGCGTGCTCGGTTCTCCTTTTCCTGTAGTCCACAGTCATCTCTTTTGTCTTGATCACATTGAGGGAGAGGTTGTTATCCTGGCACCACATACCCAGGTCTCTGACCTCCTCCCTATAGGCTGTAGGCTCAGGAACAACACAGGTGGGATTCCTGAATCAATTAAGCATTAACATACCAAGTGTGATTAAAATGCTGGGCAGGCCATTATTTTGGCTACCATGGCTATTCCCATGTGTTACAATCCCCATATGATGACAATGCCCCCATCCATAGGGCACGAGTGGCCACTGCATGGTTTAATGAGCATGAAAACTATGTAAACCATATGCCATGGGTGTCTCAGTCACCAGATCTCAACCCAAATTGAACACTTACGGGAAATTCTGGAGCGGTGTCTTATACAGCATTTTCCACCACCGTCAACAAAACACCAAATTATGGAATTTCTCGTGGAAGAATGTTGTCGCATCCATCCAATAGAGTTCCAGACACTTGTAGAATCTATGACAAGGTGCATTGAAGCTGTTCTGAAAGTTTATGTTGGTGTTTCCTTTATTTTGGCAGTTACCTGTAGACGTACTATAATTTGTCCATGGTTGACTGGATCTTTTGAAGTTTAGAAAAAGTTTCCAATAGCCCTATAAATAGGATGCCAAATTTTTGATGTGAACAATAAACTTTTACCTTTGGATATTGTGTTTTATATATGTAATTCATAATATACAGTATATATACTATCCAAGCAGAAGATACATCTCCTTCAAATGTTGATATTTGGTTGTGTTCACAATTCAATATCCAGTATGTCTACAAATTAATGATTAATATGTTGGTATGTTCACATCTCCATCTCAACCAAAAGTGTATGTTAAAGAATAGCACTAAATCAAATCAAACTTTAAATGCACTTCGAATAAAGTTAGATTTGATTTAGTCCAATTTTTCAACTTTGATTTTTACTTTAGATGGAGACTTGAGTCCAACATATTACTAACTTGTAGATTAAATTGGAAATCAAACAAACATCCTTCATATACAAAACAATATCCAAAGGTAGACATGTGTTATTAATATCATGAATTTGGCATCCTATTTGTAGGGCTAATGATAACTACTTCTAAACTTCCGAAGATCCAATCAACCATGAATGAATGATAATATCCTAGCTACATGATGAAATGACGGTGTCCTTTGTTGGGCAAATTAGATGTCAGTGTTGCCTACATAAACCCAAACTCACTCCGAATTTACTTTAACAGACAGTTGTATTAGAAAAGTTAAAGGAATTACTTTCAACTATTCAATGCTATTTAGGTTGTCTACCTGCCAAATATTTTTTACGTTACTATGTGGAATTTTCAATGCAATTTCAATGTATACATAGTTCTGATGATTATCTTGAAATTAGATTGTTAGTCAGGTTAAGTCAATTTATTTAAGTTGAAGTTTTGCCCTGGTTGAAATAAGATTAAAACAGTACTGGTTGATGACTTTTTTTATATCCAAAGTATTTTCTACTTTGATTCCAAAAACAACATTGAATCAACCAGTATGTGCCCAACTGTCACAACTTCCGCCGAAGTTGGTTCCTCTCCTTGTTCAGGCGGCGTTCAGCGGTCGGCGTCGTCGGTCTTCTAGCCATCATCGATCCACTTTTCATTTTCAATTTGTTTTGTCTTGTCTTCCCACACACCTGGTTTCAATTCCATCAGTACATGTTGTGTACTTAACCCTCTGTTACCCCCATGTCCTTGTCCAGAATTGTTTATTGTAAGTGTATGTGCACGTTTATTCTGGTGTTGTCACGACTTCCGCCCAAGTTGGTGCCTCTCCTTGTTCGTTCGGCGGTCATTGTCACCGGCTTTCTAGCTGCCACCGATCCATGTTTCTTTGTCCATTTGTTATGTCTTGATTGTTCACACCTGGTTCCCATTTCGTTATGATTACTTCCCTATTTAAACCCTCTGATATTCATGATGTTTTGTGCGTTATTGTTTTACTGTTGGTCGTGTTCGTTGTATGTATCGTTATTGTTTTATCCCTGCGTGGATTTTGTATGATGAACTTTTCCTAGAGTAAAGACGTATGTTTTACTCAGTTCGGTGTCCTGCGATTGACTCTATTTCTCATCTCATATACACGGACACTGACAGGTGTGCTACGGGTTTTGTACCCATTGATTGTTTGTTCTGATTCCGGTGGTTTTTTATTATTAAACTGCTCCGTTGTAACACAGTTTTTGCTCTCCTGTGCCTCACTTCTCTGCCACCAGCACGCACGCACCCCTTACACCAGCGGGAGCATACTGTATTAAAGATCTCAAACCATAATTTCTCCATTATCTACTCCCCTGTGGATCAGAAGTTTGTTGAGACTAATGTGATGGTGATGAAGGTCTGGTGCAGGAAATAGGTTTGAATGTTCCTCCTTCAAAACCTGCATGTTCTAGCTGACTCAGCTGGCTTCTGTCAACCAATATTTAAGAGTGTCTATTTTGCACTTTCATCAAACCCTTCCACTGAAGGATACAATTAAGTACCGTTGTTCCTTGTTAGGGCAGGATACTGTAACATTTTGATCTAAAGAGAGACTCTGTTGTATTTAGAGGTCAACGTGGCTATTTCAATTTATGGCCAAGCACAAACATCATCACGCACAATTTATCTTTAGGAGAAAGACTCTGTCAGGTTCTGTTCCATTGCTGCTGGGTCCAGAGCTCAGGGGAGTAGAGGGGGAGGAAATGAGAGGAGGAGGAAAGGAGGAGAGGAGAGGTGTGGTGTGGAGCCTAAAAACTGGCAATAGAGAGCTTAACTCAGCAGGAGGAGAGGAGAAAAGAGGAGAGGAGGCATATGGGAGGATGCATAGGGAGTCATTAAGGGCCTGACATTTTAATGCAGTGAATATGAGAGAGAGAGAGAGAGAGAGACAGAGAGAGAGAGGGAGAGAGAGAGAAAGAGAGAAAGAGAGAGAGAAAGCGAGAAAGCGAGGGAGAGAGAGCCTTCCGCTTCCCCAGCCTCCCTGTGGTGACTAGAAAAACACGTTGGTGGATATTACACACTGTTATTCTTTCTCTCTGTTGTCTCTCTCTCTCTCTCTTCTCTCTCTGTCTGTTTCTCTCTCTCTCTCACTCTTTCTCTCTCTCTCTGTGCACCATTAAAACAGAGCCAGGTTCACTGAATGGTACATCGGAAGCAAAGTACCCTCACTGTGACCCCTCCCTCCACCCCTTCCTCCCAAGGAAATAAATGTCTTTATTATTTAGATCAAAAAGCCATGTTCTGTTTTACCCTGCTGCTAAAGCAGGGTTGGGTGAAGAGTTGTAGACACCTCCTACTGTAGTGGGGTTCTGTTAACAGCAGTAGTTAGATAATTATGGCATTTGTTTTCAGTCTTACATGTAGATATTGGCTTTGTCCCAAATGGCACCCTATTCCCTATGTGGTGTACCCTGAATCCAGGAAGCTTTACAATAACATCTAATAGATTTATTGTCCCCTGAGAAGGAAATCATTTTAAGCACAAAGGAACCACTTATCACTGAGACGTGTGGACAGCACTGTGTCTTCTGTGTGTGTGTGTCACCCAGGCAGCACCGGGGGGGCTGTGGGAGCAGGCAGGGAGATGGCACATTAATGAATAGAGCTTTTCGAAAGGGGATCCACTGTAACGGCTGTCGGGAGAGAGAGTAGACCAAGGCGCAGCGGAGTTAGTGTTCATCATGATTTTAATTTACTAAAGAACACTACACAAAACGAGAAAACTGACAGCCAAACAGTCCTGTCAGGTGCAAAACACTCAACAGAAACAATTACCCACAAAACCCCAACGGAAAAACAGGCACTTATGTGTGACTCCCAATCAGCAACAACACTCTACAGCTGTGCCTGATTGGAAGCCACACGGCCAAAATCAATGAAACAAACCAACATAGAAAAATGCCCATAGAACGCCCACCCAATGTAACACCCTGGCCTAACCAAAATAAAGAACAAAAACCCCTCTCTATGGCCAGGGCGTTACATCCACTCAACAGAGGTGATTTAAATCTACATTCTGCGATTCGAAAAACAGCATTCGCAACTTGTGAGGGATGGCACTGACAGTTCATAATAAAAATTATAGTTTTAACTATGTTTTGAAGCTGTAGAGTGTTTGTTTACAAACAATAAAATAAATAAAACAAGCTAGTATTCCTTGAGAATCAATGGCTATACGTCATGAATATATATTGTCCAAAATTGGATTTATCAACCCCGGACTGTGGTTATAACAAGACCTCCTGACATTGATGTATCACCCTGAGCCTCTGTGGGGAGAGCACAATGTTTTCATTGTGAAGCTAGCTACACTACCGTTCAAAAGTTTGGGGTCACTTAGAAATGTCCTTGTTTTTGAAGGAAAAGCACATTTTTTGTCCATTAAAATAACATCAAATTGATCAGAAATACAGTGTAGACATTGTTAATGTTGTAAATGACTTTTGTAGCTGGATTTTTTATGGAATATCTACATAGGCTTACAGAGGCCCATTATCAGCAACCATCACTTCTGTGTTCCAATGGCACATTGTGTTAGCTAATCCAAGTTTATAATTTTAAAAGGCTAATTGATCCTTAGAAAACCCTTTTGCAATTATGTTAGCACAGCTGTAAATTGGAGTCACCTCTTCACTGTTGACGTTGAGACTGATGTTTTGCGGAGGACTTGTGAGGCGTCTGTTTCTCAAACTAGACACTCTAATGTACTTGTCCTCTTGCTCAGTTGTGCACCAGGGCCTCCCACTCCTCGTTCTATTCTGGTTAGAGACAGTGTGCGCTGTTCTGTGAAGGGAGTAGTACACAGCGTTGTACGAGATCTTCAGTTTCTTGGCAATTTCTCACATGGAATAGCCTTCCTTTCTCAGAACAAGAATAGACTGACGAGTTTCAGAAGAAAGTGCTTTGTTTCTTGCCATTTTGAGCCTGTAATCGAACCCACAAATGCTGATGCGCCAGATACTCAACTAGGCTAAATAAGGCCAGTTTTATTTCTTCTTTATTCAGAACAACAGTTTCAGCTGTGCTAACATAATTGCAAAAGGGTTTTCTAAGGATCAATTAGCCTTTTAAAATGATAAACTTGGATTAGCTAACACAACGTGCCATTGGAACACAGGAGTGATGGTTGCTGATAATGGGCCTCGGTACGCATATGTAGATATTCCATAAAGAATCTGCCGTTCCCAGCTACAATAGTCATTTACAACATTAACAGTGTCTACACTGTATTTCTGATCAATTTGATGTTATTTTAATGGACAAAAAATGTGCTTTTCCTTCAAAAACAAGGACATTTCTAAGTGACCCCCAACTTTTGAATGGTAGTGTATGTCTACTGCAGCCAGCCAGGTTTTAGTGAGAAGAGGTAAGACTGGCTAACTACAGAGCAATCACGGTCTTTTCTCTTTACAGTACAGCCTAGCCTACTGCACTTATAGCTGATGACAGCATTTATGAGAATTCACTGTAGCTGCACCAAGACACAACCTATTAGTGCAACATTTGTGCAGGGCCTGTTTGAAAACTGCAAACCAAGGGTGTGTCCCAAATGGCATCCTATTCCCATATAGCTGTGGTCAGAAGTAGTGCACTATACAGGGAAACGGGAGTGATTTAGAACACATCCCAAGTCCTCAGTAAGACAGTGTGGTTGTCCAAGCCAGGAAATACATCTAGACAGTTAAACTGAAGCAGCCACCAACGCCCATGCTTCTAATACACAATCCATTGTGCACAGACGTCAATTCAACATCTACTCCACGTTGGTTCCACGTCATTTTGAAATGACGTGGAAACAATGTTGATTCAACCGGTGTGTGCCCAGTGAGAACCCTGTTTCCCTTCGTGATGAGATTAAGAATGGCAGAGGGAGAGAGGGAGAGGAGGGAGGGAGGGAGAGAGAGAGAGAGAGAGAGAGAGAGAGAGAGAGAGAGAGAGAGAGAGAGAGAGAGAGAGAGAGAGAGAGAGAGAGAGAGAGAGAGAGAGAGAGAGAGAGAGAGAGAGAGAGAGAGAGAGAGGAGAGAGAGAGAGAGAGAGAGAGAGAGAGAGAGAGAGAGAGAGAGAGAGAGAGAGAGAGAGAGAGAGAGAGAGAGAGAGAGAGATTTATAGTAGGTCAGCCCTTAGGTGACCCTGGCCCCAGCAGCCCTCCTGGACGAGAGCTGTGATGAAGAGGTCAATGGGCCCTGGTTAAAAGTAGTGCACTAAATAAGGAATAGAGTGCTGTTTGTGCCGCAGACCATTTCCTCTGCTGACTTGTGTTCTGGAACAGGAGGCAGAACGCAGGTGTGACAGAAAGCTGAGTGGGGAGCGATTGTTAATGAAATAAAGATGGGTGGGGGTGTAGCACCACACTAAAACATACAGTGCTAAGAGGCTGTAAGGGTTCACTATTCTCTGGACCAGAGCTGCTGTCTGTCTTCTACTGTATCAAATCAAATCAAAGTTTATTTCAAAACAGTATGCCCTCATGGACCATACTGCTGCAGTCTGTCTGTCTGTCCACATTATCAGTTTTATACAAACCATGCTCTCTCCTCTCTGACTACCTCCCTCTGGAACTGCGCTTCTCTGTTGCACTCACAGCAAGCCCATCACCCCTACTTTAACACTGAGCACAGAGCCAGACAATGACATTACATTTACTTACTTTATTCATCCTTTATTTTATTTTTCTATCTCAAGATGGAAGGAGTTGGTGTTGGTTAGTGTGATGGAATAAGGAGTCGGGGTTGGTTGAGGCCTGTGTGATGGAAGGAGTTGGGGTTGGTTGAGGCCTGTGTGATGAAGGGAGTTGTGGTTGGTTGAGACCTGTGTGATGGAATAAGGAGTTGGGGCTGGTTGGGGGCTGTAGTGTGCTGTGTGTTTTTACAACTTGTGTTTTACAGCTGCTGTTAAACAGCATTTGGTCCACGGTTCCTGCAGTCGGAGTTATTAGATAAGAAACCTAATATAAATCAGAGTGGAGGGGTCTGGCAGGCTGGGGGAAGCAGGGGAGATGGAGAGCCATGGCGCTGGGCGACAATACTAATTATTTCAGTGTGTCGGGGTTGCCGGGACGTTGCTGGGGGGTTGCCGGGAGGATAAGGTGATATCTGGAGTCCAGCCTCTGGTTCTGTCGCCTAACCTCGAGTTTCCTATGTTTCCCCTCTCTCCTCTTCTTGCACGTTCACTATGTTGCTCTGTCTTCTATCCTCCTCCACATTCCCTGTTCATCTTTTCCCTTTTCTTTTCCTTCTCTGTTTCTCCCTCTCCTCTCTTCTCCACCTCTAACTTCAGTCTGTTTCTTCCTTCTCCTCTTTCACTCAAACTTCCCCCTCTCACAGACATCCCAGAAAGAGGAACAATCCTTGCTGGACAAACCATACACTAACACTATGCATGTGCACTCACAATACTGTATATTGCAACCACCAAGCTGAGTGAGGTCACGATGTCCTGTCAGTGGTGTTTATTATAGACAACACTGACATCTGCTGGCCATTAGCTTGAATTTTAACTGATCAGGATTAAAAGTGGACTGTAACTAAAAAAACAGCTGACTTTATCCACATCTGTACTTTCTGTTTTTCAAATCAGCACACTTCAGAATGCAAATAGAGAAATGGTAGGTTGAATGTCCATTTCGTTGGCAAGCCTGGTGTCTGCAGTAGTAGCAACTTGCTTGAAAGAATAACTGAGCCAAGCAAACTCGTCTTAGACTGCTGTTTTTTAGACTGCTGCTTTAAATATAACGTCAAACCACAGATATGTTCAATTGACCTCAGCAGCAAAACATAATGCTTCAAAAGACAAAGGATGTTTCCCAAATGGCACCGTTTTACTAATATAGTGCACTACTTTAGGGTGTCATTGTAGTGCACTTTATGGGGAATAAGGTGCCATTTGCAACACACATAGGAGCTTCCAAAATATCTTGTGTGTGGTTTTGTGGCTTTGTATCCTGTCTCTAGAAATAAGGACTTCTGGTACTAATCTGTATTTTAGTCACTAAAGGAAAAATATGGGCCACGGTTATGAACAAATATGGTTCTGTGGTGAGTCAGCTATCTATCTCAGAAATGTGAAAGTGGGTGATATATGCAGTACAGGCAGTATACTGTACCCTTGCAATACAAAACAATACACATAAATAAATAAATAACAATTTAGAAATTAAAGAAATATCAGAACGAGCAATGTCAGTGTCCGGGATATAAATATACAGTATGTATATAATGGTGTGTATAGACAGTATGTACAGGATCTTTTTGTTGTTGTTGATTTTTATTTTTTTATTTAACCTTTTTTAACTAGGCAAGTCAGTTAAGAACAAATTATTATTTACAATGACGGCCTACGCCAGCCAAACCCGTACGATGCTGGGCCAGTTGTGTGCCGCCCTATGGGACTCCCAATCACCGCCGGATGTGATGCAGCCTAGACAGTATATGAATGTGAAAGGTTTGTACAGCAGTAGTTGTATGTACAGCAGTAGTTGTATGAGGTCCTTGGTGATCTTCTTGGCCTTCCTGTGACATTGGGTGCTGTAGATGTCCTGGAGGGCAGGCAGTATGCCCCCGGTGATGCATTGGGCTGGTGTGTTAGATACCACCTACATACGTTTGTTGACACCCCCTTATTATCGATTGGAGGAAAAAATACATTAATAATATAAATTAATAAAATGAATGAAAGTGGGAATAATGATTTATCTATACGTATGCATTCATTCACACAATTATATGTTAATTTATTTATTTATAATTATGGCAGGTTTGGTCCTCCGTGAAAAAAACCTGGGTTTAGCATGATCATTTATATGGTAATAATAACCCTTTTGTAATGTACACAACTATCCATTGGTTGTGCATATTTTGCTAGCACATGGGAGACCCCAGCAAATGCTCTGTGGTGATTGGCTACTGTCACGTGTCATTTTGCGTGACGCAAAAATTTTATCCCATCTGATTGGTTTGTGGGACTTCTCTTCCACGGCGGGAACTTCTAGCTCGTTAGTCAGGTATGTTTCCAGTCAGCTAACGAGCCGTGTACATCTCCTCCTTTTTAGCTAGAAACGTAAATTAACCCCATTCAAACAGGAAGTGTATTGATATTGTAAATAGCTAGTTCGTTTATGCTTGCTAAAAGGTGTGTTAGTTGGAGAATATACAAGCTAGCTACATAGTTAGCTAGTAGCAAGGATACCTGGTACTTGGCAACTCAAACAGATAAAAGTGGAATGGGTTAGTTAGCTAAGTGTTTGCTTCTTTAGCGAAGTCTCGTTCCTGTTGCAAACGTCACATTTTAGCGCTTGATGTTAGTTTTGATGTAGTTAGCTCTACTCAGAGGGTGGATATAATTTGTGGAACGTTCCAACGGGAATCTGTTCCAAAAACTGCGTAAAGTACAAGGTTGCCAACAAACAACGTATACAAAGTAGCATGATCAATTCAACTAGTTGACGAATAGGCATCAACTCAACACGTAGCTTATTCTTAATGTTTGTCCATAGGCTACCAGAGTGAGGACAGATATTTTTTGGAATGAACGTGATGAGTGTAAAACTGAATGAAATAGTCAACCACAGAGGAGTACAAGCCCAAGTCTCTAGCCTCTCGTCTGTCTGACCAGTTCCAGACCTCCCTCACCCTGTATCTTATTTTGCCACTACAACTTTGTATGCGTTGTTTGTTGGCAACCTAGTTATCTATGACGTTTTTGGAACAGATTCCTGTTGGAACGTTCCACAAATTATACCCACCCCTACTCAGAGCCACATGTGAGGGGGATGTGACCAACCGATGTGAATTACATTGTCATTTGCGGCAACATTTCTTTCCAGTGTGTATACCAGTTGGTCAAGGCAGTCGCAGTGGCTGCTCACCCTGTGGAGTACACCATAGCAGGGGTGAAGATGCAGTTCCCTTGGGCTAGAACAAAGATGTCCACCCCGTCAGGATCCTCTGAGGAATGGATTGAGAAAAACTATCTGTACTGTAGCTGCACTTACTGCAGTTTAAGTCACACTCCCAATCCCCTAGCTCAGCTCAGGTTTGACATTTTTCAATTCCATACAAATGTTGATACATGTCTCTGTCTATTCAGTGCTCCCTCCACCAGAGGAGTACAAGCCCAAGTCTCTAGCCTCTCGTCTGTCTGACCAGTTCCAGACCTCCCTCACCTCCGACCAGGAGAAGGATGATGACTTCCAGCCTGATAGGAAATGCATCCACACCCCAACCATGGAACAGAAGTTAGGTAGCCTTATAGAATTCAATAGAATTTCATGTATTTTTATGGGTAGCCGTATTAACAATGCTTTCACAGACGGACCAATAAGTCTAACCATTCTGATTTGTCCCTGTTTCAAGTTGCGTAGCCTTGTTCCAGTGTATACAAAATATGCTTGTCTGTGCAGATTATCAGCTCTTTACTGCCTTCACTGTCTAAAGAAGTATTTGACATCTAAGGAACTGCATAAACAAGATATTATGATCTACGCAGTCCTTTGAGACCCTTATTTTTTTATAAAAATTTTGTATTCATTTTTTTTGTAGGACAATGTACAAAATTCACTCAATAACAAAATCCTTACTCTCTGTTCCCCTCGGGGTTGTAAGAGGAGGTGCTTGGAGCAGGGAGTGGTGTTTATAGATGAGCCAGAAGGAGAGGCCAGTGCCTGGAGCATAGACCTGGACCGTGGTGCTGAATACCCAGGCACAGACTATAGACCTGCCCCCTGAGACACACTGCTGTGTGAGTACATCTATCTAAACTAAGGATATGTTGCCACTTGCCGGGAAGTGCTGATCTAGGATCAGAGGGTGGACCTTCCCCCCCCTGAGGCTCACTACTGTGTGAGAATTTCTAGTCTAAACTTAGGATATGTTTCTTTTTAGTGCTGATCTAGGATCAGCTCAACTGATGGTAGGGCGGGGAAATATTTTGTGTACAGTATACCGGTACGGATACTCATACCGGTAGGGGATTTTACCATCTACAAAGATATTTTGATACAGTGCTAAATTTAATGAAACGTTCTACAAATTGGACTACTTTCAAAGGCAGTTGTATCCTCGTTCTGACATTCTTGAATTTTGTTTAGTATTTTTTTATTTGTGTATTATTGTGTACTCTTTGACATTTTGCTGCATTGTTAGGAGCTAGTAACATAAGCATTTCGCTGCACCCGCTACAACATCTGCTAAACTTTGATTTGATTTAGTTTGGTTGAGCATAAAACCATCAGAATGTAGAAAGCCCATTCATATCACTTATAATTAATTTGCTGCCATCCTAGGGTCATGCACTACTCATAAAACATATTTAGAACTTGTGTTATTCAGAAACAAAATACAGTCAAATACTGTTATATAGTCAAACATTTGAAAAATATTCTGATATGATTTTTTGGCAATATCGGCCAGCCCTGACCGATGAACCTGCCCTCTGAGGCACAGTACTGTGTGAGTACATCTATTCTAAACTAAGGATATGTTGCTTTTTAATGCTGATCTAGGAACAGCTCAACTGACTACCACCTTAATGCCAATCATTAGAATCCATGAAGATAAATATTTGTGTGTTGTACAGCCAACCAAATACCACTTTGTGTCCACTTGGTGGCAGTATAGCCCACTTAATCTGTGGCTCTGCTCCATACATTTGAGTCATTTAGCAGACGCTCTTATCCACATACCTTTGGCATTGTTCTCACATTTCTTGTGTGCCAAGTGAATGTGTCATGTGATATAGGTTGTGTTTATGCTGCATACGGCAGGAAGAGGAGGGGAAAAAGGAATAGTTAGGAGGAGAAAGTCCCCTCCCGCTGTTTGTCTTGTGTTTCCCTGTCTGATACCTGACCGGCTGCACTCTGCTGTGAGCTGCTGACTGACGTCCTGAATGGGGCTCTTTGAACGGACAGAGCTCCACTTTTTAATTAAGAGGGTTTGCCTCGCCGCTGATCTGTGAAAGCCAGGCATAAATATTGAATGGGGTTCACCCGCTGGTTACTGAGCCCCGGGACCTAGAGGGATAAACCGGTGCTTTCTGAGGGAGGGCTGGGTGGCCATTCAGGGGGAGGGGGAGGCCCAGCCTCACACCTGTGCCAGTTGCAGAGCAGTGTGCATCCCAAATGGCGCCCTATTTCCAACATAGTCCACTACTTTTGACTACAGCCCTATGGGCCCTGTTCAAAAAGTAATGCGTTATATAGGGAATAGGGTGCCATTTGGGGGACATACCAGAGCAGAGGGGTGATGCCTAGTTTGTGTCATGTCTCCTAAGGTATTTGATCAGGACGGCACTGCAGTCATCTATTTGTGACTCAGCCAGCCCACCCCTTGTGTGTGTGCGCACATTTTCATGTGCATTCTGAACCTTGAAGGCTGAGGACTGAGGAGCGAATTGGCATCCAGCGAGCCAGCCTGTCCCCGCCAACCCCCCACCACCATCACCTGGCCCCCCCGGAGTGTAAGACTCCTCTCAAGTGTCAGCTCTGCAATACTGAAACTCAAGGCACACAGGGGTGGAATCAGCTAGGTCTACGTGGCCAAGCGTGTACTGAGTGACTGAGAACCACACCACCACCACATCCAGGGCATGGTTCTGACTGTCACTCTGCCCTGACATAAGGATGAGACTAGTACTGTTTGGAACACACCGGGTGATATCTTTAAAGAGGGGTTTTCTTATGAACACTTTAGGCAGAAGCAACGTAATAGGGTACCATTTAGGAGGCAGCTCCTGTGAGTTAAGGGTATAAAGAGCCCTGAGCTGACATGATGAATAAACAGAGGGGCATCTAGTAGGATCAGGTTACAGAAGGGCCACATCGTTGGAACAGACCTGTTATACTGCTCAGCTCTGTGGATCCGCTCCTCGCCTGTGCAACAGAGCCCGATCACTTTAACTGCTGCTACCACGTTAAATAGACCCCTCCACATATCCCTCCTACTGCGAAATCATGTCAAATAATTACTTATTCATAGACAGGTGGGGGGTGGAGTCACTGCTGAATAGAGGCCCTTGTCAAGAGGCAGGAGCAGGAAACCGCTGACAAGAGTATCCCTTTACGTGCCCGTCCCCGTCTGAGATGCAGACCGACACGGTTTGTGGCTCTGCTGGGCTCATAGCAGCGAGCAGACACCCCCCTGGAATGGAATGTAGATAACTAACAGGGGGCCTGATGGTGTTGGCTGCCCTCTGCAACAGACACATACCGGCTCATTCAACACTGGACAATTCCACCCACTGCCGCTGAGAGCTAGGAAATCGGTCTACCACCCAGAGTGAATACCTGTTCAATCAAGGGAAAAGTGGCTGAGCTCCTTTAGGGCCCCCTAACACACATTGTAATATTTAATGGCAAACACTTTTGGAAAAAGAGCGGAAAGGAGGGTAACCTGAAACGCCTGGCCCTTCTAGTCTCCACTGAAGCACCACAGGCTCAGCTTGCTTGAGGTGTAACCCACACCATGAGCTTTCCTTTATATGGTGAGGCATATCAACCGGTTGGTGCCAGATTGCAAAAGATGGAAGAGGTGAAGAGTGAGGGATTTCTGATCATTTAAGACTTGTGCAGTCACTAAGCTCAAGGTTTAGATTCAGGGTTACTTCAACAGTGTCATAAGACAACATTTGACTTCCTCTGATGGAAACAGCTGAAGGACACTATGTGGTTAGCTTAGAAGTTTGCGGTGAACAGAACTATTTGAGGTTGGCTTGTTTAGTCTTCATGGTTTGGTACCCCTTTCACTAACACTAATGCCAATTATTTGCGTTAGTGAAAGGGGTGGAAAGTGTCCTACTTAAAAGAGCTCACCACCTGACTGGTATTGGTTTCAGCAGCGCTGTTGGCTACGCTTCACCTGTGTGTCAAGAGAAGGTGACGCCACACATCCCCTGTGGTCACTAACAGCCAATTAAAAAGCAGCTACACTTTCACATCCCCAACAATGGCAACCTATCAGCTTTCAGCAGTCAGGTAATGTAATCTAACCATGACTGACAGGCAGTATTGTGTGCATATACACATTCTTGCTATACTTTAATATATGTTCACTAATGGAGCATATAAAGTTCACCAGTTGTCTGGTATTGGTGATTTTTGTTTGGTCTCAATATTTTTATAGTGAGCAAAGTAAAACAGAAAAATGTTTTTCACAATTTTCTGAAGAGATAGCACTCTTGATATCTTGTTATTTTATCTTCCTTCTCCCTCCATGTGTCCACCAGTTCTCCGTGGTGTCCTGCTCTCTCTGTCCCTGTGCCTCGTCCAAAGGTGGCCAGAAAGTAGCCGAGGGAAAGTCTTCTAAGGAGAAGGACAAAGAGAGCAAGAAGAAACAAGTTCCCAAGATAATCTTCGGCACTCGCTCCCACAAACAGATCACTCAGATGGCCCACGAGATGAAGCGTACGCTCTCTACTCTTCCACCCCCATCACCATCGTCTCCAGTAGGGACCACACCTGTGTCCACTCAGAGGTGGTGCCTCACTCCAACTGGGTTTCAGCATGAAATACTTTTTTACACACATATATATTTTACTCTGTCAGTATGTATTTGTTGTCGATGTTTCGGGGTCAAACTGATGGCAGTTGTGAAAAAAGTGAATAGTTTGAGGAGTTGCAGAGTTAATAGAAAAATAATGCCATTGTTGATTAGATGCTTTTTTTCATTAATTAGGCTATTTTCTCTTGAACCATATCTACTAGAAACTCACGGACAATATAGACACAGATATAAAAAATGAATTCTATATATGAATCATTTTTTTAAAGTGATTCAGAATTACGATAGATTGCCATAGTTTTTCTCTTAACTACCTAAATTATTTTGGTAAACTACCGCTAGCTTTGCAACCCTATACACACAAACCTGGGATTTTAACTGACGACTCTCCAGTTGCTTGCCCGGTTCTTTAACCTCTAGTTTCACCAATATAAGGGTCTTGTTGTGTAGAGCCGAGGTCAAGGCCTCTCGGGCCTGCTCCACTCCAGGGCTTAGTTAGATCAGCTCAGCTCCTAGCTAGGCTACATTAGTGTTGCCCTCTTACCTCTCAATGGAGGTCGTTGACTATTACTGGGCCTGAATTTAATTATTTTGAACTGAGATTCACCCCCATCCAGCTGTGAAAACCATGACCTATTCAGTCATGGAAACACACACACCTCCGATCATGAGTTTGAGTAGTGTTTCTAATCCCAGTGACAGACACTTAAAGGGAGTGAATATGAGCTGCCTCTGAGCTCTAGAAAGAAAGGCTTTGTAACCCAACCCCACAGTTAAAGGACAGGCAGACAACCCCCATCACTGTCGCCCCAGGTGGCAATCACACCCCATAATATCCCCAATTGGTCAGTCTCTCTAGCACGATGATGTGTCACGAGACTTCAGACAGGTTTTGTGTCGAATGGAAGACTATAGCCAGTGTTACTGTTACAGTCCTAACTTCTGTTCTCCTCAAGGTGAGGGGGCTAGTGTAATGAGCATACACACACACACACACACACACACACACACACACACACACACACACACACACACACACATGGGTCAGCCTGATCGTATAATAAGCCCCTATTTCGCTGTCACCAGAGGTGTCTATCTGTCCTGTCCACCTCAGCCTACAGTCGCCACGGTGACAGTGTTACATCCTGATCCGTTACAGAGAATAGATGTCCCCGCGATAACCCCAGAGGATAGAATGTCCACAGCTCCATCACACTCATCCTTCTATCAGCCCTGTTTATCCCTCTACTCTCCAGTCCTCTAGGCCCTGTCTAAAGCCAGTCTCTTGTTACATACACCTGGCTCTGACTGAGCTTAGTTGGGTTAAGACTCCCCTGTTGTGTTTTCTCTTTTTGTGGAGTCATGAAGTCAAATCACACCCCTAAGCTGCCATTGACCCAATATAAGAATTACTTGAGTGGACGCTAATCCTTTAACCTTCGCCACACGCGCGCTTGCCCACACACACTGAACCGTTTGAAACAAAACCGTTTTAAGTGCAGAAGTTTATCCATGATGTGTTGCAGAAAGTGAGCACCCATCCAACCCTTTGATAGCTGCCTTTCTTTCCATGCCTTTGGCGGTAACGGAGTATAGTCGTCACGTGTGTGTGTGTGTGTCACCGGGGAGCCGGCTGGTTGTGACATGGTGGTAGATGAGGCGCCTCTGATGACCGGGTAATGGGCCTTAGTACATGGGACTGGAGATTGCCGCTTGGGAATTACCCCGAGCTATTTGCAATGCCAGAAGAGTTGTTGGTACCGGCCTATATTGAGTGTGTGTCTGTACATGTCCTATGTGTATAAACCATGATGAAGGTATTGATCAGTGTTGGTTCTGAGAGGTCCTCAAGGTCACCAGTGAGCTGAACTTAATTAGTTTTCATGTGTGTATTGTCAAGGATGAAAACAACACCTCCTCTCTCTCTTATGTACCACACGCAAGGCGTGTCGTGCCACTTCAAAAACGGCGTGCACAAGATGCAAGACCAGAACACTGCACTGGGTCCATGGTCTCCACCAGTCCTGGGACATAGAGGACCTGGTTCGGCTGGGGGGAGGCTCAGGGCCTGCTCCTACTATGCTGCCAGGGACCTCGTGCCTGTATCGTATTCTGTCCTTACAACTATCTACTGGACCCCATCATCAGGGAGAGCTTGGGTCTGGTGGGAGGGGCAGGCATGGTGAGGGGAGCAGAGAGACTGGGATAAGGAGGAGTGAGAGATGGGTGTAGTCTTCTATCCCTAAAACGACCTACTGGACCCCATCATCAGGGAAAGCGTGAGTCTGGTGGAACGAGGGACGCAAGCAATTGTTGTTGGAGTTAGAGGAGTGAGTGATGAGGATGTAGGCCTGAAGAAAAGGTGGTTTCACACATTAAAGAATAGATGTGTCCTTTTACTTTTAGCTGAACATATTCCTTGACCACCACCTGGTCAAACCCACTGCATGTTTACTAGGGTGGAGAGGAGTGAGGAGAGGCTATCTCCTTCACCCTCCTCTCTTACCCCTCTCCTCCCCTGCAGATTCACATCAACCTGAAGGGTCAGATTGGGGTTCTGGATGAGGCCCACAACATAGAGGACTGTGCCAGCTACACCCTGAACAAACCCCAGCTGCTGTCTGCCAGGAAGAAGCTGGATGGGATGGTGACCCATAACATCAGACGCTCCAACCACGAACTGCTGCGGGCCTTCTGCTGCTCCCTGCTCAACTAAATAGACCCTAAACTCCTGGAGTGAGTTAGACCTTAACCCATCTAGGTAGACCCTAACCCCTCCGGGCCTTCTGCTGCAGCCTGCTCAAGTAAGAGCTCCCTCTCATCATCACCTCCTCCCCTACTGAAACAGTAGTGTTTCTCTACCTGTCTATTCCTGGTGCATTCTTTCTAGGCCATCACTAGGACAACTGGTCTACAAATCAACCCATCTTGGTTAAAAATGTAATTAAATTTAATCAATACTTGTAAAGAATGTCTTCACTAGACTTGCTTTCCTCAATATCAAACAGTAGTTCTAAGATGGCCGCCTCTCGCGCTCTTTCTGTCTCTGTCTGTCTGTCTGTCTGTCTGTCCCTCCTGTGGTGTAGTTGGATGCAGGAGAGCTGCAGTGTTCTGGCTGAGAGGGAGTATGAGATGTCCTGTAAGGTGTGGAATGGCAAGGAGGTTCTGGGATTCTTCCATACCAAGGGCATCACCACTGACACCTTTGTCATGCTGCAGGTCAGATAATGTTGTTGACCACCTAGGTCTCCTCTCACCTGTGTCTCAATCCCTGTCTTTTGATCTCTCACTTTGATCTCTCACTTTTTTTTTGTTGCAAGACTTGTGTGTTTAGAAAGGAGGCCTACAGCATCTCTCTTTTCTCTCCAAATCTCTCCTGCCTCTTCTCTCCCCCTGTATAGAAGCACCTAGCAGCGGTATTGGAGGAGGAGGGGTTGGGCTGGTGAATGGGAGAGAGGACACATTGGCAGTCCCCACCATCAGCTCAGCCAGCTCCTCTGTCCTCGAGTCTCTTCATTGTGCTGGACTTCCTCTACAGGGAGAAGAGCAGGTCGGAAGCAGTCTGTGAACCAGTCTTTAACAATCAATCAGTATTTGTATTGTCCTAATTGGGAAATGTGCATTGTAGTCAGGGTGAAAAACAAGATCAACATAACGACATACTACAAAATACATTATACTAACACTTTTGATTACTGACGAAGACTTCTGTCCTGTTCATGTTCCCGTGGTCAGGTTTGCAGAGGACTACCGCATGGTGCTGCAGCAGTCCTACACCTGGACCACTGCTCCAGATGCACAGGGCTTCTTCGCCAGGCCCAACTGCTGAAGCCACAGTGCCAAGACCCTCGTACACACACTCAGCTTCTGGTGCCTCAACCCAGCCGTGGTGAGTAGCAGGGGAGGATGTACTGGAGAGTAAATGCTGTGTATACAACTTTACATGTTTACATGTACATGTTACTCATAGCGTATTATTACATTACGTGGAGCGCTGCCTGTCCTAAGGGGTGTGGTGGTATGTGTGCCGTGGCAGGCGTTCTCAGACATCTCGGACAGTGTCACAGCATCGTGCTGACCTCAGGCACATTGTCTCCTATGGGATCCTTCTCCTCAGAGCTGGGGGTCAAGTTCTCTCACCACTTTCTCCACTTTCTCCTAAATCTTCAGTTCCTACGATTTACCACCAGGAGGGGCTAGAGACCACATATTGAGGTCAAGTGTTTTAATGTACTCGTGATATCCTTGCTGTGTGTAAGCAAGTTTGGCGCAACTGGTATGAGGTTGAGATAATAATTAGAGAGTAAAGACGTTTTGTTTGATTTCAACACAATGCCAAAGGAAGAGGTCTTAAGAGTCCATAGCAGCTGTAATGTAAACTACCGTTCAAAAGTTTGGGGTCACTTAGTCCTTGTTTTTGAAAGAAAAGCACAATTTTTTTTGTCCATTAAAATATCAAATTGATCAGAAATACATTGTTAATGTTGTAAATGACTATTGTAGCTGGAAACGGCAGATTTTTAATGGAATATCTACATAGGCGTACAGACGCACTATGTAGATATTCCATTAAAAAAATCTGTTTCCAGCTACAATAGTCATTTAAAACATTAACAATGTCTACACTGTATTTCTCATCAATTTGTTATTTTAATGGACATAAAATGTGCTTTTCTTTCAAAAACGAGGACATTTCTAAGTGACCCCAAACTTTTGAACGGTAGTGTAGGCCTATGTAGACCTAATAGGTGTCTCTTAAACAGCTGTAGGCTGACAAATGCCTTACATAAAACCCGGTATTCTCTTTCAGTTAACCAGACACTTCTAAGGGCCCATTGATAAATACTTTGTCCTCCTTTGTTTGTTATGCTTTCCTCCATGAATAATAGATTTCCATTCAGGGTCTGTGTCTCTGTCACATCACCACGACCAGTCCACTTAGGGACCAGCTGGCTCTCTCATGTCACTGTGGCTGTGTGTTGGTGCTCGCACGTGCACAGATACGTGAGTGTTACATGTGAAGATTTGTTTGTGTTTTTGCATAGTGCTGCATACCTTTTTTGTGTATCTTCTTGTGTGCCTGTTAAGTGTCTTACAATGCACACATTCTTTATGCTTATTTACAATATGCCTATGGTTTGTATTTGACCCTTTGATGTTGTCAAAGCTCAAGGTTTTCCCTCTAGTTGACTATCCAGTTGAGACTACATCAGTGCTATCAGAATATGAATGTTTAAAGTCTCCTATTAGGATCCACTTTTGTCTCTTTCCCCCCAGCCATGACGCCAGGCAGGCAGAGACAGCCACAGAACAACTCTAGGTGGGTATTGTGTATTATTGATGACTAGTGTAGGAGCTCTATGCCCTCTGTGCATTAATATTTAATGTGCAGACAGACGGCTCTTAAAGATGAAGAGATGAGGGGTATTAATTGTAGAGTCTGTTGAGGTCCTCTGGAGCCGGTGAGCCGTGTGTGTGAGTGAGACAGAGGATGGTTCGTCTCCAGGCACCCCTCTTCAGTGTGTCTGGGTGATGCCTATCAGAGAGGCAGCGGTATGAAAGACAGAGGCCACAGTCACACAGGCCTAAGATCACACAGCAGGGCCACAGAGGCGTCCTGCTTCCCTCTCTGCTCTGTCAGTCGCCCTCTGACAGATACACACACACACACACACACACACACACACACTTCTGGCAGACACAGTGAGGGTGCATACGCACACTGAACATACAGTACAACTCAAGAACACACAGTTAAAGGTACTCTCTCACGCATGTACGCACACAGGTGTGTGTGTGTGTGTGGCCATGCACACACACGGGTTGCAGACATTACACACTCAGACATCTCCCAGAGCCCTCCTGGAGCTGTGGTTTTGTAGCACTTGAGCCTCAACAGCCCCCCAGTTAATGCCCATTAAAACCACGGTACCCCTCTGCCCGCGCCTCGCAGTCTGGCCGCACCGCAAGAGGAAAGGGACAAAACACAGCGTGGGGGGTTGGAGAGGAGAGGTGGGCTTATTAAAAAGTGTTTTCCAGAGGTGAAAAGATCAAAAGGAAACGCAAGATGCTTTTAAAGCATATTGAGATAAGGGCCATTAGGGGTGATGTCACCTAGCTGTATGTGTGAAAAGGCATCCGCGCTGGCGCCTGAAGGAGGCTGGGGACACACGTCTGCCCTGCTGTCTTCCAGCCACACTCCAACATTATTACTCAGTGTAAGGTGTGCTGTCATCTCTACAGGGTGTGTCTCTCCTCTATCTCTGGGTTCATGGGTCACCTTGCTCAGACGGGGTTGTATCCATCTTTACTGTTCCAGCTGAGATGTTTTATATGGCCTTTTACAGTGGAAACCTGAGGTGCGCTGCTGTTGTAGGCTAAATATTTCGCTAAGCTACAGCTTTGAGGAGGCAAAGCTTTAAAGGGGAATTCCACTCAAACTATATTTTGGTAGGGTTTTTTTCATTATTGATACAATCCCAAAATGTTTTAAATGTCAGCAGTCAGGTTTTTAAGATATTGGACTTTCAAGAAGCAAAGTGTCACCGACCACATCATCATGATGACCCCAGTCTGTGCTCACTAACAGCTAACCCTTCTGGAGAGAGAGACTCCAAGTAGATACCAAGAAGATCTTCAATGCTTAACTTTGACAGCCCAAGCTTCACTCTCGAGGTGTGGACACCAGGGGAGGGGTTGGGATGGCAGGTGGTGCGGAAGCCACTTGGTTGGCACCGCTCTTGGCGTGATGATTGCTGGCTGCAACACATCTCCCGCTCTCTCACCCACCAAGCAGCGTAGGAGCAGGCAGGCCTGCATGTTTCATTAATGCTACAGTCGCCCAAGATCCCTTCCATAATTTAACGGGCGCTACCAGAACAGTGACGTGTCGCAACACAGCCTACCGACACCAGGGACGGGGGGAAGGGCAGAAAGAGGGAGTGGAGAGGAAAGAGGTGAAATATGGAGATTGTGGGTCCATGGAGGGAGGGAAGATGTGCAAAAGAGAGAGGTGTAGAGTTCAGTGCCTAAGAGTGGCATTCGTCCCTGCAGACTAGACAAAGCAAAGATCTGGCCCACTCTACCAAGTTGTTTGCTGCCAGAACCTGAGCGTTGCACACACGCACGCACACCATACCCAGAAATCACCATGAATTATTCACTGTTAGGTGTGCCTGTTGGTTACTCTGAGACTGGCTAAATGCTGTAGTCCGCCTCATGCCATGTTGCCTGGACCCTTATTGTGTGCCTTGTAGAATGAGGGGCCATGCTAGCACTGGCCTGCTGCAGATCCAGTGGTTGTGGACTACACATTGCCACTAGGGGCAGGGGTTTGATTCACACGTTTGCCACCTTCAGTTTGTTTCCTCTTCACCTATTTCCTTCATATTTGTTTAAATGAAGTACACAACCGGTAAATTCAAAAGGAGCCATTTTACTTTAAAATGTCTGTTTGTGCGTGTGGTGGTTTGCCCCTCTGTGGGTCGTTCCTGTTGTGTTTGTGCACCTGGGTGCCAGCCGAGTGTGCAGATTGACATTTACTGTAGCGCTTCAGCAGACCCTGTGGATACGCCACCTACCCGTCAGATAATGCCCTTAAATTAGTCATGAAGGCCAAGTTACACACACACACACACACACCATGGCACACAACGGCATCCTTCCAGTCATACTCTGTGTACTACGTGTGGACTCGGCCACATAAACTCTACACAGGTCCTCACTTTGGTGTTCACCGATTGCTTGTGCATAGTTCTTGGAAAATGATATTAGCTGTCATTAGTTTGGTCAGATCAGTTAGAGGTCAAGGTGAGCTGTCTGGCAGAGGAGACAAGCCTTGATGAATAGCTAGGTGACTGTCATTTGTCTGCCTGCCTCTCCATAGAGTAGTGTAGCACCGTCTCCTAGACCTAGCCAGCCGTCCTCCTTGTCTCCTCGTCTCCCTGCCAGGCCCCAAGTGTCCAGTCTGGAGCGTGAAGTCACAAGCGCTGCTGGTCGGCTACTGCATAGCAACCTAGCGGCGCCAAAAGCCCTGGTCTGCCCTAGAAACCCTATGTAAGTTATTTTCACCAGAACGGCCAAAATGTTTTTTTTTTATTGCGGTCGTTTTAGGCTTTAAAATTAGTTTATTATGATCAAGTTCGAACCCCACGGTGAATTCTTTAAATTTCACCACAAATCGAGATATTTAATAAAAATTGTATTAGGCAGAAATCGCTACTCCCATTTCCTGACTGCTAAAATTGGAATAGTTCGCCTAATTTCAGTTTGTGATAAAACTAGCAAGTATAGTGTAGAGAATCATTCTACCATTTAAACCGATGTGAAATATGTTTTCAACAACCCAAAATATAGTATTTTCAGCTGTTTGAACCTGGTGTACAAAACTTAAAGTAAAAGATACAAAACTTAATAACGGGAAGCTTAGAAATAACGCAGATAGAACAAATCTGTCGCTTCTTAGACTTGCTTTCAATGAGAGTGACGGATCTATAACTCACATTTCTATGTGAATTTTGTCAGAATGCCCCAAAAGCTTTAATGAAATAGTGACTACTAGATTTGTTGTCACACAGGACCACGTGCTGGCTACGAGGAGGCTCCCGGTAGACTCTCAGGCAGGATGAAAACAACCTGATCGACTATGATCCTTTGCTAGTTGTGGCCACTTTCACCATGATCCTTAACAATTGTTTGGTGCCATTCAACCCACTGAGGTATAAGATTCAGCAATACGGCACATTTCAAATTCAAATTCTTCATGAGCAATCGGGAGTTTGCATAGGAATACTTGGATGACGTCAGCACTATCACCATCTACTGATTTTGTTTATGCTCCCTGCCTATTCTCTGCTCTGCCTTGCCTCGTCGCCTTTGAACTAGAGGTCGACCGATTATGATTTTTCGATACCGATAATTGGAGGACCAAAAATCCGCTACCGATTAATCGGCTGATTTTTATTATTATTATTTTTTACATTTATTTATTTGTAATAATGACAATTACAACAATACTGAATGAACACTTATTTTAACTTAATATAATACATAAATACTATCAATTTAGCCTCAAATAAATAATGAAACATGTTCAATTTGGTTTAAATAATGCAAAAACAAAGTGTTGGAGAAGAAAGTAAAAGTGCAATATGTGCCATGTAAAAAAGCTCATGTTTAAGTTCCTTGCTCAGAACATGAGAACATATGAAAGCTGGTGGTTCCTTTTAACATGAGCCTTCAATATTCCCAGGTAAGAAGTTTTAGGTTGTAGGAATTATAGGACTATTTCTGTCTATACGATTTGTATTTCATATACCTTTGACTATTGGATGTTCTTATAGGCACTTTAGTATTCCCAGTGTAACAGTATAGCTTCCGTCTCTCTCCTCGCTCCAACCTGGGCTCGAACCAGGAACACATCGACAACAGCCACCCTCGAAGCAGCGTTACCCATGTAGAGCAAGGGGAACAACCACTCCCAAGTCTCAGAGCGAGTGACGTTTGAAACGCTATTAGCGCGCACCCGCTAACTAGCTAGCCATTTCCCATCGGTTACACCAGCCTAATCTCGGGGGTTGATAGGCTTGAAGTCATAAACAGTGCAATACTTGAAGAATTGCGAAGAGCTGCTGGCAAAACGCACAAAGGTGCTGTTTGAATGAATGCTTATGAGCCTGCTGCTACCTACCATCGCTCAGTCAGACTGCTCTATCAAATATCAAATCATAGACTTAATTATAACATAATAACACACAGAAATACGAGCCTTTGGTCATTAATATGGTCGAATCCGGAAACTATCACTTTGAAAACAAAACGTTTATTATTTCAGTGAAATACGGAACCGCTCCGTATTTTATCTAACGGGTGGCATCCCTAAGTCTAAATATTCCTGTTACATTGCACAACCTTCAATGTTATGTCATAATTATGTACAATTCTGGCAAATTAATTACGGCCGTTGTTAGGAATAAATGGACTTCACACAGTTCGCAATGAGCCAGGCAGCCCAAACTGCTGTATATACCCTGACTGCTTGCACGGAACGCAAGAGAAGTGACACAAATTCATGTTAGCAGGCAATATTAACAAAATATGCAGGTTTAAAAATATATACTTGTGTATTGATTTTAAAGAAAGGCATTGATGTTTATGGTTAGGTACATTGGTGCAACGACAGTGCTTTTTTCACAAATGCGCTTGTTAAATCATCACCCGTTTGTCGAAGTAGGCTGTGATTCGATGAGAAATGAACAGGCACATCATCGATTATATGCAACGCAGGACATGTTAGATAAACTAGTAATATCATCAACCATGTGTAGTTAACTAGTGATTATGTTAAGATTGATAGTTTTTTATAAGATAAGTTTAATGCTAGCTAGCAACTTACCTTGGCTTCTTGCTGCCCTCGCGTAACAGGTAGTCAGCCTGCCATGCAGGCTCCTCGTGGAGTGCAATGAAAGGCAGGTGGTTAGAGCGTTGGACTAGTAACCGGAAGGTTGCAAAACGAATCCTCGAATCCCACCTGAACAAGGCAGTTAACCCCCGTTCCTAGGCCGTCATTGAAAATAAGAATGTGTTCTTAATCTGACTTGCCTAGGTAACTTCTCTAGGGTCGGTGGCACGAAATCGTCCCACCTACGTAACAGCCAGTGGAATCCTGTGGCGCGTTATTCAAATACCTTAGAAATGCTATTACTTCAATTTCTCAAACATATGACTATTTTACACCATTTTAAAGACAAGACTCTCGTTAATCTAACCACACTGTCCGATTTCAAAAAGGCTTTACAACGAAAGCAAAACATTAGATTGTCAGCAGAGTACCCAGCCAGAAATAATCAGACACCCATTTTTCAAGCTAGCATATAATGTCACATAAACCCAAACCACAGCTAAATGCAGCACTAACCTTTGATGATCTTCATCAGATGACACACCTAAGACATTATGTTATACAATACATGCATGTTTTGTTCAATCAAGTTCATATTTATATCAAAAAACAGCTTTTTACATTAGCATGTGACGTTCAGAACTAGCATACCCCCCGCAAACTTCCGGTGAATTTACTAAATTACTCACGATAAACGTTCACAAAAAACATAACAATTATTTTAAGAATTATAGATACAGAACTCTTCTATGCACTCGCTATGTCCGATTTTAAAATAGCTTTTCGGTGAAAGCACATTTTGCAATATTCTAAGTAGATAGCCCGGCATCACAGGGCTAGCTATTTAGACACCCACCAAGTTTAGCCCTCACCAAAGTCAGATTTACTATAAGAAAAATGTTATTACCTTTGCTGTTCTTCGTCAGAATGCACTCCCAGGACTACTACTTCAATAACAAATGTTGGTTTGGTTCAAAATAATCCATAGTTATATCCAAATAGCGGCGTTTTGTTTGTGCGTTCAAGACACTATCCGAAGTGTAAAGAAGGGTGACGCGCACGACGTGTTTCGTGACAAAAAAAAATTCTAAATATTCCATTACCGTACTTCGAAGCATGTCAACCGCTGTTTAAAATCAATTTTTATGCCATTTTTCTCGTAAAAAAGCTATAATATTCTGACCGGGAATCTGTGTTTTAGTACAAAGAGAGAGAAAATAAAAACATGGGGTCGCCTCGTGCACGCGCCTCAGTCTCATAGTACTCTGACCGACCACTAGCCAAACGCGCTAATGTTTTTCAGCCAGGGGCTGCCTCGACATCATTCAGCTTTTTCCCGGGTTCTGAGAGCCTATGGGAGCCGTAGGAAGTGTCACGTTACAGCAAAGTTTTCAATAAAAAGAGTCAAGAAGCTCAAGGAATGGTCAGAGAGGGCACTTCCTGTACAGAATCTTCTCAGGTTTTTGCCTGCCATATGAGTTCTGTTATACTCACAGACACCATTCAAACAGTTTTAGAAACTTTAGGGTGTTTTCTATCCAAAGCCAATAATTATATGCATATTCTAGTTTCTGGGCAGTAGTAATAACCAGATTAAATCGGGTATGTTTTTTATCCGGACGTGTAAATACTGCCCCCTAGCCCCAACAGGTTAAATCGGCAAATCAGTTGTCAAAAATACCGATTGTTATGAACTTGAAATCGGCCCTAATTAATCGGCCATTCCGATTAATCGGTCGACCTCTACTTTGAACCCAGCTCTACTCAGTCAAGATTAAGGAAAATGTGCTCGTAATTAAATGGCAGCATCAGTTGGAGCAACGAGACAGAAGGTTCATCCTAAATGGCACCCTATTCCCTTTTAAAGTACACTACTTTTTTGGCCATGGTCAAAAGCACTGGGATGCAGCCAGAGTAATGTTTACTCTTAGTGTCTCAAAGATAAAAGCATTAGGGACCATTACCCTGGGCACTGCTGCAAGCCAAGTGGCTCCTGCTGGAGTGGCACTGACTGGATTGTATTTCGCCCCCCATTTTTATAAGGGCTTTACAAATTACAACTCGGGGAATATAAACGACAAGCTCTGCACAAAGACTGTTTGTGCTGCTCAAGTGCATGTGTCTCTTCCTGTGTCTCAAATGGCACCCTACTCCCTTTAGTCCACTACTTTTGACCATGTCCCATAGGGGGGCCTAAAGAGCTCTGGTCAAAAGTAGTGCACTATATAGGGAATGGGGTGTTATTTGTGACTTACCCTCTGTGTTTTAAGAGCCCTGGCTGGCGTTTTATTATCGGGTTACTCTTCCCTTGTTATCAGGTTACTCGCTGTTCCCTGGCAGAAGTTTTACGTCGGCTGCATAAAGGACAATCTCGACAATCTAAGATGCTGACTACAGTGACCCAGACCATCAATTAGATCAGTGAGAGAGTGAGCTTCCTCTTCCCTTCCTTCTTGAATCGGCCTCTCCTCTGGTCTTCCTCAAGTGCAGTGTGGCAGATAATGGCTGTTTTTGTTTCCCATCCTAAAGTACATAACATGAATAATTCACCCATTGTCAGTCAGGATTGGATCGGAAAGCAATTGTTGGGACAACCAGTTTTGTGGAGGAGTCGTGGTAGGGGTTGACGAATGAAGCGGGGGGGCCTTGTCAATGTAACGCTGCGGCTTTTGTGAAAGTGTCGTGTTTTATTGATGCAAACTTTCCTGTTTCCCGGCCCTCCCGGTTGTTTTGTGGCGCTGAGCGAGGCTACCTGATGAAATACGCCTCTGCTTCATTTCACAATTACAGGCAGGCTGTAGCTAGTCAGTCATCTTGGTGTGCCAGGAACTAGAGGAACTATCCACCACGCGCTCGTAATGTTTCATTTCCCGATCTTTCACTGTGTTAGAGTAACCGACTAACTGCAATTTTTTTTTAAATACTACTACTTCTTTGTCCTAAACTATGTACTGCCTGGATGCTTTTTGGGTGTCGTCTCTGGGTACGCCGCTGTTCTCTGACAATAAATGGCACGTTTACACTTAACAGGACAGTTGGATAACGGCCTGTACAAACACCCCCTCTTCCCTTTCAGCTCTGTTGAGCTATCTCTCTTTGAATTTCTCTCCCTCTCTTTCGGTCAATCTCTATTTGTCCTGGTCTCGCTCTCTGTATCTCACTTAATCACATGGGCCAACGAGGCCTGTATGAAAACCCCTTCCTCTATTTTAACCTTCCCACAGCTTCACTGCTCCTGGCTGAGCCTACTACTCCCAAACCCAGCCCCGTTGCTCTGTTGTGAGAAGTTTTTCTGCTGACTACAAGACAAGAAGAACTTCTACTTGACCCTTCGAACACATTTCCAAACCAGTGAAGATGCTCTTTGATTGTGAAGCCATGCAAATAATCCGCTATGGTGGAGACATGACTAGATCTCTGCTAGGAGCTGACGAGGAGAGGGCTTTTAGATCAATGTTCCTCCCTGGAGAGACTGTGACTTTTTGCACTAACAACAACAGTGATTTTATTATGGAAGGGGGGGGGGGGGTTTAAACGCATCAACTTTGTGGAGGAAGGGGAGGGGGAAACTGAGCCACAGGATGGAGAACGACAGGCTGGGGTGCAGAGGAGCTTCCAGTGCCATCATGATGTGAACTTTGTTTCAGACTTTAAGACACACACACACCTGCAGTGTCTGGATGCCAAGCTGTTAGGACAATGTACTGGACTGTTTAGCCTTGAAAGGATTCAAGGTGCCCCCACTAACTCTGAAAACAGTTTAGAGTTCTAGAAAGGAAACCTGGAAACCTGTTTCTCTGTATGTCTTGTGAGAGGAGAGGTTGCTGCTTTTGGCAGGCAGACAAACCTCAGTATTTATGCTGCTATGTGAAAGGTTTTCTCAGGGGGCTCTAATGTGGACCACATTTCTTGGTATAATATGGCCATAGTTTTTCTCCTGTTTACTGTAGTCTCAACTCCTGCTCTGTTGCTTCATTAGGTCGTTAAGACCCATGTGAAGAATAGCTTCCATCCCATAGTGGTGCCAAACCTGATTCATGTTAGGACCAATTGATAGCCTTCCAATAAATAACTATGTCATGTAGTCTTCAGGAATCTGCTGATAGCTGAGTTTTGAAAATGATGGAATTTCTACCAGCCAAAGAGCAAACAAATGAAGAAATGTTAAGAAAAAGATGAATTGAAAAAGATATGAACAAATCACACTGTTTATTATTTTTGTTGATGCATCCATGAAGCCCTGCTCTGTTTGCTGGTGTTCTGTTTTCTTAGATGCTTGACCAACGCAGGGCTGTGGGAGAAGCTGGAGGAGAGGAAGACGGTGATCACAGAGCCTAGAGGAGGAGGGAAGAGAGACTTTGATGAGCTGCTGCAGATGTACTATGATGCCATCAGAATCAGTGGAGAGTTTGCATGGGACAGAGGTGGGACTGGGCTGTCTCTGTCTCTCACTCTCTCTTTCTTCTCTCTCTGTGTCTCTATCTTTGTTAGTCTGTCTCTCTGTCTGTATCTCTCTTGTGCAAGGGATTGAGCAACAATTGGTTTGGTGTTGGGTACCCTTTTAATTGTGGAAGAATTCTAGTTATATCTGTTTAGGACAGATGACTGGGTTGATTTTGGGGTTGTTTCTGTGTCCGTCCCCCCCCCCCGTCCCCCCAAATGGAGCTCTGCTGATGGCTGTGTGTAGAGGGAAGGTGAGTGAAGGACTGGACTTAACAGACGACAACGCCAGAGCAGTGGTCACCCTCGGCATCTCCTTCCCCAACATCAAGGACCTGCAGGTAAGAACCAGAGACAAGTTCTTGGTGGTGAGCCCATCAGGTTTGTTTCACAGCAGAGGACCCAAAGAGAAAGACCCCTGTTTACCGTTGTGTCCAGTCAGTCACATACAGGTGGAAGCGCTTCACAGAATCTGCTGGCTACCAATGTGTTTTCCTACAGACCTCCAGAGCAACACTGAAAAAGTTCTGGACACACACATACATACACACACTGGGACACATACACACACTGGGACACATACACACACTGGGACACATACACACACTGGGACACACTGGGAAACACACTGGGACACACACATACACACACACACACTGGGACACACACATACACACACACACACAGGGGGACACACATACACACACACACACACACTGGGACACACACATACAGACACACACACTGGGACACACACACACACTGGGGGGGACACACACTGGGACACACACTGTGGGACACACACACACACTGGGACACACACACACACACACACACACACACACACTGGGACACACACACACTGGGACACACACACACACACACTGGGACGCACACACACACACACACACACACACTGGGACACACACTGACACACACACACACACTGGGAGACACACACACACACACACACACTGGGAGACACACACACACACACACTGGGAGACACACACACACTGGGAGACACACACTGGGACACACACACACATACACACTGGGACACACACACACACACTGGGACACACACACACACTGGGACACACACACACACACACTGGGACACTGGGACACACACTGGGACACACACACACACTGGGACGGACACACACACACTGGGACGGACACACACACACTGGGACGGACACACACACACACACACACTGGGACACACACACACACACTGGGACACACACACATACAGTGGGACACATACACACTGGGACACACATACACACTGGGACACACACACACACACACTGGGACACACACACACTGGGACACTGGGACACACACACAAAGTGCATCCTCCATCCTCTTCTTTTTCTGGTGCTCTGTAATATAATCCCAAAGTGATTGTTCTGTCTGTCCTGAGCAGATAGTTTCTACCTTTGTTTTCCTCTCATCCTCCCTCCATCTATCCCTCCTCCCTCCCTGTCTTCCTTACATTTTTGCCATGGCCCAGTGTTGCCTAATAAATCTGACTGTGATGCCAGCTTTCTGTGTACACAGTCTGAATTAAAGCACTGCAAACACTTGGAAAGTTTCCTTACAAGCCAGAATGTTGAATAATGTAACGTTTGAACTTGCTCTACCGGTTGTCTGTGCGGTTGGTCCTTCGGGTCTAAAAAATATCCACAGGAATGTATTATTAAACCGACAAAACACTGGTACTGCCGTGGAGATTTCTATCACCTTGTACATGCACAAAACCATGTAAACCCCTGTAAGACTGGTTAGGGTTAGGGTTGGGCATGCATCGCTCATACTTTCTTTATTGTGAGTGTGCCTTAGGTGATGATGAGCAAATCTTGATAGTCACACACAGAGGCAGGTTGGTTAATAACACTTTTCTGTGGATATTTTGTCTCATATTTACACCCAAATAAGGACGAAATCAGAAGACAATAGGTAGAGTAAGTTCAAATTATGGTCAGGGTCGCGAGGCCCAGCATCAGTATTTAGCCTTATTGTGTAGCCTGATGGCAGGCTCCCTTTTTGCAGGCTACATTTTGTTTAGCCTTGGAGGGATGGGAGATGAGTAGGTTAGATGTGGCCGAAGGAAGGAGGGGGAGAGAGAGAGCGCGAGCTATGGGCCCCTGGGGATACTCATGCTGAGAAACAGGTTCACCCAACAGCACTGCAGATATTTTCTGAAAAGTTCTCTTTCCTCTCATCTATGGTGTAAATGGCAGTCCGCATGTCCACTCTCTTGCTCTCTCCTTTTTATTTTTTTCTTCTCCTGGTGTGTCAGCTGCCTGCCCTAGCCCCAGAGGAGCCCTGGGGGGGGGGGGTGGTAAGGTCTGCTAGCTGACCCCCATTACCAGAAGAGGGGACAGGACATGACACTAATGACTGTCAGGTCCAGGTCACTGTGACTGTTTGTCCCAACGGCCCCTCTGACAGCTACGCTAAAACAACCCAGCAGGCGCCGGGCAGGCAGGAAGCCACAGGTACACAGCAACACAACGCTGCCTCGGCTATGACGGGGATCTTAGAGGGGTCAGATACACACTCACATGCACGCATGCTCATATCACACATGTAGTGCACACTTTCTCTCACAACTACACTTATACTACGCTCAAATGGTCTCGTTCACATGCCCACAGCCACAAAAGTACATATATTCTTACTCTCCCAGCTGTTTAACATTTATGCCTTTTATGGAAGCACATATAGACATTCCCTTCTCAGCACACGTTAACTTGGACTCACTGACCCTGTCCCACATTTCAAACATGCACCCCCTATAGCTTATGTACACCCCTCATGTAGTGTGGACGCCTACCTTCGTGCCTAGTCTGCTTTTCCCAGACCCAATTCTCAGCAAAACTTTAAGGTTTTAACTGAAGCACAGAGCAGCCCTGCGTTTACTAGCCTGTTATATTGCCTGAGATCAAAGGTGAACTGTAAACAGTCCTCCACACCGAAAGCTCTGCTAAGCTACTATTACATTTTAAATTGCATCCCAAATATTACCCTATTCCCTATTTAGTGCACTACTTTTGACCAGAGCCCTGCACTATATTAGGAATAGGGTGCCATTTGGGACGAACACAATGTTACATTATACACATGTAGAGTTGTTTTTTCCACAACAGGCATGTCTTACAATACACAGTCGTGTGTGAGGGAGAGAAACAATCCTCTGTTTCAACAGGCAATGAAAGGCCACTGATACGGCATCTCTGTTTGCTTAATGAGGAGCACAGCAGACATTTTAAGACACAAACATAGTTTTATAGAGACCTAGTGTCTCTGCTTTGATACTTTATGGAGGAGGAGGACCAGACAGTGTGTGGGGGGGGGGGGGGGGTGTAAGAATGCGTGTGCGTGCTGGTTAGGTGCCTGTGAGTGTGTGTTCACGTCTTACAGGGACACACTGAGGACGAGGCACCCAGCTGTCAGCTCTGTCACATTAGGCAGATGGAGCACTCCACAATCTCACTGACAGGCACAAGATGGTTAGGACTGCCAGGGGGGCACATGCAAACCGGTCCGCTCAGCTGCAAACCATGCTTGCTGGTCAAATGTATGTTTTTAAGCATGAACAGGTAGCGGTGGGAGGACTGGGCCAAAGTGAGCGAGCGACTAACGATCTCCTGACATTTTAACTAATCTCTTCTATCTGGCGGTTTCTTTCACATTTAGGAGGCGATTCGCTAGAAGCTAGAATTGGCTTTTTCACATATGCATCCTGTCATGTCAGATATGGTTTTCACTTGGGGTGGGACGCTGAAATGGACTCCCATTGGATTTCGATGACATTGGCGGCTCGGGGATACTGGCCATTTCCGTTCGTGGTCTCAGAAGCAGATGCGTCAAGCCCTCTGGTGTTTAACAGACAGGAGGAGACATCTCATCTCACCATACAGCCGCTAGCCTGCGCCTCTTGAGCCCCCATGACATGAGTAGTAAACATCTGGCCGGGAAGAAAATGGCGTGGCTTCTGCAGGTCCATTTTGACATGGTCTAGTGAGGCGTTTCTTCTTTTTAAATGAATCTAATTCCTGTTGTTTATTTGGCTCAGACTCATCCAGACCATGATGACGTCCAGTAATGACACACCTCTCTGCCCAGGACAGAAAGCAGAGAGGGGAACAGTGTGTGCATGCCCGTGTTGTTAGGGGTCATGGTGCTCTGGGCTGTGAACACACGGCACCTGCCTGTCAGTCCCTGTTGTTCGCTGTCATGTCCCATATGTCCCGCCCGTCAGATGCCACATGAACTTTTCACTTGTCAATCCCAAAAGGTTAGCACTGAAAATCCAGGAGAGGTTAATTGATGGATGGATGCAAATTGATGGAGATGGATGCTTTCATGGCCTTTTTGTGGCATGGCTCGTTGCTCGTCTTGTGTTGACTGGACCACCTTTTCTGCCCCCCTACCTCCTGTCTCACCATCTCTTTGCCTTTTGCTCTATCCTCCCATCTTTCACAGCAGATCTGTCTTCCAGATCAACTTCATCACTTGTGTTGTCTAGACCCCTCCTACCTCCCGTCTCTGCTCTTCATCTCTGCTGTATGCCTCCTTTATTCCCCCTTTCACAACAGATCTGTCTGAGGGGGCATTCTGGGCAGGCAATAACAAATCTCTTCCGGCTCTGTTTTTAACAGGGGGTTGGCGTCTCCCCCTCACCTTCCCACTCCACAGCCCACATGAATCACATTAGTTCTCAATGGATGTGCCCTGCCTGATGCCTGAAAGGTGCTGGATGGCAGGTCAGAGCACAGGTGATGGCACACAGCTATGGCTAGCCTATCAGCCACTAGAGCACATTCGGTGGTTTTGGGGTGTCTGACAAGTAGCGATTTTTCTTTCTCACTTGATGTCAAAGTGCTCAGTTGGTAGAGCATGGTGTTGTGGGTTCGATTCCCACGGGGGGCCAGCACAGAAAAAAAAATGTATGAAATGTATGCATTCACTACTGTAAGTCGCTCTGGATAAGAGCGTCTGCTAAATGACTAAAATAAAAAAAATAAAAAATAATGCTCTGGGCTACACAAGATTCAGTCAAATGTTATGATTTTGTGTAGATTGCTGAGGATTTTTTTTATTTAATCCATTATAGATGAAGGTTGTAACGTAAAAAATGTGGATAAAGTCAAGAGGTCTAAATACTTTCCGAAGGCACTTTTTCCACATTTTGTTACTTTACAGCCTTATTTTAAAATTGATTAAATTACAAAAAATCCTCTGCAATCTACACACAATACCCCATGATGACCACCATGCTTCACCATAGGGATGGTGCCAGGTTTCCTCCAGACTTGACGCTTGGCATTAAGGCCAAAGAGTTCAATCTTGGTTTCATGAGACCATAAAATCTTGTTTCTCATGTTCTGAGAGTGCTTTAGGTGCCTTTTGACAAACTCCAAGCGGGCTGTCATGTGTCTTTTACTGAGGAGTGGCTTCCGTCTGGCCACTCTCCCACGAAGGCCTGATTGGTGGAGTGCTGCAGAGATGGTTGTTCTTCTGGAAGTTTCTCCCATCTCCACAGAGGAACTCTGGAGCTCTGTTAGCGTGATCATCAGGTTCTTGGTCACCTCCCTGACCAAGGCCCTTCTCCCCTGATTGCTCAGTTTGGCCGGGCGGCCAGCTCTAGGAAGAGTCTTGGTGGTTCCAAACTTCTTCCGTTTAAGAATGATGGAGGCCACTGTGTTCTTGGGGACCTTTAATGCTGCAGAAATGTTTTGGTACCCTTCCCCAGATCTGTGCCTCTACACAATCCGGTCTCGAAGCTCTACAGACAATTCCTTCGACCCCATGGCTTGGTTTTTGCTCAATATATGGACAGGTGTGTGCCTTTCCAAATCATGTCCAATCATTAGAATTTACCACAGGTGTCTCCAAGTTCTAGAAACATCAAGGATGATCAATGGAAACAGGATGCACCTGAACTCAATTTTGAGTCTCATAGCAAAGGGTCTGAATACTTATGTAAATAAGGTATCTGTTTTTAATAAATTATCCAAAATGTCTAAACCTGTTTTTTGCTTTGTCATTATGCGGTATTGTGTGTAGATTGATGAGTAAAACATTTTACATTCATTTTAGAATAAGGCTGTAATGTAACAAAAAGTGAAACGTCAAGGGGCCTGAATACTTTCTGAATCCACTGTAAGTCTATTCACCACACTATCGTTCTTAGAATTAAGATTTTACAAATTGAGTTTGTGTTATAAGAAATTTTAGGAGGACATGTCATTTGGCTGTAACGTAACAAAATGGGTGAAAAGTCAAGAGGTCTGAATACTTTCCAAAGACACTGTATATGTGATCATATCCAAATGTAAGCTAGGTTTGAAATGTTTTAGTCAAATATTTTATCTGTTTGGGTTGCTTGCGGTCAATTTGCAGTCTACAAATTATTTTGAGTTATGTTTTGCCCACTGACCATCCTCTCCAGAAAATGTTTTTGCCCGCGGTTAAATCTGATTCCTGACCTAATGACAATTTCAATGGGGGAACCGGAGTCCCGACATTTTGACCTTGCTAGTGCACGCACCATTTTTGACCGGCGTGCTAAAAGTAGAAAATACAGTGCAACGGAGGGAGATGAAGATGGGCGAAGTGAGCACATTTAATGTTGACAATGTTTGCTAAAGTTAAAACCAGTTTGCTTATTTGTTGCATTGTGGTTTAAATTATGAATGTAAATCATACTCGTAATGAATTAATCAGATGCATTTCGTGAGCTTGTCATTTTCCCAACGCACCTATAACGTTCGTAGTTCATCAAAACTGTCAAGTATAAGCATATTGAGACTATAATATCGTTCAGATGAATGATTGGATTTGATTATAAGGACATAGGGTAAAGAAAACAGTTTTCACATATCACCCTCTTGAACTGACCCATATTTTTCCTGCATTCTAGAACACTTAGTGGACTTGTATTTGTCTGTTTGTTTAATTAGAATGTAGGTGAACCCTATTAAATCTATTTTTAAATGCTGACATTTTAAAGCTAACGGGAAAGGTCTGTAAGAAATGTGCCTTACGTGTAGACAGTGAACTACAACTGGAAAACAAACCGAGCTGAAACAGATGGCCAAAAGTCTGGGGTGTATCGATCGACTAAATATCGATGTAAAATACACAAATAAATGTTTTGCCGGTATTCACACTAGCGATTAGTGTTTTGTATCTATGCGCTCTCTTACGAAACTTTCGGTACGGTGTTGAACAACTACATTTTCTTTAAATCAATTAGTAATCATGTTTGAGAAGAATTGTGGGGATAGATATGTTTATACATTGTTCACATTCAATTGAATTTACCACAGGTGGACTCCAATGAAGTTGTAGAAACATCCCAAGGATCATCAATTCAAACAGGATGCACCTGAGCTCAATTTCCAGTCTCATAGCAAAGGGTCTGAACATATATATATATATTGATTGATTGATTGATTGATGAGGAAAACATGTAATTTTAGAATAAGGCTGTAACATAACAAAAGTACATTATTTTTAAATGTTCATTTTTACAAGCTGACTGATAACAGCAAACAATACAACAATAACACCCCCACCCCCTGAAAGAAGACAGGAAAAACTAAAACAGTGCCTTGACAGAGTAGAAAATAATCGGCACCATTTCTTTTATTGAAATTTGACACAAAAGTAATAAATAAGTATGCTACTATGGATCAGGGTGGATCCAGACTCGGTGTCTTGTTGCCCATCACATGATAGATAAGACAGAAAGGGTTGCCATATCTTATCATATGTGATGGATCTGCCAGAGATATCATGCTAAATCCTTGCCATATGTAACAGACTAGTGACTTCAGCTAACCAGATTTTAAAACGGGACAAATGTTTTCTATTATTAATCTTTCAATGTCTTTGTAAGCATACCAGTCAGTCTCCCGTTGTCTGTTCTGCTCTTTTTCAGCTTTGATTTGGTCTGTGGTGGCAGTATGGCAGTGTCCTGATGACCCGTCCTGTGACGTGTCTCCATCTAACATTCCTGCTGTGTTTTCAGGTGGAGCTGAAGATGAAGTATAATGACCAGCACTGTAAAGCCAGGGGTCTGCTGTCAGGCTCCTGCTGGTATGAGATCCAGGCCTACAGAGCCCTCAACCAGGCCCTGGTCAGGTACAGGTTTCTTTGTATGTGTTCTTGTTTGATTCTCTGTCCTTGACTCAGCCTATCACAGGAGGCTTCTTCCTAGCTCACAAATCAGGCTCATGATCAGTAAGCATAAAAATGTTTGATCATTTTGAAAACCAGGAGGTTACTACCTGAACTTACACATGTTTTTACTACCACAGGTGTATTAGACACAAGAATGACTGGGGAGCCCTCATTCTGGTAGATGACCGGTTTGGGAACAACCCCAACAAATACATTTCAGGTACTGAAATGAATGATCGCAGGTTGCAGCCACTCAAGAGCTTGAATTACTCAAACATACCCTCTAATGTCTCTGTTGCATGACACAATGTGTAGTTTCTTATCTTGGGCACTTGGTGGTGATGCTTGTCCACAAGATAGAGGTGTGTTCTGGTTTTAACCTAGAGGAATGATAAAATAAGTGTTATTAGAAAAGTGGGTATAATTTTGTTTTTATATTTTATATTCCACTAACAACATTGGTCTCTGTTTACACCAGGTCTGCACAAGTGGGTGCATAACTTTTTCAGGCACCACAACTCCTTCATCTGTGCTATGCAGTCGCTGATGGCCTTCTCCGGGTGCCAACAGGGGGCAGGAGAGACCCATGGAGCAGGGAGCCAAACGTTCAACAGCACCACCATCATGTCTCCAGCCAGTCAATCTCTAGTGACTGTGGAAGATCTGTCGCCCCAGCTCAGACAGCCTTCTCTGGGCCACGATGCACCACACTACCATACTACCACCTCTCAGGTCCCAGAGCACCACACCCAGCTACAGGGGGTCAGGTCCTGGGTTCCCCCTATGGTCTCTCTCCCACCTGCTCTGTGGCCTCTGTCTACCATCAGCCATGGAAACACAGGTGAGATGTATTACTTTAGATAAATAAGTTATGTCAGGGAAGTTGGTAGATTATCAGTCAGAGGTTTGATTGGTGCATAAAAACATAATATGAAAGCTTAATCCAGAGCTCTTTCCGTTAACTCCTTGTATAAGTGGTTCCTAATGAGTCCAATGCATCAGTCAGTCTTCCACAAAGGTCTCCCACTACCTCGACTACATGATCTCACTGCAGACCAACATCTGTTGTGTTCATCTATCTTGTTATTCATGATGGGATGATATTATTTGAACAGTCCTGTCCCAGTAAAGTGGATGAGAACAGGGGAACAATGTGTGAGGCTTTTTGGATCTACTTCTCTGAAGATAAATAAATGTAATGGAACAAAGATGTTAGGGGTGTAGAGGAGCAATGCTGTTGCCGTTTCCGCCCTCCAGGGTTTCATTTGACCAACATTCAGGATTCTTAGCTTCTGTTTTAGTCAAATAATTGTACATTTCTTCCTCTTTAGGAATGTTAAGACATGTTGATGTACAAAACGTTGTGTATATATGTTTTAGGTCCGTTTTGCTTCTGATCCTACCCTCCACTGTTTGTTACAGCAGAACCTTTTTTTATGGGTGTCAAGCTAAGCGAGCGTAAATGCAGCGAGATATCTGGTTTCATATGGTACCTTGGACCTCACTGAGGATGGATCCATAGAAAAACATGGGTCTGAACCTAGCGGAATGATAGTACTATGAGGTCACTGGGTTTATAAATGAGGTGGATACACTCCGTTCTAGAGCTCTAGTCTATAGTCTTTCGCGTTACTCGGGTCGCTGTAAGGCTGAGCTGTTTGCTCAATTGTGTTTTGAGGGGTGGGTGGGGGTGGCAGGAGCTGGATCGGGGGGGGGGGGGGGTGTACACCAATCTGTCTCATTACTACGAGTCCTTCTATATGGCTGAGTGGTGCTGGGTTGGGCTGAGGCAAGCAGCTTGGTGAGCAGATGTTAGACTGTTGCTTTTAATTAAATCACATTGACCATTGTTTGTGTTATATTGAGCGTGAGACGGTGGTGGTGATTTCTTCTCCTCTGCACTGTTCTGGATAAGAGTCAGAAAGACATCCTTTGCCCACACCCCTAAACCACTAAACATGTGTAGTGTACACTAACCTAGCTGTTACGGGCCCAGCATATAGGATCCTTGAGGCCAATGTTGGCATCGTCCATGTACTTTCCCCGTTATTTTCTCACCTTTACTGTCAACACCAGATGACTGCTCCAATCAGCTCCTCAGCTCATCTGAATTTCTAAATGTATTATAAGTCTTCATACAACTGTGTTGTCTTTCCTTTCTATGGTTTCCCATAACGTGTGTATTCTCTGGGCACGAGACCAGAAGCAGACACATCAACACCCCTCCGCTCATCTGAAGAGTGATCCTAAGGCCCCGTCTCCACCACCCCACGGCCCCTGCACCACCTCCACCCCTGTGAGCTCCACCCGCTTCAAGACCCCCCCATCTTCCAGGCCCGGGACCCAGGCCGGCGTTGTGGTCCTCTGGTCGACCCGCCTCGAGAATGTAAGTCTGGATCTCCTGCCCAGGAAGGAAGGCCCGTGAGGGGCCGGATGGACCGGCAGCTACCCCTCCCAGCCAGGACCAGGGTCCGGTTCTAGACCTCTCCCCTGTGGAGGTCCCTGCCAGTTCTGAGCCCAGACGATCCCACCCTGCTAGAGGAAGACCAGAGCATCTTCACACCTGAGATGTTTGATGATGAAGAGGATGTGGACCAAGCCTCTCCCCAGGACAGTGCAGGGGACGATGACAGGGGAGGGAACTGTGCTTGCGGCCAGCCTTGTGCTATCTACCGGAACAGCCCAGGCTCTGTCTGAGGACCTGTTTGGCCCAGAGCAGGGTCCTAGGGACGGCACAGGAACAGTCACTACCACTGATACCCAGAGGGGCGGCGCTCTTGCTCCCTCAGCTAGTAGAGACTGTGTCAGTGTGAGATGGGAACAGGACAGGCAGCGAGAGTGGTGACAAGGCCCAACAGCAAGAGACCCAGAGACAGGAGCACCAAGGTCAGGGAGAAGGACAGGAGGTGAACCAGACCCAGACGCAGGGTCAGACCCAGGGGGGACCCAGGGCCAGAACAGGCAGCAGGACACGCAGGATGTCCAGGTCCAGACAGAAAGCATCGTAAAATAACCAGCTAATTCTCTGTTGTCCCTCAGGTTATATCCATAGATGACTAGACACCAGCTTATAACTGTAGATGACTAGGCACCAGGGCCTGTATTCAGAGGCTCAGTAGGAGTGCTGATCTAGAATCAGTGCTTCGTTTTAAATCATTAAAATGATATGGACAGGGGAGACATGATCCTAGATCAGCATTCCAACTGAAACTCTTTGTGAACACGGGCCCAGGTTCCAGGTTATAACCATAGACTATAGACAACTAGGCAGACACCAAAACGCTCAGTAAAGCCAGTTAGTTCTCAGATCATCATGTCTCATTATCTAGCGTGACAGCATGGCTGGGTCGTCTCGTCTGACTGACATTATCTGTTTAAAAGTCTGGAGCTAACGAACGTTGCACAAATTGCGATGTTAACGTGCAGTCTTATATTTTTGTACACATCATTCAAATGCAAGAAGAAATGCGTCTTTATTTTCCTGTAAACGCGATGGAAGCATTGTCCCGTTATGTGTTTTAATGAGATGTGTTATTTGGATTGAGGAGAGGAATGGGGGGTGATGCAGCATGTCTGACTTCACACATATAGAACTCTTCCATTTTTACCCCAAAATTACTGTACAATCCTTTCATAAAGTAATTGTCTGATGTGAACTAGATGGGGGAGGTGTGGTGTGGGATGTGTATCGTGTGTTTAATGACTTGGGGAAACACACAAAGGCCTTTCCAGCAACACAATAAACCTCAGAAACCCCATCATCCATCTTGAGAACAGCTCCAGGGTCACTATATATCAGTAAATATAAATCATTGTGATATGATTTTATTAATCAATTTTCCATGTTTGATGGTTTTGGTTTGTGTTGTCAAGTTGATGTGGAAGAGTGCAGATGGGTAGATTGAACCGTCAATAAAGCACCTTGTATTGGCAAGGTGTACAGTGCTTTGTTTCCCCCCTCATCTATCTACACACAATACCCAATAATGACAAAGCAAAAACAGTTTTTTTAGAAATGTTTGCAAAAGTATTACAAATAAAAAAACGGAAATATAACATTTACATAAGTATTAAGACCATTTACTCAGTACTTTATTGAAGCACCTTTGGCAGTGATTACAGCATCGAGTCTTTTTGGGTATGACGCAACAAGCTTGGCACACCTGTGTTTGGGGAGTTTCTCCCATTCTCTGTAGATCCTCTCATGCTTTTTCAGGTTGTATGCGTAGCGTCGCTGCACAGCTATTTTCAAGTCTCCTCCAGAGATGTTTGATCGGGTTCAAGTATGGACTTTAGCTGGGCCACTCAAGGACATTCAAAAACTGAATTCTAAATTCTAAATGCTTTATTTTTTTAGTCTGTTATGAAACTATAATTGACTGCCTAGTTTAAATATACTTGTAATTTATTTTGTTTATAATTTGTATTGTTTTTTTTTGTGTGTATTTTACCCCCTTTTTCTCTGCAATTTCGATCTTCACTCATCGCTGCAACTCCCTCACAGGCTCAGGAGGCAAAGTTCGAGTAATGCGTCCTCTGAAACATGACCCGCCAAACCGCACTTCTCAACACCCACCCGCTTAACCCGGAAGCCAGCCGCACCAATGTGTCGGAGGAAACCCCATTCAACTGACGACCGAGGTCAGCCTGCGAGACGCTCGGACCGCCACAAGGAGTCGCTAGAGCTCGATGAGCCAAGTAAAGCCCCCCCCCCCGGGCCAAACCCTCCCCTATCCCGGACGATGCTGGGCCAATTGTGTGACGCCCTATGGGACTCCCTATAATGGCCGGTTGTGATACAGCCCGGGATCAAACCCGGGTCTGTAGTGATGCCTCTAGCACTGCGATGCAATGCCTTAGACCGCTGTGCCACTCAGGAGGCCCGCTTACCTGTTTTTATGTTAATATTTTATTAGTTGTTCTACCTGTCTTTGCTATGGTGGCGGTCATTTTCTCAATTTCTTCTGGCTTGCAGCCCTCTTTGCCAAAGCGAGATACTATTGTATTTGATGTGATATTATGGCTTCCATTAAACCTTGGTAAATACACTGCTCAAAAAAATAAAGGGAACACTTAAACACAATGTAACTCCAAGTCAATCACACTTCTGTGAAATCAAACTGTCCACTTAGGAAGCAACACTGATTGACAATACATTTCACATGCTGTTGTGCAAATGGAATAGACAACAGGTGGAAATTATAGGCAATTAGCAAGACACCCCCAATAAAGGAGTGGTTCTGCAGGTGGGGACCACAGACCACTTCTCAGTTCCTATGCTTCCTGGCTGATGTTTTGGTCACTTTTGAATGCTGGCGGTGCTTTCACTCTAGTGGTAGCATGAGACGGAGTCTACAACCCACACAAGTGGCTCAGTTAGTGCAGCTCGTCCAGGGTGGCACATCAATGCGAGCTGTGGCAAGGTTTGCTGTGTCTGTCAGCGGTGTCCAGAGCATGGAGGCGCTACCAGCAGACAGGCCAGTACATCAGGAGACGTGGAGGAGGCCGTAGGAGGGCAACAACCCAGCAGCAGGACCGCTACCTCCGCCTTTGTGCAAGGAGGAGCAGGAGAAGCACTGCCAGAGCCCTGCAAAATGACCTCCAGCAGGCCACAAATGTGCATGTGTCTGCTCAAACGGTCAGACACAGACTCTATGAGGGCCCGACGTCCACAGGTGGGGGTTGTGCTTACAGCCCAACACCGTGCAGGACGTTTGGCATTTGCCAGAGAACACCAAGATTGGCAAATTTGCCACTGTTGCCCTGTGCTCTTCACAGATGAAAGCAGGTTCACACTGAGCACGTGACAGACGTGACAGAGTCTGGAGATGCCGTGGAGAACCTTCTGCTGCCTGCAACATCCTCCAGCATGACCGGTTTGGCGGTGGGTCAGTCATGGTGTGGGGTGGCATTTCTTTGGGGGGCCGCACAGCCCTCCATGTGCTCGCCAGAGGTAGCCTGACTGCCATTAGGTACCGAGATGAGATCCTCAGATCCCTTGTGAGACCATATGCTGGTGCGGTTGGCCCTGGGTTCCTCCTAATGCAAGACAATGCTAGACCTCATGTGGCTGGAGTGTGTCAGCAGTTCCTGCAAGAGGAAGGCATTGATGCTATGGACTGGCCCGCCCGTTCCCCAGATCTGAATCCAATTGAGCACATCTGGGACATTATGTCTCGCTCCATCCACCAACGCCACGTTGCACCACAGACTGTCCAGGAGTTGGCGGATGCTTTAGTCCAGGTCTGGGAGGAGATCCCTCAGGAGACCATCCGCCACCTCATCAGGAGCATGCCCAGGCATTGTAGGGAGGTCATACAGGCACGTGGAGGCCTCACACACTACTGAGCCTCATTTTGACTTGTTTTAAGGACATTACATTAAAGTTGGATCAGCCTGAAGTGTGGTTTTTCACTTTAATTTTGAGTGTGACTCCAAATCCAGACCTCCATGGGTTGATAAATTGGATTTCCATTGATTATTTTTGTGTGATTTTGTTGTCAGCACATTCAACTATGTAAAGAAAAAAGTATTTAATAAGATTATTTCTTTCATTCAAATCTAGGATGTGTTGTTTAAGTGTTCACTTTATTTTTTTGAGCAGTATATTTATTTATTGCCTCACATATACTCCTAATGTAATCTTTGTTTACGAACAGTTAAAGCAAATGGCATATATTGTCACGTACATGCTAACCGTTCCCCTTAATGGGGAAAATGGTTTAATGATGTTGTGAAGAGTAAAAGGTCATTTACAGTGTTAGGAGGATTAGTTGTGATCATGGTTTTAAGGGCCTTGTTTGGATTATTGGGTTTTACCGACAATGAGCAATCATACCATTGGTTAAAGAAGCTAAAATTTAGATGGAGGGAAGTGGGAACAGTGAAGTCTGGCAAATTAAGCCCCATTAGCTTGACAGGATGTTGTCTCGTTAGAACACAAACCTCCCTAACGATCCCTAACCTGTGATTGGTTGACGGAGGAGCCCAAAGTGGTTGACCGAACCATTCAATTAAAGCTCTCCTCTCTGCTCATCAGCCTCACTGTATGACAGTGCCTTAGCATCATTAGTTAATGTATTTGCATGGCTGAATGTGACTGGGCACCTCGTTAACATCAGTATCAACAAGCGTGCCATGGGAGAGGGTAAGCAGATGTCCTAAAAGCATCCTAATAGGCGGTTAGTCTGTTGTTCTGTAGCACTGTAAGGTTATTGGAGTATTTACTGTGGCTTCCCTAAGTCCCTTTAATATCTCCTCATTGATTAGCCTAAGTCAGGCTTTATATATTCTTATGAGTTTGAACAAATTTAATCAATGAGTGTGTTTATTCATGCAGTAGGCTAATTGCATTTGTTTTGGTCCCAGGTTGATGATAATTGGAAAGTACGTTTGTTTCCATTGTTTCGGCTTGTTTGAGATTTTTCCACTTAAAAGACAACACTAAGCAGTATAGGGCGACTGGCATATTGACATAACCTGCCAATTAAAGCAAATGAAGGTGCTGTGTCAAGACAGTCCCAGCCATGGAAAGGGAGAGTTGTTCTTTCCTAGACCCAAGCTAAGAACCAGGCCCAGACCCAAGTCGGGTGCAGTCAGAGGGGCAGAGGCAGGACCAAGGCAGGGGTGCCCTTTGCACCCACCTCCAGTGACCGAGACCAAAGATCAGGGCCTATAGGTCCATGGCAGGACAGCCAGGGTCAGGTCTGCTAGTGTGGCTGGTTCAAGTCCTAAGGCTGAGGAGACTGAGGGAGAGCAAGCCATCACAGGATGGAAGGACCAGGCCTCTACCAAGCCTGGGACTAGTATTAGGGCCAGTGCCCTAAATGTGAGGGCAGAGTGTATCCCCCAGGAAGTCCTGGAGGTGAACCTGAGACTGAGCGTAGCCCCACTGGTCTAACAAAGGAAGGGCCTGGTAGTCAGAAAGGTTACAGACTTCCCGAGTGGCACAGCGGTCTAAGGCACTGCAGGCGTCACTACAGACCTGGGTTCGATCCCGGGCTGTGTTGCAGCCGGCCGCGACCGGGAGACGGCGCACAATTGGCCCAGCGTCGTCCGGGTTAGGGAAGGGTTTGGCCTTCCGGGATGTCCTTGTCCCATCGCACTCTAGCGACTCCTGCGGTGGGCCGGGCGCATGCCTGATGACATGGTTGCCAGTTGTACAGTGTTTCCTCCGACACATTGGTATGGCTGGCTTCCGGGTTTTTTGTCAGTGAATTTATCAGTGCTCATTTGGAAATTAAAACAAAAGCATCCATCCGTTGCTTGCTCCCTCTAGGCATCAAGGTGCAGAGGAGCTGTAAGCAGGATAGAGGGGCCAACGGGGCCTCTCGGAGGAGGACGGCGAGTTAGAGGCCACTGCATTGACCATGGTTGGAGCCTAGGTATCTGAGGTAGTGATGCACATTGTTTGTGTATAGCAGGTGATACGATGCACATCATGCCAACTCAAGTCTTGACTTCCACATGACTAATGACCAGAGACCCTGTTCCAGAGGACTGGACCGTGTATCTTAGGTGAGCTGCAGAGCACTGTGTGTGATCTGGAGAAGATAGCCAGGCTTAAATGCACCAGAGGATGTTGGGCCACAGGCCCACTCCAGTGTCCATCTCCCACCCAGGCCCCCATGTCCCCCCTACCCTACTGGTGGTCCGGGGAATCGTGGCCATACAGGCCCTCCGAAGCAGTCTTCAGCCTTACAGGGACAAAAAAACTACAGGTAGACCTGAAATAAATCATACATCTGACTTTATCTTTAATCTTTACATTGTTGCCTAACCTACAGGAATTAGCTAATTTGTTATTTCACTGTAGGGGTTTGGAATAATACAGCCACATACGAAGAACCTGCTATTACAGACTTGTTCAGGCGTGTTTTAGTACCTCTTTGGGGATGTCGAAAAAGAGAGGGAAGCTGTCATAGGAGCTAAACACTGCAAGATGTTTCCATAGTTTCAAAACCCCTGCTTCATTGATGCCATAAGTCTATGCTGGGGAGCTTCCCTCTCTTTGAAGTGGGGGTGAGCGAAACCAACCTGTCTGAACAACCTGTCTGAACAATGTCCCTACTCTGAAAGGCTCTAACCTGGATCCATCCAAATCACTGACTCAGTAGATTAGTCAGGACAAAAGAAGCCATGGTGCCTGCTAGAATCCCCTAGTCACTTTTCCCTTTGACAGTGTTGCTATCCAAGCCGAAGAATAAGAATGAATCATTCTATTTCTATGATCCAAGCACCTTTGATCCATACATGCAGTACACTTCCCCAACAGCATTCTATAGTTCCATTGGTATATGTATTTACAGTCCCTTCAAAGTAAAGATCCATTTAAACTATCTGTCATTATAAAACAGCAATCAGTGTCACTAGCCAAAGAGAGTTTATACAAATTCACTTTCCCCCGGGATTATGATGTATGCCTTCCTGTGCTGAGGAGTGGGTTAATGAGTGGCTAGCGCCTCAGGCCTTTGATGCTTTCTCCCTACAGGATTTTCTGTGGGTTACTTTACGTGGGTGAAATGGAGCATTTAGTTGTTTTGTACTTTATTTTCATTTTCTCTTTCTCTCTTTCTAAAACACATACAGCCTACAGTGCTATCTGGGACCCAGTGGCGTGCTCTGTAACAAGGCTACTACAGTGTAGAGGCTGTGCCTTCCAGAATCCCTCTTCCTCGTCTGCTGCTGTGGTGGAAGCTGAGATCCAGCACCCACGGGACCCCACCCTGGACCAGGTAAGTCTCAACCTTACAGGGAGGGACATAGCACCTTGTACTAGGTCTGGTTGTCCTCTAGCTGGTGCTCCCCTACACACACACACACACACACGCGCATACAAACAATTGTTGATTCCTTGAAAGCAGTTTATGCATAAGGAGAGACTAATATCCACTATTTGGGTTTGATTGGGGCAATTCCATGGTAACAGAATGATGCTGAGACTCTGAGTTTTCACTTTAAAATGTATGTCAAACAAAAACCAATGACTGCAAAGTTAATCAAATCATACAATTATATGCACAAGGAGTACTTTTAACAATTTCCACAGAAAATTCTACAAAAACACATTTTCTTGAACAGTGCAGATGCCAAGTTTGTGTGTGCCATTATTCTGTTCCCAAAGTTTGCACTAACCATTAATATCAGCATTTTCTAACCAGAAACCAACTGAAGTCAATGTGCCCCAAATGTTTGCATCATGATCAGGACAGTAACGTAAACCTGACCATAACGGTTCTAATCAGTTCTAGGAATGAGAGGTATAATTGACTGTATAACATATGTAATGACATCTCTTTTGTTCTGCACTTAGAAAATAACAGTGTACTATCTTCATATGTTACTGTGGGTTTGAAGTGTGGGTTCAGTAACCAATGTGACAGTTGGAGGTGGCATTGTAACCAATATCTGGCCCTCTCTTTTGTGTTCAGAAATATGCTGTAAATATTGAACTTAATAATGATATAAAATTACCGTTATGGTACCGGTTTGCTTATAAATCAATATGTGGACACCATAGATCGAAATGTCTTGCATTGAGTGGTTGCCCTGATTCTCATGGACACAGGCGTATGTCTCTACTGCAGGATGTGAAATCTGACACCACTTAAAGCTGGGATGTCCAACTACTGGCTGAACCTTACGTCACTTGTAACGCATCAGGAGAGTGTCGTTTTATCGATGTTGATTTATATCCAGTGATTTAATATGATTAATATACTGAACAAAAATATGAACGCAACATTCAACAATTTCATTGATTTTACTGAGTAACAGTTCATATAAGGAAATCAGTCAATTGAAGTACATTTATTAGGTCCTAATCTACAGATTTCACATGACTGGGCAGGGGCGCAGCCATGGGTGGGCCTATGAGGGCATAGGCCCCCCCATTCGGGAGCCATGCCCTTCAATCAGGAGTTTTTCAACACAGAAGGGCTTTATTTAACTAGGCAAGTCAGTTAAGAACAAATTCTTATTTACAATGTTGGCCTACCGGAGAACAGTGGATTAACTGCCTTGTTCAGGGGCAGAACGACAGAATTTTACCTTGTCAGCTCGGGGATTCGAACCAGCCCCTTTATTACAGACAGAAATACTCTTCAGTTTGTCCCCAGCACAAGGTGCACCTGTGTCATTCTGTTTAATAAGCTTCTTGATATGCCATACCTGTCAGATGGGTGGATTATATTGGCAAATAAGAAATGTTCACTAACAGGGATGTAAGCAATTTGCGAACAACATATTTGAGAAATACGCTTTTTGTGCATGTGGAAAAATTCTGGGATCTGTTATTTCACCTCATGAAACATGGGACCAACACTTTACATGTTGTTTATATTTTTGTTCAGTATAGATTTTAAACAAAAAACACTTAGTTTGTCATAGATGGACAAGATTTAATGATGAGTTCCTAACGAGTTCAGGAAGCCAAGCTAGAGCTCTGAGAAGTTCACAGCAATGAGATGGACGTTTTGATCAAGAGAGAACTTTAGAAAATATGCATTTTCTCAAACTCTAAATATACAAATGTTTTCTACAGTTATAAGGAAGGTGAAATCTTATAGTTAGTAATTTTTTTAATGGATTATACTATATTTAGAAAACATATTACTGATTTCAAGCCTTATTCATGCAGTTTTGTTAAAAAATACATCATATAAAAGAAGTAATATTTTCATGTACTTGAGCTTGTGTCCTCAAAAGTAACATTTTACCAGAAAGGTGAGATTTTAACCTTTCTTAGATTATGCAGCATTACTAGTTATTGTTTATGACCCTGTCATGATAAATAATAACTTTGGGGGATTACATTTTGATTACATGCAGTTACATTTAAGAGGTTTAATAACAGGCCATATTTTTGACGTCCTCACACTGCAGTACATGTGCTAGACAAAGGGCTACTGTACTGTTTTTTAAATGTATTTTATATGTTCTTAGGGCAGTCCGTTTCCGTTGGTGTTTGTCACTTGTGCCTCTGTGTACACATCCCAAATGGCTCCCTATACAGCTAACCGATCGCTGCAGCTGTACATAGTCCATCTGTAAATAGCCCAACCAATCTACCTACCTCATCCCCATATTGTTTTTATTTACTTTGCTGCTCTTTTGCACACCAGTATCACTACTTACACACCATCTGCTCATCATCATCTGCTCATCTATCACTCCAGTGTTAATCTGCTAAATTGTAATTACTTTGCTACTATGGCCTATTTATTGCAATACCTCCTCATGCCATTTGCACACACTGTATATAGACTTTCTTTTTTCTATTGTGTTATTGACTGTACGCTTGTTTATTCCATGTAACTCTGTGTTGTTGTTTCTGTCGCCCTGCTTTGCTTTATCTTGGCCAGGTCGCAGTTGTAACTGAGAACTTGTTCTCAACTAGCCTACCTGAATATATTTTAGTGCACTGCTTTAGACCAGGGCCCATTAGGTATATAGGGTGCAATTTGGGACTCAAACTCTGTCTGCTTCCTAGCGTCCATATGCTATGCTACGCTATGCATGGGATAGAGTGGCGAGACATTTGGTCGAATAAATCAATACCAACGACACAACAGTGGCAGGATAATTATTTAATTATATCTCCCATAATCTGTCTGATATTGATGACGGACTGAAAACTTATTCCAAGTTGTCACCTGTGACTGAGTTAACAAGCCGTTATTGACCCGTCGGTAGATGCGGCTGCTGCCAAGTCTTAATCGATTGCAATGGCTTAATCACTCCTAAACTGCTTTTTTAATGGTTCATTTGAGAGATGAGAGATTACAGAGATGCCCCTCTGCAAAAGCTTTGGGGTGACGGTGAGCACATTTGTCATTAACAATACTGTTTTTAGAACAGGATTTTAATGACTTGTTTCGGCGTAAACAGAGGTTATAGCTTATATTATTTGTGGTTTATTACCTGTTATGCTGATTATATAGGCTAGTGCACATGTGTCAAACTCAAGGCCCGCTAGCCGATTCAAATCGGCCCACGGGTGGTTTGAAAAAATAAAATATTTTTTAATTTATTTTTTTACATTGACATTGAAATTACTAAAACAAAATCAAAACTGTGTAGAAATGATAGGCCTACTGGACCTACATTTAGTCTCTTCACTCTGTCCATCTAGATACTCAGGGAGCATCGAAAATTCCAAAAGTGTTAGATAGAGGACTATGATTTGCACATTTTGAACCAAAGGAAATAATCCATTTTAAGTATGGCCCTCCTGACCTTGGTGAAGAGTGAATGCAGCCCATGGGGAAAATGAGTTTGACACCCCTGGGCTAGAGGTAACAAGACCAGGCTGTACTCTCCAGCTTTCCTCTTTCTGATTGTAAGCCTTGGCCTTGATTGACTGGTCAACTCAGGTCAGAACAAATTCGCTGCAGTGTCTAGGAAAGTTCTGTCCTGAGCTGACCAAACAATAACTCTGATTTATAACTGGGATGGTAGGCTAGTTGTAGAAAATTAGAAATGAAAGTTTGATCTTCTCATGTGAACAATGTATAAACATTTCCCACTATGCCCACAATTCTTCTCTAACATGATTACTAATTGATTTAAAGAAAATGTAGTTGTTCAACACCGTACCGAAAGGTTTGTAAGAGAGCGCATAGATACAAAATACTAATCGCTAGTGTGAATACCGGCAAAACGCTACGACCAGGATTTTTTTTTTGTTGTCTATGTTACATCGATATTTAGGCGATCGATACATCCCTGTCAATCGATACACATCTGTGTTTCAGCTCGGTTTGTTCAATGTGTCGACACGTAAGGCACATTTCTTACAGGCTGACTACGCTCGCGTCGCAAAATAAATGTTGTAATTTATATTATTCAATTTGCACCCACACTGCTCGCGTGCGCCTACGAGCGTCTGTGTTGCCAAGGGCTAAAATAGAAGTCAGTTCTATTTCTGACGCAGATCGCACTGCAAGTCCTGCCTCTCCCATCTCGTCATTGGTTTATAGAAGCAGGTACCCACGTGCCATCTCCTCATTGGTTATACCCACGTGGGTGACTGAAAGATGTACGAGGTCGGTGGCGGTAATGCACCTCATTTATGAAAGTTGCCAATCGCAATATGAAGTTAAGAGAAGAAAAAGCGTAGAAGGAGGAAAGAACTAGAAACGATTCGGTTGACCGTTTGATGTGTGGATTAATTGTCGGAGTAGATGACCTTGTGCATATCAGGTAAAATAAATAACAACTCAATGTTTATATCCCAGGACAAATTAGCTAGCAACAGCAAGCTAACTAAATAGGACAAATTAGCTAGCAAGTTGCAAGCTAGCTAGCTAAATTGCCATAAAGGTTTAATGCTTTTCGACCTGTCACCAAATTAATGTAATTGGTTCAGAGTTAGTTTTGATATTTTAACCTGCGTGTCGTGATTGCGTTTGGTGTGGGGGGACAAAATAAATGTATGCACGATGGCGCACACGCGCAGCCGGTTTGGGTTCCGTGTTACAGACCTTTCCCATTAGCTTTAAAGGGTCAGCATTTTTAAAAACAAATCTGCATTTTAATAAATTTCACCTACATTCTAATTAAACAGACAATAAATACAAGTCCACTAAGTGTTCTAGAATGCAGGAAAATATGGGTCAGTTCAAGTGGGTGATATGTGAAAACTGTTTTCTTTACCCTATGTCCTTATAATCAAATCCAATCATTAATCTGAACGATATTATAGTCTCAATATGCTTATACTTGACAGTTTTGATGAATTACGAATGTTATAGGTGCGTTGGAAAAATGACAAGCTCACAAAATGCATCTGATTAATTCATTACGAGTATGATTTACATTCATAATTTTAACCACAATGTAACAAATAAGCAAACTGGTTTTAACTTTAGCAAACAAACTATTGTGAAAACTGCAACATAGCAAACATTGTCAACATTAAATGTGCTCACTTAGCCTATCCTACGTCCTCATCTCCCTCCGTTGCACTGTATTTTCTACTTTTAGCACCCTGGTCAAAAATGGTGCGTCAAAATAGCAAGGTCAAAATGTCAGAACTCCGGTTCCCCCATTGAAATTGTCTTTAGGTCAGGAATTATCAGATTCAACCGTGGGCCCAAAGAAATTCTGGAGTGGATGGTCAGGGGACGTAACATAATTCCAAATAATTTGTAGACTGCAAATTGACCGCAAGAAACTCAAACAGATATATAATATTTGACTAAAACATCATTTCAAACCTAGCTTACATTTGGATATGATCACATATACAGTGCCTTTGGAAAGTATTCAGACCCCTTGACTTTTCCCACATTTTGTTACGTTACAGCCAAATGACATGTCCTCCTAAAATTTCTTATAACACAAACTCAATTTGTGAAATCTTAATTCTAAGAACGACAGTGTGGTGAATAGACTTACAGTGAATTCGAAACATATTCAGAACCCTTGACTTTTCCACATTTTGTTACATTACAGCCTTATTCTAAAATGTATTAAATCTTTTTTACTCATCAATCTACACACAATACCGCATAATGACAAAGCGATAACAGGTTTTTAGACATTTATGCTAATATATTAAAAATAAAAAACAGACACCTTATTTACATAAGTATTCAGACCCTTTGCTATGAGACTCAAAATTGAGCTCAGGTGCATCCTGTTTCCATTGATCATCCTTGATCAGTTATACATTACAATACATTCACAACAAATTTCACAACATATTAGTGTGTGCCCTCAGGCCCCTACTCTACTACCACATATCGATTGCACAAAATCCATGTGTACGTGTGTGTGTATAGTGTTTGTATGCGTGTGTCTATGCCTATGTTTGTTGCTTCAAAGTCCCCACTGTTCCATAAGGTGTATTTTTATCTGTTTTTAAAATCACATTTTACTGCTTGATGTGTTACTTGATGTGAAATAGAGTTCCATGTAGTCATGTCTGTTGTACTGTGCCTCTCCCATAGTCTGTTCTGAACTTGGGGACTGTGAAGAGACCTCTGGTATGTCTTGTGGGGTATGCATGGGTGTCCGAGTTGTGTGCCAGTAGTTCAAACAGATAGCTCTGTGCATTCAACATGTCAATACCTCTCATAAATACAAGTAGTGATGAAGTCAACCTCTCCTCCACTTTGAGCCAGGAGAGATTGACATGGATATTATTAATGTTAGCTCTCTGTGTACATCAAAGGGCCAGCCGTGCTGCCCTGTTCTAAGCCAATTGCAATTTTCCTAAGTCCCTCTTTGTGGCACCTGACCACACTACTGAACAGTAGTCCAGGTGCGACAAAACTAGGGCCTGTAGGACCTGCCTTGTTGATAGTGTTAAGAAGGTAGAGTAGCGCTTTTTTATGGACAGACTTCTCCACATTTTAGCTACTGTTGTATCAATATGTTTTGACCATGACAGTTTATAATCCAGGGTTACTCCAAGCAGTTTAGTCTCAATTTGCTCAATACCACATTATTCAATATAAGATATAGTTGAGGTTTAGGGTTTACTGAATTATTTGTCCCAGATACAATGCTTTTTTAGTTTTTGAAATATTTAGGACTAACTTATTCCTTGCCACCCATTCTAAAACTAACTGCAGCTCTTTAAGTGTTGCAGTCATTTCAGTCACTGTTGTAGCAGACATGTATAGTATTGAATCATCCTCATAGATAGACACACTGAAAAGGCATTGTCGTTAGTAAAGATTGAAAAAGTAAGGGGCCTAGACAGCTGCCCTGAGCCCTCATTTATCAATGTTGTGAACGAACAGAAATGTTGGTAAACCATGTGTGCGATCATTTCTAAGCAAAGTGTGGGATTTATGAATTTGTACTTGAGAATGTGTGTAAACTTAAGCACACCATGCGTATGCAAACTGCTAATGACCATTCACCAAATGGAGAAAAGATTGACATACTGGATCAAATCATAAACCATGAAGAAAAAAGATCATACATGAATAGTTTATTCATGTATTTATTTTATAGACACTTAAGCTACTAGTAGTTTTCTCAGGATGCTATCGAATTCATAAACATGAAACCATTTAAGCCTAATTGAATAATAAAGTCAATTAGAAAGAGAGTGGAATGTAAGGTTTGAGGCAGTTTAGTTAAACCGGTTAAATAATATAAAAGGCAACACTGAGGCATTGTGACTCGTCCAAAATGGCAAGTCACAATGCTGCATTACGCAGGGAGCGTGTTTTCAATGAGCTGCAGATTTTTTTTGCTGAGAGCGACACTTGGCTTAGTAGTAGATTTTGTTTTCCAAGGCATATTTTATTGTATATCTGCAACCAACGAGAGAGAGAGAGAGATCCAGAGCGACTTACAAATTGGTGCATTCACCTTATGATATCCAGTGGAACAACCACTTTACAATAGTACATCTATATCTTTTTGGGGGGGAGGGTTAGAAGTATTACTTTATCCTATCCCAGGTATTCCTTAAAGAGGTGGGGTTTCAGGTGTCTCCGGAAGGTGGTGATTGACTCCGCTGTCATGAGGGAACTTGTTCCACCATTGGGGTGCCAGAGCAGCGAACAGTTTTCTGGGCTGAGCGGGAACTGTGCTTCCGCAGAGGTAGGGAGGCGAGCAGGCCAGAGGTGGATGAACGCAGTGCCCTTCTTTGGGTGTAGGGCCTGATCAGAGCCTGAAGGTACAGAGGTACCGTTCCCCTCACAGCTCCGTAGGCAAGCACCATGTAGCCCACAAAGATCTCCGCCACGGCACAACCCAAGGGGGGGCGCCAACCCAGACAGGAAGACCACGTCAGTGACGCACCCCTCCTAGGGACGGCATGGAAGAGCACCAGTAAGCCATTGACTCGGCCCCTGTAATAGGGATAGAGGCAGAGAATCCCAGTGGAGAGAGGGGAACCGGCTAGGCAGAGACAGCAAGGGCGGTTCGTTGCTCCAGTGTCTTTCCGTTTACCTTCAGACTACACTCAATCATAGGACCTACTGAAGAGATGAGTCTTCAATAAAGACTTGAAGGTTGAGACCGAGTCTGCGTCTCTCACATGGGTAGGCAGACCATTCCATAAAAATGGAGCACTATAGGAGGAAGCCCTGCCTCCAGCTGTTTGCTTAGAAATTCTAGGGACAATTAGGAGGCCTGCGTCTTAGTCACCATAGCGTACGTGTAGGTATGTACGGCAGGACCAAATCGGAAAGATAGATAGGAGCAAGCCCATGTAATGCTTTGTAGGTTAGCAGTAAAACCTTGAAATCAGCCCTTAACAGGAAGCCAGTGTAGGGAGGCTATCACTGGAGTAATATTATCAAATTTGTTGGTTCTAGTCAGGATTCTAGCAGCCATATTTAGCACTAACTGAAGTTTATTTAGTGCTTTATCCGGGTAGCCGGAAAGTAGAGCATTGCAGTAGTCTAACCTAGAAGTAACAAAAGGATGGATTAATTTTTCTGCATCAATTTTGGACAGAAAATGTCTGATCTTTGCAATGTTACGCAGATGTTAGCCTTCCCTGTAGCTCAGTTGGTAGAGCATGGTGTTGGCAATTTTTGGGGCTCCACCATGTTTCATTGAAATGTACAGCTGTGTGTCTTCCTCATAGCAGTGAAACATTATGTTTTCGAATGACATCCCCAAGAAGTGAAATATATAGTGAAAACAATAGTGGTCCTAAAACGGAACCTTGAGGAACACCGACATTTACAGTTGATTTGTCAGAGGACAAACCATTCACAGAGACAAACTGATATCTTTCCGACAGATAAGATCTAAACCAGGCCAGAACTTGTCTGTGTAGACCAATTTGGGTTTCCAATCTCTCCAAAAGAATGTGGTGATCGATGGTATCAAAAGCAGCACTAAGGTCTAGGAGCACGAGGACAGATGCAGAGCCTATGTCTGACGCCATTAAAAGGTAATTTACCACCTTCACAAGTGCAGTCTCAGTGCTGTGATGGGGTCTAAAACCAGACTGAAGCATTTCGTATACATTGTTTGTCTTCAGGAAGGCAGTGAGTTGCTGCACAACAACTTTTAAAACATTTTTTGAGAGGAATGGGAGATTCGATATAGGTTGATAGTTTTTTATATTTTCTGGGTCAAGGTTTGGCTTTTTCAAGAGAGGCTTTATTACTGCCACTTTTAGTGAGTTTGGTACACATCCGGTGGATAGAGAGCCATTTATTATGTTCAACATAGGAGGGCCAAGCACAGGAAGCAGCTCTTTCAGTAGTTTAGTTGGAATAGGGTCCAGTATGCAGCTTGAGGGTTTAGAGGTCATGATTATTTTCATCATTGTGTCAAGAGATATATAGTACTAAAACACTTGAGTGTCTCCCTTGATCCTAGGTCCTGGCAGAGTTGTGCAGACTCAGGACAACTGAGCTTTGGAGGAATACGTAGATTTAAAGAGGAGTCCATAATTTGCTTTCTAATGATCATGATCTTTTCCTCAAAGAAGTTCATGAATATATTACAGCTGAAGTGAAAGCCATCCTCTCTTGGTGAATGCTGCTTTTTAGTTAGCTTTGCGACAGTATCAAAAATAAATTTCGGATTGTTCTTATTTTCCTCAATTAGGTTGGAAAAAATAGGATGATCGAGCAGCAGTGAGGGCTCTTCGATACTGCACGGTACTGTCTTTCCAAGCTAGTCGGAGACTTCCAGTTTGGTGTGGCGCCATTTCCGTTCCAATTTTCTGGAAGCTTGCTTCAGAGCACGGGTATTTTCTGTATACCAGGGAGCTAGTTTCTTATGACAAATGTTTTTAGGGGTGCAACTGCATCTAGGGTATTGCGCAAGGTTAAATTGAGTTCCTCAGTTAGGTGGTTAACTGATTTTTGTCCTCTGACGTCCTTGGGTAGGCAGAGGGAGTCTGGAAGGGCATCAAGGAATCTTTGGGTTGTCTGATAATTTATAGCACGACTTTTGATGCTCCTTGGTTCGGGTCTGAGCAGATTATTTGTTGCGATTGCAAACGTAATAAAATGGGGGTCCGATAGTCCAGTATTATGAGGAAAAATATTAAGATCCACAACATTTATTCCATGGGACAAAACTAGGTCCAGAGTATGACTGTGGCGGTGAGTAGGTCCGGAGACATGTTGGACAAAACCCACTGAGTCGATGATGGCTCTGAAAGCCTTTTGGAGTGAGTCTGTGGAATTTTCCATGTCAATATTAAAGTCACCAAAAATCTGAATATTATCTGCTATGACTACAAGGTCCGATAGGAACTCAGTGAGGAACGCTGTATATGGCCCAGGAGGCCTGTAAACAATAGCTATAAAAAGTGATTGAGTAGGCTGCATAGATTTCATAACTAGAAGCTCAAAAGACGAAAACATATATATTTTTTTTGTACATTTGAAATTTGCTATTGTAAATGTTAGCAACACCTCTGCCTTTGCGGGGTGCGCGGGGGATATGGTCACTAGTGTAACCAGGGGGAGAGGCCTCATTTAACACAGTAAATTCATCAGGCTTAAGCCATGTTTCAGTCAGGCCAATCACATCAGGATTATGATCAGTGATTAGTTCATTGACTATAACTCCCTTGGAAGTGAGGGATCTAACATTAAGTAGCCCTATTTTGAGATGTGAGGTATCACGATCTCTTTCAATAATGGCAGGAATGGAGGAGGTCTTTATACTAGTGAGATTGCTAAGGCGAACACCGCCATGTTTAGTTTTGCCCAACCTAGGTCAAGGGCACAGACAGTCTCAATGGGGATAGCTGAGCTGACTACACTGACTGTGCTAGTGGCAGACTCCATGAAGCTGGCAGGCTGGCTAACAGCCTGCTGCCTGGCCTGCACCCTATTTCATTGTGGAGGTAAGGGAGTTGGAGCCTTGTCTATGTTCGTAGATAAGATGAGAGCACCCCTCCAGCGAGGATGGAGTCCGTCACTCCTCAACAGGCCAGGCTTGGTCGTGTTTGTGGGTGAGTCCCAGAAAGAGGGCCAATTTCCTACAAATTCTATCTTTTGGGAGGGGCAGAAAACAGTTTTCAATCAGCGATTGAGTTGTGAGACTGCTGTAGAGCTCATCACTCCCCCTAACTGGGAGGGGGCCAGAGACAATTACTTGATGCCGACACATCTTTCTAGCTGATTTACACGCTGAAGCTATGTTGCGCTTGGTGACCTCTGACTGTTTTACCCTTCATTGTGCAGAACAGTTCAGTCGGCCTTAATCTCCAGGAAGGAGCTGTTGAGGATGGATGGCTTTATTTGCCATGTTAGACCTCTACTGGGAAACAATATCTGAATGTTGTGTTCATATCTGCAGGAGACCAGGGCTACCCGTTAAGAACATGGCTGATGACTCCCCTCACAAACCCCTCAAACCAACAAAAGGCAAGGTACAACCAAGCCCACGCACCAGAACAACAGTGGAACGCACCATAGGCCTGCTGAAAGGGCATTGGCTGTGCTTGTCTGGGACAGGAAGCACACTTCAAAAACCAGCCTAGCAAGGTTTGCTTCTGAAATGACATTCTTTCAAATGCCATTACGTGAATGTAATACAATGTGCAAATTCCTTTTGAGGTTTGTTACATTGTCAAGGCGTGCAGTGTGCTCAACAACATTGCAATCAAAAATGGCATTCCACTGAATGATCCACCCAGACCTGATGAGCCCATGCCTGACAGGGAGTGTTTCCCACCACCCATAGCCCGGGCACTGAGGACAAGAGTCAATATCATACAACGGTTTTACGTATCTGTTCTTCCAAATATTGTAATCAAATCAACAAAGAAAACACATTTACATTGCACCAGAATTTGTCTCATATGTTTGACACAATCAACAAGTTCTTTCAATTATTGATTTATCTCTCTCAGGCTGTTGCATACATCCTCCGCTGCTGTTTGAGTCCAAGAATTGATGTGTTGCTCTCTTGTTCTTTCAGGACTGCGTCAGTCAAAACATGCGGTGCAGCTGAAGCGCTCACCAAAGAGTATACCCTTCTGGTCGGCCTGGGAATGAGGGGTCAGGCAAATGACCCACGTCTGTCAAGATTTCATGTTTTGTTATTTATTTATTTTATTTTTTACCTTTATTTAACTAGGCAAATCAGTTAAGAACAAATTCTTATTTTCAATGATGGCCTAGGAACAGTGGGTTAACTGCCTTGTTCAGGGGCAGAACAACAGATTTTTACAGAGGAGAGGCCTCGGGATTCGATCTTGCAACTTTTTGGTTACAAGTCCAACGCTCTAACCACGAGGCTACCTGCCGCCCCGTTATATTTATTTTGTTCTATATATATTTGTTATATTTATTGTCAAGAAAAAATATTTAGATGTGGTCCATGTCTGAATATGGTTGCGAAATTAAAGCTTGACTTATCATCAGTTGGTGTGTCTGGTTTTCCTTCAGGGTCTGAGAGAGGGTCCTCAGTATCACCATCAGTTGGTGTGTCTGGTATTCCTTCAGGGTCTGGGAGAGGGTCCTCAGTACCACCATCAGTTGGTGTGTCTGGTATTCCTTCAGGGTCTGGGAGAGGGTCCTCAGACCACCATCAGTTGGTGTGTCTGGTATTCCTTCAGGGTCTGGGAGAGGGTCCTCACTACCACCATCAGTTGGTGTGTCTGGTATTCCTTCAGGGTCTGGGAGAGGGTCCTCAGTACCACCATCAGATGGTGTGTCTGGTATTCCTTCAGGGTCTGGGAGAGGGTCCTCAGTATCACCATCAGTTGGTGTGTCTGGTATTCCTTCAGGGTCTGGGAGAGGGTCCTCAGTACCACCATCGGTTGGTGTGTCTGGTATTCCTTCAGGGTCTGGGAGAGGGTCCTCAGTACCACCATCACAAATGATGCCAGACACTGAGGTCTCTCCAATTATGCTGCCAATGTGCTGGTCCATAGCAGACAGTGAAGAGTCATTCTGCCCTCGTCCTGTTGCACTTATATCCCTTTTGTGGATCATCATGCTTTTGTTGTTGCATATGATTTTAAATCAAACCATTTCTTTTTAATTTCATGAACTGTTCTGCACTCAGATGAGGCAGATTTTACCACAGCTTTAACCTGCTCCCAAGCATTGCTGAGGGCTCCAAAAAGTATGGCTTGTTTTGCTTCCACTTCAGTGATCAAAAGTTATATTTCTGTGTCGGAGAAGTTTTTTTCTCCATGTTGGCTGACAGAAATGTGTGACATTTCTTGCAGCTTCAAAGGGAAAGTTTGTGAGCATAAATGGTAATTTAGGGAGGTTCTTTATGTAAATGAGACTTCACATGCACTAGCAGTGTTTTAGAATGTGTCTGATTTATAAAGGCAAAATACTTACAGTTGTGTGTAAATCAAGCGTACGAGCAATTGATAAATACCAACTTTTTTGTACTTGCGAACATTCTACACTTTCTTTGTATGAGTTCATTTAGAAGCTTTTCTACGCAACATTGATAAATGAGGGGCCCGGGGAAATCCTGATTCTACCTGGATTTTATTTGGAGAGGCTTCCATTTAAAGAACTGTGTTCTGTTAGACATGTAACTCTTTATCCCCAATATAACGGGGTGTAAAGCAATAACACATACAATTTTACAGCAACAGACTATGATTGATAATGTCAAAGCCGCACTGAAGTCTAACAAAACAGCCCCCACAATCTTTTTATCATAAATTTCTCTCAGCCTATCATCAGTCATTTGTGTAAGTCCTGTGCTTGTTGAATGTCCTTCCCTATAAGCGTGCTGAAAGTTAGTTGACAGTTTGTTTACTGTAAAATAGCATTGTATCTGGTCAAACACACATTTTTCCAGAAGTTTACAAAGGGTTGATAACTAGAATTTTTTTAAATTGAACTGTTATTTAACTAGACAAGTCAGTTAAGAACAAATTCTTATTTACAATGACTGCCTACCACGGCCGGATGTGATGCCGCCTGGGACTGTAGTGACGCCTCTTGCACTGAGCTACAGTGCTTTAGATCGCTGCGCCACTCGGGAGCACCACAGGCCGATTGGTAGGCTATTTGAGCCAGTAAAGGGGACTTTACTATCCTTAGGTAGGGGAATGACTTTTACTTCCCTCCAGGCCTGAGGGAACACACTTTCTAGTAGGCTTAAATTGAAGATGTGGCAATATCGTCCGCTATTATCTTCAGTAATTTTCCTTCCAAGTTGTCCGACCCCGGTGGCTTCTCATTGATAGACAATTGTTTTCTCTTCTTCCACACTTACTTCATGGAATTCTAAATTACAATGCTTGTCTTTCAGAATTTGGTCAGATATACTTGAATGTACAGTGTCAGCATTTGTTGCTGGCATGTCATACCTAAGAAAAAAATCATGAAAGAAGTTGGCAATATCATTCTTTGTTTTATAGTGTAGTTTCTTCTTTTTATTCATTTTAGTCACATGATTTCTCAATTTGCAGTACGTTTGCCAATCGCTTGTACAGTCAGATCTATTTACCATTTATTTTGCCTCATCCCTCTCAACCAATCAATTTTTCAATTCCTCATCAATCCACAGGGATTTAACAGTTTTTATAGTCATTTTATTAATGGATGCATGCTTATTAGTAACTGGGTTAAGCAATTTCATAAATGTGTCAAGTGCAGCGTCTGGTTGCTCCTCATTACACACCACAGACCAACAAATATTCTTTACATCAGCAACATAGGAATCACTACAAAACTTCTTCTATGACCTCTTATACACTATATTAGGCCCAGCCTTTGGAACTTTGGTTTTCCTAGATATGGCTACTATATTGTGATTGCTACATCCGATGGATTTTGATACTGCTTTCAAACTCATTTCTGCAGCATTAGTAAAGATGTGATCAATACATGTTAATTATTTAATTCCTGTGTTGTTTGTAACTACCCTGGTAGGTTGCTTGATAACCTGAACCAGGTTGCAGGCACTAGTTGCAGTTTAAAGCTTTCTCTTGAGTGGGCAGCCTGATGAATGCCAGTCAATATTTAAATGACCCAGAAAATATACTTCTCTATTGATATCACATACATTATCAAGCATTTCACACGTTATCCAGGTACTGACTGTTAGCACTTGGTGGTCTATAGCATCTTCCCACCAGAATGAGCTTTAGGTGAGGCAGATGAACATGTAGCCATATTACTTCAACAGTATTTAACATGAGATCCTCTCTAATCTTTACATGAATGTGGTTCTGAATATAAACAGCCACACCCTCCACCTTTGGCATTTGTCTTTTCTGTAGATCTTATAACCAAGTATTGCTACCACTGTATCATCAAAGATATTATCTAAGTGCGTTTCAGAGACTGTCAGAATATGAATGTCATCTGTTACTAGCAAATTATTGATTTAATGAACCTTGTTTCTTAAGCTACGTATGTGACCAACTGCCTCGCTTTGGTCTTGGGTAGCAAAATTTGAAATTGTGTTTTTTACATTGGATAAAAGTAGAGACCCAGAGTTATAAAATGGTATATCGTCCACTGCAGTTGAGGAACAATGGGAAAGTAATTCTGCTTTGAAAGGGTTAGGGTTAACCTTGAATGTTTTGGTACACCTACTGGAGAGCTCTTCTTTATCTACACCCTTTCAGTGTAGTTCAAACCGTCTTAAGACATAGTCCCACACATCCCTTTAAGGATTCAAATGTGAGGCCATGTGGTAAACACATGCTATATCAAATAAAATCGAAGTTTATTTGTCACATGAACAGGATACAGAAGGTGTAAATAGTACAGTGATAGTACTTGCATAGTAGCAATATCAAAGACAGAACGTGTCCAGATAAAAATATTTTGGAGTTTGCCAAAAGGCACCTAAAGGACTCTGACCATGAGAAACAAGATTCACTTGCCTGATGAAACCAAGATTGAACTATTTTGCCTGAAAGCCAAGAGTCACGTCTGGAGGAAACCTGGCACCATCCCTACAGTGAAGCATGATGGTGGCAGCATCATGCTGTGGGGATGTTTTTCAGCGGCAGGGATGGGGAGACTAGTCAGGATCGAGAGAAAGATGAACGGAGCAAAGTACAGAGATCCTTTATGAAAACCTGCTCCAGAGCACTCAGGACCTTAGACTAGGGAGAAGGTTCACTTTCCAACAGGACAACGACCCTAAGCACTCAACCAAGGTGATGCAGGAGTGGCTTCGGGACAAGTCTATATGAATGTCCTTGAGTGGCCCAGCCAGAGCCCGGTCTTGAACCCAATCAAACATATCTTGAGAGACCTGAAAATAGCTGTGCAGCGACGCTCCCCATCCAACCTGACTGAGCTTGAGAGGTTCTGCAGAGAAGAATGGGAGAAACACCCCAAATACAGGTGTGCCAAGCTTGTAGCGTCATACCCAAGAAGACTCTGTAATCGCTGCCAAAGGTACTTCAACAAAGTACTAAGTAAAGGCTCTGAATGCTTTTGTAAATGTGATATTTCCGTTTTTTATTTGTAATACATTTGCAGACCTTTCTAAAAACCTGTTTTTGCATTGTCATTATGAGGTATTGTGTATAGATTGAGAATTATATATATTTTTAAATCCATTTTAGAATACGGCTGTCACGTAACAAAATGAGGAAAAAGTCAAAGGGTCTTAATACTTTCCCGAATGTACTGTATTTAGGGAAAGTCAAAGACGGGGGACATGACTGAAAATGGCAGAGTAATAAAATCTTCTATTCATATGACCTCAACACACTCCAGCCAGCATGTTCATGTTTGCTTGGCATCAGCAACCTCTTGTCATTTTGACATGTTAATCAGTTTTAGCAAGTTGTTAAGGAGGAGTTACTCCATATGGCGACTGAGTGCGTCTGTGTGTTTTATTCCTGTCATTGGTGTGATGCTGATTGGCATCTTTTTGTCCGGTCTGTTGCTTTGTTTTCATCTTCACACCAATGACGCATCCCAGTAGCTGCCCCACCCCATATAACTGGCGTAGCTGCTGTGTGACACACACATTAAATAATTACTCATTACATCCACATAATGAACAGGGCTCGAACACACCAAGTGTGTTTTCTTAATGTGCTTTGTTACAGCAGAGATGAGAGACTGGCAGCTTGCCGCTGGTGATGATTCAGTTACAACGACCAGGCAGGATCATGTCTCAGTCCTAATAAAAGACCATTGCTGGGTCCTAAATGGCACTCTATTTGCTGTCAGGGGAAACCCAATAGGCTTTATTTATATATCATTTTCACTCTTGGACATAGACTGTAAAATCACCAGGAAATGTGCTCAAAGTGATTTTAATTAAGGAAATCTGTTCCCTAGTATTCCTACTCATAAATAGAATGGCATATAAACTCAGAAAAAAAAGAAACATCCACACTGTCAACTGCGTTTATTTTCAGCAAACGTAACATGTATGAACATAAGATTCAACAACTGAGACATAAACTGAACAAGTTCCACAGACATGTGACTAACAAAAATGGAATAATGCGTCCCTGAACAAAAACGGGGTTGAAATCAAAAGTAACAGTCAGTATCTGGTGTGGCCACCAGCTGCATTAAGTACTGCAGTGCATCTCCTCCTCATGGACTGCACCAGATTTGCCAGTTCTAGCTGTGAGATGTTACCCCACTCTTCCACCAAGGCACCTGCAAGTTCCCGGACATTTCTGGGGGGAATGGCCCTAGCCCTCACCCTCCGATCCAGCAGGTCCTAGACGTGCTCAATGGGATTGAGATCCGGGCTCTTCGCTGGCCATGGCAGAACACTGACATTCCTGTCTTGCAGGAAATCACGCATAGAACGAGCAGTATGGCTGGAGGAATTGTCATGCTTGGAGGGTCATGTCAGGATGAGCCTACAGGAAGGGTACCACATGAGGGAGGAGGATGTCTTCCCTGTCACGCACAGCATTGAGATTGCCTGCAATGACAACAAGCTCTGTCCGATGATGCTGTGACACACCGCCCCAGACCATGACGGACCCTCCACCTCCAAATCGTTCCCACTCCAGAGTACAGGCCTCGGTGTAACGCTCATTCCTTCGACGATAAACACGAATCTGACTATCATCCTGGTGAGACAAAACCGCGACTTGTCAGTGAAGAGCACTTTTTGCCAGTCCTGTCTGGTCCAGCGACTGTGGGTTTGTGCCCATAGGCGACGTTGTTGCCGGTGATGTCTGGTGAGGACCTGCCTTACAACAGGCCTATAAGTCCTCAGTTCAGCCTCCCTCAGCCTATTGCAGACAGTCTGAGTACTGATGGAGGGATTGTGCCTTCCTGGTGTAACTCGGGCAGTTGTTGTTGCCGCCATCCTGTACCTGTCCCGCAAGTGTGATGTTCAGATGTACCAATCCTGTGCAGGTGTTGTTACATGTGGTCTGCCACTGCGAGGACGATCAGCTGTCCGTCCTGTCTCCCTGTAGCGCTGTCTTAGGCATCTCACAGTACGGACATTTCAATTTATTGCCCTGGCCACTTCTGCAGTCCTCATGCCTCCTTGTAGCATGCCTAAGGCACATTCACGCAGATGAGCAGGGACCCTGGGTATCTTTCTTTTGGGGTTTTTCAGAGTCAGTAGAAAGGCCTCTTTAGTGTCTTAAGTTTTCAAAACTGCCCTTAATTGCCTACCGTCTGTAAGCTGTTAGTGTCTTAACGACTGTTCCACAGGTGCATGTTCATTAATTGTTTATGGTTCATTGAACAAGCATGGGAAACAGTGTTTAAACCCTTTACAATGAAGATCTGTGAAGTTATTTGGATTTTTTTTTACGAATTATCTTTGTAAGACAGTGTCCTGAAAAAGGGACATTTCTTTTTTTGCTGAGTTCATGATCGTATCCCAATGTAATCAAGGTTGGAAATTATTCTGTTTTTGTCAGATACTATATCTGTTTAGGATTCTTGCAGTCAATGTGCAGTGTGCAAATTATTTATAACTCTGTTCCGGCCTCCCGACCATCCGCTCAAGGAAAAATAGGCCCATGGCTAAATTAAATTGGGGACCCTGCCCTATATAGTACACTGTCGGGACCCTGTGGGCCCTAGGTCAAAAGTAGTGCACTATATAGGGGATACAGTACCATTTGGGACACAGACCACCTTCATGCTCCACTAGGTATTAATCCAACGCGAGCGTTGGATTAAACAATAGAAAACGGCCAGTAGGCTATCGACCCCACGGGCTCTCACCACCATGCCATGAGGTGACAAAGCTTGTGTCTATGGATTGTTTGCTTTTGAGAATGACAAAGTGTCATATTTAGCAGCTGTGGGGAGAGACTTGTGGCTGGAACTGTAGGGACAGGTGTTGTGCACACTATATATGGCCATGGGGTGGTATAAGAAAAAGTGTTTCCAAGAAATCCTACTGTATTGGGGGTTGGTTTAAGAGGGCAGGGTTTGTGTTTTGGGGGGAGATCTGGGGCCTCATTTATCAATCTCACTCAATTGTGTCGCACGTGGATATTCTAGGATTTGCGTACGCAACAAATGATTGGGATTTATCAAACTATCCCACATAGGGTTGGCTGATATTTTCAGAGACCTCTTCTACGATATGCTACTCCAAATATCGCAATATCCGATATTATCGTTTTGGGCCATTATTGACTTGATAAATACAGACTGTGCAATTCTTGTGCTTATTTATGATGATATTATAGTCGCATTCTTATTAAATAATCTTAGTATGGCAAAAAAATAAGGCTTAGTCAATTAATTTAGACTTTATTTTCAACATATTCATACAGCCTAACTGATGAAACTGCTCCATTTTGATTTGTAAAGTTCAAATAGAGTATAGTCTTGCAAATCACGATAAATCGTCTTCACGATATATTGTCAATGTGAACTATCACGATATTCGATGTAATCATATACACACGTTTTCATTGATCAATCTGAATGTTACTATATTTTTGCGCACGTAAAAGAGCATTGCAACCCTAACTTGTATTCACTTTTTATGGTAACAAAAATGCCTTCATTTGCTGTATGATTTGGAAATGTTGGAACTTGGCCATGATGACAGTTTCTAAAAGAAAGCACAATGGTAAATTTGATCTCATTTCTGTGTAGAGGTGTAGGGAGAATGTTTTGATATTGTACAGTGACTTTTTCAAACTAAACATGCATGTGCCAAACACTGGTCATGCATTCTGCAATTAAATGCTACAGCCCACACGTCTATGCAAAGATAAACTATTGTTCAATATTACATTTTTCAATATATGATTGTTTTTCTGTCTCCTGGTTTGGTACAGGCTCTGAGATTAAATAGGCTGATGTCACGTTCCTATCGCACAGCAGTACTGTAGCCTACCTAATGTCAAATATTTTAAATAGGATACTGATCTATTTACTTTTAATCAGGCTTGAATGAGGGATGGATAAATGGTAATATTTGTTGTATAGTAGCGGGAATAAAACAATAATGTTAGAAAAGGAGAGACTTATCCTGCAATATGATTATGATTTATATAATGAAATAAACATATCATCTTAGGCCTACAAGCCCAGTTACGGGATCTCCTTGCCAACGTCAAATGCATTTTTTTTGTAATAAAAATTTTAAAAAATGAATTTCTTTATTACCATTAATTACTTCCATATAGTGTCAACAACGACCTATATTTCCCCAAAATAACAGTATTTACTTGCAATACAATTCTTCAACCACTAGAAGTTGTGTGTACTAATGGTTTGAGGTGTGTGTGGAAATACACACACGTTCCCATCAAGTTCAAATTTGATAAATACCAACCTTTGGAGGAAAACTGGAGCACACAAGGTTTACTTTTTTGTGTGTACACACCTTTGATAAATGAGGCCCCAGGTGTGGAATAATCTGTTATTAAAGGTGGCTAATCCATGTAATCTGTCTGTTTATAGCTACTTGACATGGCGTGGCCTACATCCAGGTTTTTACAGCCAGAAAACAATAAAAAAGCTTATCGGCTGTAGAAAATAAGATTGGGGATTTAGACTGGTAATCTTCTATCAATGGTCTTGTGACCAAAGACAAAAGATAGGATAGGATAAAGAATATGGTTGGTTGGATTCAATGCTCCATTTTTTATTTGTTTGCTTGGTAAAAACAAAAAAAACTACGGTATTGTAGAACTAACCACAGATAGTTTTTCCCGTGTCAGAGAAAATTCAGAGCTTTCCTGTTTTATTTCAATTAAATACAGCAATAGTTAAGTTGTTTATTGGACTATTGTGGACCTTGTCTGTGTGAATGCCCCTGGATAACCTTACCATACAGCAGTGAGGTGGCTGTGGATGGATTAATGCCAGTTCATATTGCTCTCCTGCTGTCTCAGGAAACATAAACTATGCATCAAATGCATCAAGTTTTTTAGATTAAGGATCCTCCTTAGCTGACAAATGGTAGTCGCAATCACACTTATCTTATTAGTGAGCTTACGGAGTAAACACCCTAAGAGGAGCCCAAACAGAGGATGTCTATACCAAGATCAGGCTACTTACGAAATGGCATAGGCAGATTAGGTGTCTAATTCCATGGAATCTCTAATAGAAATCTGGGGATTATTAGGGTTTATTGGCCCGTGGGCTTCAAACCTATGACCCAAGCCAAGATCTGGCGGCTCTGGCAGCTGTGCATGCAGACAGATTGCAAAAGGCCCTTAACAACTTAGAGATGCTGATGATCCGCCCCCACAGACCCAGCTATCCAGATCAGCCACTTATTATAAATTAGACCATTTTCATTGGCAGACCAGAACAATGTGAAACACCAGACATGTTTTGAGAATTTTCCCAATTAGTTAGGGAAAGCAAATGTATGAGTTTTCCACATTAAGGACCAGTAGTTACAATTCAAAGTTAGATTTGTTTGATACAAAGTTAGGCTAAAACAAAAGTTTACTCAACATTTTCTCTAACAGTAGAAAACAGAATTTAGTGATGAACTATAGCATAGTTGCGGATTTGACGATTGATTGAAGATTATCAGTCTAATTCCTTCTAATTCCAGTCTAAATCTTCTTCAGCCAATAAGCGTTTTTATTCTGATCTATGGGGAGTAAAAACCTGGATCCACACCATGTCAATATGTCAGTATAACAGAAAGATTACAGACAACCAGTATTACAGACATATTACAGCCACCTATAATTAGACATATTTGACAACGTGAAACAACTATGTTTTCACAAAAAAATCCAGATCTTCTTTTAATCCAAATTTGAAGCCAAAAACCCTCCAATAACACCTTTGTCAAAATGCAATCGTTTTAGTCTGACACAGCAATTTTAGGTATCAGCAGCCTGCTTTTCTCTACCATTCATTGCTACCCAGATACAGAGGTCCCTGAGACAGAAGTCTGCTGAATAACTCTACTCTACTAGCATGTCCATTTGGCTGGTAATTGATTGGTCTTTATTATGAGCTGAACAGTGAGCTATCATCCCCTACCAGTCAATCAGTACTATTATTCGGCTCTTTGGAGAGAATAGAGACCTGCTTTAAGTCAATTTACTCTACCCTTAATCAATGTTAATAAATCAATACAATTGACCTGTTGAAGTGGCTTAGTTTGTTGGTTCTGTGTACACTTTCTCACTCTTCTGTAGACGCTGTACATACTGTATCTATTTGGAATGACAGCATCAAAAAGGCAAATTCATTACGATTCATTCATATAAATGTGTGGATAAAATTTCCGCTAAATATGATGTATACAGTGCCTGAAGAAAGTATTCACACCCATTAACTTTTTCCACATTTTGTTGTGTTACAGCCTGAATTTAAAATGTATTAAATAGAGATCTTGTGTCACTGGCCTACACATAATACCCCATAGTGTCGAAGAGAAATTATGTTTTTTGACATTTTTACAAATTAATTAAAAATGAAATGCTGAAATGTCATGAGTCAATAAGTATTCAACCCCTTTGTTAAGGCAAGCCTAAATAAGTTCAGGAATATAAATGTGCTTAACAAGACACATAATAAATTGCATGGACTCACTCTGTGTGCAATAATAGTGTTTAACATGATTTTTGAATGACTACCTCATCTCTGTACCCCACACATACAATATGTAAAGTCCCTCAGTCCCTGAGCAGTGAATTTCAAACACAGATTCAACCACAAAGACCAGGGAGGTTTTCCAATGCCTCAAAAAGAAGGGCACCTATTGGTAGATAACATTTTTTTTAAGCAGACATTGAATATCCATTTGAGCATGGTAAAGTTATTCATTACACTTTGGATGGTGTATCAATACACCCAGTCACTACAAAAATCCTGTCATCCTTCCTAACTCAGTTGCCGGAGAGGAAAAAAAAACACTCAGGGATTTCACTATGAGGCCAATGGTGACTTTAAAACAGTAACAGAGTTTAAAGGCTGTAATAGGAGAAAACTGAGGATGGCTCAACAATGTTGTAGTTAATCAACAATACTAACCTAATTGAAAGAGGGAAAAGAAGGAAACCTGTACAGAATAAGAAATATTCCAAAATATGCATCCTGTTTGCAATTAACTTTTTGACCTGAATACAAAGACGTATCGTTGGGGCAAAGTACTGAGTTACCACTCCATATTTTCAAGGATAGTGGAGGCTGTGTCATGTTATAGGTATGCTTGTAATCATTAAGGATGGGAGTTTTTCAGGATAAAAAATAAACAGAATGGATGTCACGACTTCCACTGAAGTCGGTCCCTCTCCTTGTTCGGGCGGCGGTCGACGTCACCGGCCTTCTAGCCATCACCGATCCATTTTTTATTTTCCATTTGTTTTGTCCTTGTCTTACACACCTGGTTTCAATCCCCAATTACTTGTTTATTATTTAACCCTCTGTTCCCCCATGTTTGTTTGTGAGTGATTGTTTATTGTATTGCGGTCCGTTATTGTGGCCTTGGATTTATTGATGTGTATTGTGATTATTGTTGAGTAAAATTGCGTACATTACTCATATCTGCTGTGCTGCACCTGACTCATCTACACCAGCTACACACAGACGCAATACAGAATCACTCACCAGAAATGGAGTCAGCAGGAGCAGACGGCTCCCCTTTGGCGGTCGAGGAGTGCGTCCAACAGCATGCAACCATGTTGCAACGTCTGGGCACCGCCATGGATCGCGTGCTGCAGACGATGGATAGATGGGAGAGAGAAGGAGGTCTTCCAACGCCTCCACCAGCCCCGTTCCATCAGGCCCCACTGTCCACCCCTCCTTCACCTGGTTCCAGCGGGATTCGGCTCGTGCTCCCGAGGGAGTATGATGGGACGGCTGCTGGATGCCAGGGGTTCCTTCTCCAGCTGGAACTCTACCTGGCGACCGTCCACCTGGCTCCTTCGGGACGTGAGAGCGTGTCCGCCCTCGTCTCCTGCTTCTCAGGCAAAGCCCTGGAGAGGGCCAACGTCGTATGGAATGAGGGAGACGTGGCGTTGGACCATTACGTAGAGTTCACCCGCCGCTTTCGGTCAGTTTTCGACCACCTGCCTGAGGGTCGAGCGGTGGGTGAATGTCTGTTCCACCTGAGGCAGGGGACGAGGAGCGCGCAGGATTTCGCTTTGGACTTCCGGACCCTGGCTGCCAGCGCGGGATGGAACGACATGGCCCTGATCGAACACTACCGGTGCAGTCAGCGCGAGGACATCTGTCAGGAGTTGGCCTGCCGAGACACCACCCTCACGTTGGACCAGCTGGTGGACCTGTCCATCCGACTGGACAACCTGCTGGCTACCCGCGGACGTCCGGATCGGGGCCTGTCAGTTCCATCCCCCAGCAACTCCGCTCCAATGCCCATGGAGCTGGGAGGTGGTGTGATTAGGGCGACCGGAGGAGGGGCCATTCCCTGCACCATCTGTGGCCGCAGAGGGCACACTGCTAGTCGGTGCTGGGGGGGTTCCTCAGGGAGTCGAGGCAGCAGGCAGGGCACTATCATGTCACCCCAGGTGAGTTGGCACCAGGCTCACCCAGAGCCCCCTGTTGCTCACATGTATGTGTTTATTAAATTTCCTGAGTTTTCCTCGCATACCCAGCATAAGGCGCTCGTAGATTCAGGCGCAGCTGGGAATTTTATTGAACGTTCATTTGCCCATAGGGATCCCCCTTGTTCCTGTGGAAATGCCCTTCCTTGTGCACGCCCTAGATAGTCGACCATTAGGGTCAGGGCTGATTAGGGAGGCCATCGCTCCACTAGACATGGTTACGCAAGAGGGTCACAAGGAGAGAATCAGTCTCTTCCTTATTGATTCTCCTGTGTTTCCCATGGTGCTGGGCCTACCCTGGTTGGCCTGTCATGACCCCACTATTTCGTGGCAACAGAGGGCTCTCAAGGGGTGGTCACGAAAGTGCTCAGGGAGGTGTGTAGGGGTTTCCATCGGTGCGACTACGGTGGAAAGTCCAGACCAGGTCTCCACCGTGCGCATCCCCTCAGAATATGCCGATTTGGCTCTCCTGTAAGAAGAAGGCGACTCAATGACCACCCCATTGACGGGGGGATTGTGCGATAAATCTCCTGGTAGACGCAGCACTTCCCAGGAGTCATGTGTATCCTTTGTCACAGGAGAAGACGGCGGCTATGGAAACATATGTCTCCAAGTCCCTGGGGCAGGGATACATTCGGCCCTCCACTTCACCTGCCTCCTCGAGTTTCTTTTTTGTGAAGAAGAAGGATGGAGGTCTGCGCCCGTGTATTGACTATCGGGGTATCAATCAGATCACGGTGAGGTACAGTTACCCACTGCTTCTCATCGCCAGTGCGATCGAGTCAATGCACAGGGCACGTTTCTTCACAAAATTGGATCTCAGGAGCGCTTACAACCTGGTGCGTATCCAGGAGGGGGACGAGTGGAACACGGCATTTAGTACCACCTCAGGGCACTATGAGTACCTCGTCATGCCGTACGGGTTGATGAATGCTCCATCAGTCTTCCAGGCCTTTGTTGACGAGATTTTCCGGGACCTGCACGGGCAGGGTGTAGTAGTGTATATTGTGATATACTCCGCTACATGCGCCGAGCATGTGTCCCTGGTGCGCAGGGTGCTTGGTCGACTGTTGGAGCATGACCTGTACGTCAAGACTGAGAAATGTCTGTTCTTCCAACAGTCCGTCTCCTTCCTAGGGTACCGCATTTCCACCTCAGGGGTGGAGATGGAGAGTGACCGCATTTCAGCCGTGCGTAATTGGCCGACTCCCACCACGGTAAAGGAAGTGCAGCGGTTTCTAGGGTTTGCCAACTACTACCGGAGGTTTATCCGGGGGCTTTGGTCAGGTAGCGGCTCCCATTACCTCACTGCTGAACGGGGGACCGGTGTGACTGCAGTGGTCGGCTGAGGCGGACAGGGCTTTTGGTCACCTGAGGGCTCTGTTTACCTCGGCTCCCGTGCTGGCTCATCCGGATCCCTCTTTGGCGTTCATAGTGGAGGTGGACGCGTCCGAGGCTGGGATAGGAGTCGTGCTCTCTCAGCGCTCGGGTACGCCACCGAAGCTCCACCCCTGTGCCTTCTTTTCGAAGAGGCTCAGCCCGGCGGAGCAAAACTATGATGTGGGGGACCGGGAGCTGTTGGCTGTCGTCAAGGCTCTGAAGGCGTGGAGACATTGGCTTGAGGGGGCGAGACACCCTTTTCTCATCTGGACTGACCACCGCAATCTGGAGTACATCCGGGCGGCGAGGAGACTGAACCCTCGCCAGGCAAGGTGGGCCATGTTTTTTTACCCGTTTGGTGTTCACCCTGTCCTACTGACCAGGTTCCCAGAACGCTAAGGCAGACGCACTGTCCCGGATGTATGACACAGAGGAGCGGTGCATGGATCACACTCCCATACTCCCGGCCTCTTGCCTGGTGGCACCGGTAGTGTGGGAGCTGGACACGGACATCGAGCGGGCGTTACGTACAGAGCCCACTCCTCTCCAGTGTCCAGCTGGGCGTCTGTACATTCCGTCTGCTGTCCGTGACCGGTTGATCTATTGGGCCCACACGTAACCCTCCTCTGGTCATCCTGGCATCGATTGGACAGTGCGCTCTCTTAGTGGGAAGTACTGGTGGTCCACCTTGGCCAAGGACGTGAGGGTTTATGTTTCCTCCTGCTTCGGTGTGCGCCCAGTGCAAGGCTCCCAGGCACCTTCCCAGAGGGAAGTTACAACCCCTACCCGTTCCACAACGTCCGTAGTCGCACCTGTCGGTGGACTTCCTGACGGATCTTCCTCCCTCACAGGGCAACACCACAATCCTGGATCGGTTTTCTAAGTCCTGCCGTCTCCTCCCTTTGCCCGGTCTCCCTACGGCCCTACAGACTGCGGAGGCCCTGTTCACTCACGTCTTCTGGCACTACGGGGTGCCTGAGGACATAGTCTCTGATCGGGGTCCCCAGTTCACGTCCAGGGTCTGGAGGGCGTTCATGGAACGTCTGGGGGTCTCAGTCAGCCTCACCTCGGGTTTTCACCCCGAGAGTAACGGGCAGGTGGAGAGAGTAAACCAGGATGTGGGTAGATTTCTGCGGTCATATTGCCAGGACCGGCCAGGGGAGTGGGCGGCATTCATCCCCTGGGCAGAGATGGCCCAGAACTCACTCCGCCACTCCTCCACTAACCTCTCTCCCTTCCAGTGCGTACTGGGGTATCAGCCGGTTCTGGCACCTTGGCATCAGAACCAGATCGAGGCTCCTGCGGTGGACGAATGGTTTAAGCGCTGGGAGGAGACCTGGGATGCCGCCCATGTGCACCTGCAACGGGCCGTGAGGCGACAGAATGGCGAGCGCCAACCGCTACCGCAATGAGGCCCCGGTGTTCGCACCGGGGGACCGGGTCTGGCTCTCGACCCGAAACCTGCCCTGCCAGAAGCTGGGCCCGCGGTTTGTGGGGCCATTCAAAGTCCTGAGGAGACTGAACGTGGTATGCTACAGGTTACAGCTTCCCCCAGATTACCGTATTAATCCCGCGTTCCATGTGTGTCTCCTCAGGCCGGTGGTGGCTGGTCCACTCCAGGAGTCTGAGGTGCGGGAGGTTCCTCCACCCCCTCTGGACATTGAGGGGGCCCCAGCATATGCTGTTCGAGCCATCCTGGACTCGAGGTGTCGGGCGAGGGGCCTTCAGTACCTCGTGGAGTGGGAGGGGTACGTTCCGGAGGAGAGATGCTGGGTGCCCGGTGGAGGACGTCTTGGACGTTCCACCGTCTCCATCCGGATCGCCCTGCGCCTCGTCCCCAAGGTCGGTGTCGGCGCGCTGCTGGAGCCGCGCGTAAAGGGGGTGTACTGTCACGACTTCCGCCGAAGTCGGTCCCTCTCCTTGTTCGGGCGGCATTCGGCAATCGACGTCACCGGCCTTCTAGCCATCGCTGATCCATTTTTCATTTTCCATTTGTTTTGTCCTTGTCTTACACACCTGGTTTCAATCCCCAATTACTTGTTCATTATTTAACCCTCTGTTCCCCCATGTTTGTTTGTGAGTGATTGTTTATTGTATTGCGGTCCATTATTGTGGCCTTGGATTTATTGACGTGTATTGTGATTATTGTTGAGTAATTGCGTACATTACTCATATCTGCTGTCCTGCGCCTGACTCATCTACACCAGCTACACACAGACACATTACAATGGCGCTAAGCACATGCAAAATCCTAGAGGAAAACCTGGTTGTGTTTGTAATAGGAATTTTAATGTTATGTTTTCTTAAAACGAATTTCTGTCTTCTATTCATGTGCTGTTGTAATAACCAATTTCTGTGTTCATGCAAGTAGCTGACTGCACAAATCCTCACTTATCAGTAGCTGCTATTTGGCAGTATGCTCAGAAGTTGTTTTGAGAACAAACTAAAGATATCTCAGTTTCAAGGTCTCAGCTTAGAGAGGAGAAGCCTCGTGAAGTGTTGGTCTGTCACATGTTATGAAACCGTATTGGTCGGTCACATGAATTACACAAAACGGTAATGATTAATTAATTATGCTAAATCATGCAAGTATAATGTGTCCCAACACCGTCTGGTGTTCAACCTTCCCAAGTTCTCTCACGTCACCCCGCTCCTCCGCTCTCTCCACTGGCTTCCAGTCGAAGCTCGCATCCGCTACAAGACCATGGTGCTTGCCTACGGAGCTGTGAGGGGAACGGCACCTCCGTACCTTCAGGCTCTGATCAGGCCCTACACCCAAACAAGGGCACTCCGTTCATCCACCTCTGGCCTGCTCGCCTCCCTACCTCTGAGGAAGCACAGTTCCCGCTCAGCCCAGTCAAAACTGTTCGCTGCTCTGGCACCCCAATGGTGGAACAAGCTCCCTCACGACGCCAGGACAGCGGAGTCGATCACCACCTTCCGGAGACACCTGAAACCCCACCTCTTCAAGGAATACCTGGGATAGGATAAAGTAATCCTTCTAACCCCCCCCTTAAAAGATTTAGATGCACTATTGTAAAGTGGTTGTTCCACTGGATATTATAGGTGAATGCACCAATTTGTAAGTCGCTCTGGATAAGAGCGTCTGCTAAATGTCTAAAATGTAAAAATGTGTCTGTGTATGTAAGACAACTGCTGGGTCTGCCCACTGGAGCTCCTGAATGACGTGTACTATGGTGCATTGAGTTGGTTGGAACCTCTCCAGCGCGCTGACAATAAACAATGATTCATTTCAGATTGACTTTGTGTGTCCCTGTGTAAGAATTTCCACAACATCTTCTTTCCACCAGACACTGGGACATGTATTCACCTTCAGCAGGACAGTAATCTAAACACAAGGCCAAATCTGCACTGGAGTTGCTTACCAAGAAGACAGTGAATGTTGGCCAAGTTACAGTTTTGACTTAAATCTGTGTTACGTTCGTCATAAGAATGAGACCAAGGTGCAGCGTGGTAAGCGTACATCTTTCTTTAATTTAGATGAACACCGACAAACCAAGAACATACAAAAACGAACGTAAAGTTCTGCAGGCTTCAAAGCAGCTATACAAAAACAAGATCCCAGAAAAACCCAGTGGGAAAAGGCTGCCTAAATATGATACCCAATCAGAGACAACGAAAGACAGCTGCCTCTGATTGGGTACCATATCAGGCCAACATAGAAATAAACAAACATAGATATACATAATCTAGAATGCCCACCCAAATCACACCCTGACCTAACCAAATAGAGAAATAAAAAGTGGTCAGGGCGTGACAATCTGCTTGAAAATGTATGGCAAGACTTGAAAATGGTTGTCTAGCAATGATCAACAACCAATTTGACAGAGCTTGATACATTTTGAAAAGAGTAATAGGCAAATATTATACAATCCAGGTGTGGAAAGCTCTTAGAGACATACCCAGAAAGACTCAAAGCTGTAATCGCTGCCAAAGGTGATTCTACAAAGTATTAAATCAGCGGTGTGAATACTTATGTAAATTATTTTCTCTCTGCGTTGTTGAGAAGGGCCTGTAGGTAAGCATTTCACTGTTAGTCCATACCTGTTGTTTACGAAGCATGTGACAAATAAAAATGTATTTGATTCCTCAGTATCAGATATTAATTTAGAATGGAAAATTATTGTGTTCATGCAACAATTGTTAGTGTATCGAATTGAACAGAATTGCATTGCATCGATTTGTTTCACTAATCAAATCTAATCAAACTGAATCATTTCAAACTAAAAGTATCCTTCCTGTATCGTATCGGAGCCCATGTATCTAGATGCGTATCGAATCGTGCATGTAAGGAGAGATGCACACCCCTAGTGGCTAGTATTATAGAGAAACAACAAAACATTTTGGTTAAATTTATTCATCAAGAAGGAATCAATAGGCTACATAACTTTATCAAATTAATTTCCAAACATACCTCAATCCCATCACTGGCAGCTAAAATCAAATCAAGCGCTGTGTGTGTCACTCTAAACTCTCTCCTCCTCCACTGACGATGCGGCACGCACTAGAGTATTTAGCGTCCTGCCTAGGCATCTATAGGGGGGTACACTTTGCCTGGTCCAGTTACTATGCCCCCTCTGCAAAATACTGCTGACAGATCTTTTTATGAAGAATAATGCTAAAACGTGGGCTTAAAAATGAAGTTTAGTAGTTACTTTAACATTTTGAAAATGTTTAAAACAAGGCAGATCTGAGAGGGCATGTGCCTTTTGGCCCCCTATGGGCATGACGCCACTGAGTGTATGGATGTGTATGTGAGGGGGAATTTGATCTTGGTGAATAGAATCAGGTTCAAACAAATAGCAGGAAGCTTTGAATACATGATGCCAGCTATGCAGTAGGGTGTCAAATATATATATTTTTTTTTTACCATAATCCTCAAAAAATAAAAATGGTCCGAACCTCATGTCTCTATCATAATCTGTTCAAAAGTTATTGGAGTTTTTACCCTTATAGGATGACCAGAATTAGGGTGACTAAATCAATGGAGGCCAGAGAAAGAAAGCGGTAAAAAGCTGTAAAATTGCATCGCATCAGCTTGGCTGGATTCTGTGCAAGAATTAAGGCTACTGGCTAACTTTTCTGTTGAAATTGTCATCTTCTCAAAACCGCAGGACATAAAACAATAGAGGTAAGATGGATATCGATTTTGAGACATGACATGTATTTTCATATTTTACTATACAATGTTCATATTAATTCGAAATATCTGTTATTTTTCTAAGATTTTTCAAAAATACAAGTGTATCTTTGTGAAATGTCAATGGAGCACTGAGCGTATACCAAGCTTTTTATTTTCAAAGCCTTTTACATTCACCTCGTGTCATGCAAATTTTTATTTTTAAGTCCCTCGTAAAGAAATTTGAAGACAACAGCCACAAAATGTAAAATCCTAAAAAATTGTTAGGGGAAACCTGCACCGCTATGAGAACAGTGCTTATTATCAGATGTATTAAGTTATGAAATGTGACTTTTTTTGCTATAATGTTAATGATATGTTGGAGAAAGTCCCCACTGAACAATTTAGAACATGAATAATCATATTTGTCTTTGTAAAAGGTATTTCACCACCAAAGTGTGCTTTAAGTTTACATTCAGTTTATTATGCTTTATGAATCTGCTCTTTAATGAGGAATTCATACCATGAACCTCAACATTTAATCTCTGGCATTTTCTAGAATCTAGATTACATAAATTATGTAATTGTTATTAGCTGTTAATAAACAGTTTATTTGTGTAATCGATCAGTTGAACAACACCTATGACTCCCTTGGGAGAAAGGCTGCATTAACTTAATGGGTATTAACTTGACTGCTTGAATTGATAGAACTCATTCCAGAACTCATTCTAGATTAGAACTCGAACTCATTCGTAATGAGACAGCTAGGCCTATATTCTTCTTGGGCCATGCTAGACCAAAGCGCCAAAATGCCTCTCCTCTTCTTCATTATTTCTTCTTAGCTGGATATTTCCCATTATCCAAAAGGATGGGTTCTCGTAAACCAGTCTTTCTAAACCCATCTCTCCAAAACATTTGCTTTTCATTAGAAAACAAAGGGTTTTGGGTTCGATTTGAGGTTTGGTTTTTGGGCGTAAGACCCTATGTACTTCGATTTCATCCAGGGGTAGAGTATGTTACCACTGTTGCTAGGATGCATTGAAATATAAGTACCCAGAAAGCTCTCTGCTAGTCCCCCTATAAGCCTGGGCTCTGACTCCTGTGTTTTAGGAGGGAGAGCAGTGAAGGCATTTTGATGGCAAACACACACACATCCTTCCCTGCTCCCTGTAAGGTGGTAAATTACCAGGTGCCAAAAGGTCTGGCTTGGTGGTGAAGATGGCAGGAGTCCCAGCACTGATCACAAGTGAATTTACGTCTCTGCTTCAGAGGATCTTAGACCTGAGCCTGTCTGTAAATCAGAACCATTAGAGTATCGTTGCGTCCCAAATGGCGCCCTATTCCCCATATAGTGTACTACTTCTATGTACCTGTCTGTCTGGGAGAATGGTGGAGTTGGCGTGATTTGCTGACAACTCACTGCCCTTGGACCATCGTCTTTTTTTGTGTGCATGCAGTATTGTGGGCTGACACCCATGGTAAATCCCTTCCTGGCTATGAAAAGCCCACTGACATTTACTCCTGAGCTGTTGAACTGTTGAACCTCCAAAGTAATCTATGAACGTTTGAATGTCTTGAAGAACAGTCTGGCCTGAATGGTTCATCTCTAAGTTTCTTCCTTGGTTCCTTTCTTTCTAGGGAGTTTTTCCTAGCCACTGTGTTTCTACATCTGCATTGCTTGCTTGTTCGGGTTGCTGTGGAAATTCACCACCATGTCGTGGAAATTACCACCCAGGGCACTCAAAGTCAATCTTAAATGAATCATCCTTTATCAGCGCACTGGAGAGGTTCCAACCAACTCAATGCACCATAGTACACATGTCAATCAGGAGCTCTGCTGGGGCAGTCCCAGCAGTTGTCTTATATACGGCTATACACAGTGATAACTGCTGATGTACAAAAGGGCTTTATAAAATACATTTGATTGATTGTGCATTCTTTCTTGTATTTTTCTAGTTTGATTTATTTGTCAGTTCTTCACCTGCTATAGAATAGGTGGGGTTTTTTATACTCTCTTTTTTTTCGCCCCCTTTTTTCTCCCCAATTGGTAGTAGTTACCGTCTTGTCTCATCGCTGCAACTCCTGTACGGACTCGGGAGAGGCAAAGGTCGAGAGCCATGCGTCCTCCGAAACACAACCCAACCAAGCCACACTGCTTCTTGACACAATGCCCATCCAACCCGGAAGCCAGCCGCACCAATGTGTCGGAGGAAACACCTTACACCTGGCGACCGTCTCAGCGTACACTGCGCCCGGCCCGCCACAGGAGTCGCTAGTGCGCGATGAGACAAGGATATCCCTGCCGGCCTAACCCGGACGACGCTGGGCCAATTGTGCGCCGCCCCATGGGCCTCCCGGTCGTGGCCGGCTGCGACAGACCCTGGGCTCGAACCCAGAATCTCTAGTGGCACAGCTAGCACTGCGATGCAGTGCCTTAGACCACTGCACCACTCGGGAGGCTTTTTATACTCTCTTTGCTTGTTTCTCAATTGTCATGCAACATTTTGCTCCCATGTTTCATGAGGTGAAATAAAAGATCCCAGAAATGTTCCATATGCTCAAAAAGCAGTAGTGGTCCAAGAAAAGAGCCTTGAGGAGCACCAAAACTTACCTTAGATTTGCCATCCACAGAAATAAATTGATACCTTTTTGTCAGATTCAATTTAATACTCTTGGGGTTTTCTGATGACCCATGCTAGCCAGGAGACATAAATAAATCATGTGCTGATTGGTTCAACAGAACAGACATGTAACTTCTCACTCACCTCTTCCCTTCATTCAGAATGATGGGTGATGATGTCTCACTGTTTGTAGAAGGAATGGGCTAAAGCTGACGTGTAAAAGTTGACCGGTGCAAGTGTCAAGAGCATTGCTAACCCCGCTCCCTTCTCTTCTATTGAACCCAATGACAATTGGCTTAATTCAAGCTTAATTTAAACATACACAGATTCTGTTCTGTTGGGTGGTCCAGGCTAATGTAAATATTAGAAGTGGTGAAGCGCGTTGTGTCAAACCACGGTCAAGCTTCAAGAGGGACGTTAATGAATGGAGTCAGCATGTGAAGTACCCAACAGGATTTTTTTATGTTGTTTTTTACAACCAAATCTCTATTTTTGATGTTGGGGTCCAGACACCTTTTTTGTGATTTCACATGTTTTTGAGAAACTTACCCCAAATAGCAAATCACTTTGCATCCTTGTTGTGTAGTATGGGAGCCCCGAACTAACATGGACAAGGGCTCCAAAATCACCCAAATAAGTTCATTTAGAAACGGCAAAGCTCTCTGTATAGTGATGCAGGTCTTTAAATGTTGTACACTGTTTAAAACACACGTCACTTCCTGTAAAACGAAGGAGAGCTAGGTTTTGTTATTTTGAAAAGTTTGTTGTTTTGAAAGTGTATTGGAAAGTTCTAGTAACTAGCTGACTATTTAGGTTGGATCCCACGACGCAGTTGGAATCATTTTCTTGGACTTCTAGTCTCTGTCTAGTGATCCTGCCGATCAAGGACGCGTCTGAGGAGCTATTTGGCGTAGCAGCAGCCTAACTGTCTATCACGCTAGCGTAGTTTTCTGGAGGGCTTGAATGCAGCCCTCGACGCGATTAGCCATTGTTGCTGAGACAGCAGATTGTCCCAGGTTTGTGGCTGTCTAGATCCCTGCTGTTTGTTGTTTTCAATCTTTCCTGTGACCTGCCCTGTCTGGAACTGCGAGGAGTAACAGCGTAACCTACGTTGCTAGCTACCATAACAAAGACCAAAGCCGGTGGGAGTACCGTTGAAGACAGTGGTGTCTCTCTATCACACTTGAAGGATCTTTTAAATGAACAAAAATAGTTTTACAAGCAGTTGTTACAACAACAAGAAAATAGCTTCAAGTGTTTTGTCCAAATACTGGTGGATTCAACGAATGGACGATCTGACAAGGCAGGTCCAGGACCTGAAGAACAGTTTGCAGTTCTCCGAGGGTCAGCTCGATGAGTTGAAACAGGAAAACGGCAAGATGACAGCAATCTGTATGTCATTGAGAGAGGACATCAATTATGTGTGTGAATCCATGATAACAATGATGGATAAATCAGACTCAAGGGACAATCAAGGCGGAACAACATGGTTGTGGACCGAATTGCAGTCTGAGGACAAAGTGAGGGAAACGATCTCTGAGAAATTGAAGATGGACCACAGGAAAAATGATTGTTATTGATCATTAATGGCAAAACTGTCATTGATTTTTTTTTTTTTTTTTTTTATCCACCACCCCCCTCTTCGGAGGACACATATTTTGTGAGTTTTACATACACGTTTTGCATACATTTACATTTACGTCATTTAGCAGACGCTCTTATCCAGAGCGACTTACAAATTGGTGCATTCACCATATGATATCCAGTGGAACAACCACTTTACAATAGTACATCTATATCTTTTTTGGGGGGGGGGTAGGGGGGAGGGTTAGAAGGATTACTTAATCCTATCCCAGGTATTCCTTAAAGAGGTGGGGTTTCAGGTGTCTCCGGAAGGTGGTGATTGACTCCGCTGTCCTGGCGTTGTGAGGGAGCTTGTTCCACCATTGGGGTGCCAGAGCAGCGAACAGTTTTGACTGGGCTGAGCGGGAACTGTGCTTCCGCAGAGGTAGGGAGGCGAACAGGCCAGAGTTGGATGAACGCAGTACCCTTCTTTGGGTGTAGGGACTGAAGGTACGGAGGTGCCGTTCCCCTCACAGCTCCGTAGGCAAGCACCATGGTCTTGTAGCAGATGCGAGCTTCAACTGGAAGCCAGTGGAGTGTGCGGAGGAGCGGGGTGACGTGAGAGAACTTGGGAAGGTTGAACACCAGACGGGCTGCGGCGTTCTGGATGAGTTGTAGGGGTTTAATGGCACAGGCAGGGAGCCCCGCCAACAGCGAGTTGCAGTAATCCAGACGGGAGATGACAAGTGCCTGGATTAGGACCTGCGCCGCTTCCTGTGTGAGGCAGGGTCGTACTCTGCGAATGTTGTAGAGCATGTACCTACAGGATTGGGTCACCGCCTTGATGTTAGCGGAGAACGACAGGGTATTGTCCAGGGTCACGCCAAGGCTGTTAGCACTCTGGGAGGAGGACACAGTGGAGTTGTCAACCGTGATGGCGAGATCATGGAACGGGCAGTCCTTCCCCGGGAGGAAGAGCAGCTCCGTCTTGCAGAGGTTCAGCTTGAGGTGGTGATCCGTCATCCACACTGATATGTCTGCCAGACATGCAGAGATGCGATTTGCCACCTGGTTATCAGAAGGGGGAAAGGAGAAGATTAATTGTGTGTCGTCTGTGTAGCAATGATAGGAGAGACCATGTGAGGATATGATAGAGCCAAGTGACTTGGTGTATAGCGAGAATAGTCGAGGGCCTAGAACTGAGCCCCGGGGGGCACCAGTGGTGAGAGCACGTGGTGCAGAGACAGATTCTCGCCACGCCACCTGGTAGGAGCGACCTGTCAGGTAGGACGCAATCCAAGAGTGAGCCGCGCCGGAGATGCCCAACTCGGAGAGGGTGGAGAGGAGGATCTGATGGTTCACAGTATCAAAGGTGGCAGATAGGTCTAGAAGGATGAGAGCAGAGGAGAGAGAGTTAGCTTTAGCAGTGCAGAGAGCCTCTGTGACACAGAGAAGAGCAGTCTCAGTTGAATGACCAGTCTTGAAACCTGACTGATTTGGATCAAGAAGGTCATTCTGAGAGAGATAGCAAGAGAGCTGGCCAAGGACGGCACGCTCAAGAGTTTTGGAGAGAAAAAAAAGAAGGGATACTGGTCTGTAGTTCTTGACATCGGAGGGATCGAGTGTAGTTTTTTTGAGAAGGGGTGCAACTCTCGCTCTCTTGAAGACGGAAGGGACGTAGCCAGCGGTCAAGGATGAGTTGATGAGCGAGGTGAGGTAAGGGAGAAGGTCTCCGGAAATGGTCTGGAGAAGAGAGGAGGGGATAGGGTCAAGCGGGCAGGTTGTTGGGCGGCCGGCCGTCACAAGTCGCAAGATTTCATCTGGAGAGAGAGGGGAGAAAGAGGTCAAAGCATAGGGTAGGGCAATGTGAGCAGGACCAGTGGTGTCGTTTGACTTAACAAACGAGGACTGCGTTCAAAATGGTTGACAAAGTCATCCGCAGAGAGGGAGGAGGGGGGGGGGAGGAGGATTCAGGAGGGAGGAGAAGGTGGAAAAGAGCTTCCTAGGGTTAGAGGCAGATGCTTGGAATTTAGAGTGGTAGAAAGTGGCTTTAGCAGCAGAAACAGAGGAAGAAAATGTGGAGAGGAGGGAATGAAAAGATGCCAGGTCCGCAGGGAGGCTAGTTTTCCTCCATTTCCGCTCGGCTGCCCGGAGCCCTGTTCTGTGAGCTCGCAATGAGTCATCAAGCTACGGAGCAGGAGGGGAGGACCGAGCCGGCCGGGAGGATAGGGGGCATAGAGAGTCAAAGGATGCAGAAAGGGAGGAGAGGAGGGTTGAGGAGGCAGAATCAGGAAATTGGTTGGAGAAGGGTTGAGCTGAGGGAAGAGATGATAGGATGGAAGAGGAGAGAGTAGCAGGAGAGAGAGAGCGAAGGTTGCGACGGCGCAATACCATCTGAGTAGGGGCAGAGTGAGTAGTGTTGGAGGAGAGCGAGAGGGAAAAGGATACAAGGTAGTGGTCGGAGACTTGGAGGGGAGTTGCAGTGAGATTAGTAGAAGAACAGCATCTAGTAAAGATGAGGTCAAGCGTATTGCCTGCCTTGTGAGTAGGGGGGACGGTGAGAGGGTGAGGTCAAAAGAGGAGAGGAGTGGAAAGAAGGAGGCAGAGAGAAATGAGTCAAAGGTAGACGTAGGGAGGTTAAAGTCACCCAGAATTGTGAGGGGTGAGCCATCCTCAGGAAAGGAACTTGTCAAGCTCGTTGATGAACTCTCCAAGGGAACCTGGAGGGCGATAAATGATAAGGATGTTAAGCTTGAATGGGCTAGTGACTGTGACAGCATGGAATTCAAAGGAGAAGATAGACAGATGGGTCAGGGGAGAAAGAGAGAATGTCCACTTGGGAGAGATGAGGATTCCAGTGCCACCACCCCGCTGACCAGATGCTCTCGGGGTATGCGAGAACACGTGGTCAGACGAGGAGAGAGCAGTAGGAGTAGCAGTGTTTTCTGTGGTAATCCATGTTTCCGTCAGCGCCAAGAAGTCGAGGGACTGGAGGGTAGCATAGGCTGAGATGAACTCTGCCTTGTTGGCCACAGACCGGCAGTTCCAGAGGCTGCCGGAGACCTGGAACTCCACGTGGGTCGTGCGCGCTGGGACCACCAGGTTAGAGTGGCAGCGTCCATGCGGTGTGAAGCGTTTGTGTGGCCTGTGCAGAGAGGAGAGAACAGGGATAGACAGACACATAGTTGACAGGCTACAGGAGAGGCTACGCTAATGCAAAGGAGATTGGAATGAAAATTAACTAAACAACTGGGGAAGCGAGAGAGCAGGGCCTCCCTCACTAACCATTCACTGAAACACTCAAATATAACTTTTCCAACTTCCACTTTAGAAATTATAATTGATGTAAACTACAGTGGTTCAATGTTTCCAGGAATAGGCTCAAACTTAGTTTATTCAGCTAGATAACTTGGTACAGTATTCTTCCGTGAAACCCACCCAGTGCACCGTGTCCTATGATGCCGTAGCTAACTAGCATGCTAGCATCCAATAACACACGGTTAGCACCAATACACAATGTTAGCACCAATACTTGGTTACAACAAACTACCAATGGATCGTTTGTGTCCGTGTCTAGTTCCTTTCATAACACAGAAGTAGTTAAACGTTGGCTAGCTAACACAAAGTCAGTCCTGCTAGCTACACAAGTGGACTACACAACTCGAAAGTTCATAAAGTTAAGCTTACGTTGCAAAAATCTTATTGACTAAAAATTATACAGTACTGCTAGCTGTAGAGTTGGCTAGCTAGCGGTGGCTGCGTTTACCTTTATCTTTTATCTTTGATACAGAGACAACTATGTAGCTAGCTAACATTACACTAATCAAATCGTTCCGTTGTAATGTATTTAGTTTCTACAGTACTGCTAGTTGGTAAAGTTGGCTAGCTAGCAGTGGCTGTGGTGTTGACGCCGTTTGGAAAACGGCGCGAACGAACGAATACAGCTGGCTAGCTAACCTTGTTAGTTTCTCAAAGTTAGTTTCTCAAAGCTACACCTACACCTTTAGCTACACCTTTATCCTTGATGCAAAGACAACTATGTACCTAGCTAGCTAACATTACACTAATCAAATCGTTCCGTTGTAATGTAATACACATTTTATATGCATGGTATTTTTATATAAAGCAGTCACATAACAATAATACATTACCAAACATAAACTCTTTAATCCCACCCCTCAGCCACTCTCAGCCCATCCCACCTATCACCATAGACCACCCTCATTTGGTTTCCATGTGCCATATATTTTTCAATTGTGCTGTGATGTTTTACATACATTTTGAAGCTTTCTAATCGTATAGTAGCCATAGAGTGTGAGCTAAAGATGATAACCTTTCCTATGAGTATTATTAGATTATTTGACTGACTATGGCTTTCCAAATCACCCAACACTGCTATTTGTAAGGCTATTTGTAAGTGAATGTTGTGATTTTTTTTAACCATTCCTGAACCTATTACCAGAAACAAGCTACATAGGGGCAATACCAGAATAAAGTATGTAGTGATTCTGCCATCGACTACTTAGATGGAAAGTTACTGAGGATGGTCATCTGAACTCAGAGGAAAGTATTTGTCTTCAGGCCTTGAGGGAAGCCAAAGTAATTCCACTTTACTGGTTCTAACAGCAGAACTATAAGCTTGCAGCCAGCTCTTACCAAACTTTTGGAAAAAATTGTGTTCGACCAAATACAATGCTATTTCTCTGTAAACAAATTAACAACAGACTTTCAGCATGCTTATAGAGAAGGGAACTGAACATGTACTGCACTGACACAAATGAATGATGATTGGTTGAAATAAATTGAAAGTAATAATATTGTGGGAGCTGTACTGTTAGATTTCAGTGCAGCCTTTGATATTATTGACAATAACTATGTGTTATGGCTTTTCAACATCTGCCATATTGTGGATTCAGCGCTATCTATCAAATGGAACTCAAAGGGTTTTCTTTAATGGAAGCTTCTCTATTGTCAAACATGTACAGTGTGGTGTATTGCAGGGCTCTCTAGGCCCTCTACTCTTTTCTATTTGTACCAATGACCTGCCACTGGCATTAAACAAAGCATGTGTGTCCATGTATGCTGATGATTCAACCATATACACATCAGCAACCACAGCTAATGAATTCACTCAAACCCTTAACAAAGAGTTGCAATCTGTTTTGGAATGGGTGGCCAGTAATAAACTGGTCCTGAACATCTCTAAAACTAAGAGCATTATATTTGGTACAAATCATTCCCTAAGTTCTAGACCTCAGCTGAATCTGGTAATGAATGGTGTGGCTGTTGAACAAGTTGAGGAGACAAAATTACCTGGTGTTAACTTAGATTGTAAACTGTCATGGTCAAAACATATAGATTCAATGATTGTAAAGATGAGGAGAGGTCTGGCCATAATAAAGAGATGCTCTACTTTTTTGACACCACACTACAAAAAGCAAGTCCTGCAGGCTCTAGTTTTGTCTTATCTTGATCAGTGTCCAGTCGTGTGGTCGAGTGCTGCAGGGAAAGACCTAGTAAAGCTGCAGCTGGCCCAGAACAGAGCGGCACATCTTGCTCTTCATTGTAATAAGAGGGCTGATATTAATACTATGTATGCCAGTTTCTCTTGGCTAAGAGTTGAGGAGAGACTGACTGCATCACTTATTTTTATAAGAATCATTAATGTGTTGAAAATCCCAAATTGTTTGCATAGTCAACTTACACACAGCTCTGACATACACACTTACCCCACCAGACATGCCACCAGGGATCGTTTCACAGTCCCCAAATCCAGAACAAATTCAAGAAAGCGTACAGTATTATATAGAGCCATTATTGCATGGAACTCTGTTCCATCTCAAATTGCTCAAATAAACAGCAAACCTGGTTTCAAAAAAACAGATAAAGCAACACCTCATGGCACAACGCCTCTCCCCTATTTCACCTAGATAGTTTGTGTATGTATTATTATGTAGGCTACGTGTGTCTTTAAAAAAAAATACACAAAAAAAACATATGTCTGTCCTTGACCTGTTCTTGTCTATTAATGTTCTGTATTATGTCATGTTTCATGTTTCGTGTGGACCCCAGGAAGAGTAGCTGCTGCTCTTGCAACAGCTCCCCCCCGGATCCTAATAAAATACCTAAAATACCAATACACATGAAATTGTGTAAATCATAACTTTAAATCATGTAGCAGAATTTCTATTTTCAAAAATACATTTTAGGTTTTACCTAATGCTAGCTAGCTAACGTTTCCTAGCTAGCTAGGTTGGACAAAGATGCTAGCAAACATTTGCTAGCTACTTAGCTAGCTGAGCAGTGTGTTAAATAATTCTGCAGAACTTCTGTGTCCAAAAGTGAAACAAATTGCATAGAGTATTTACCCTCCTCTGTAAAAATGTATTTTATTGTGAACATTTCTTCCACGCACTCACTTTTGCACACTTCTCATAGACACGTCCATTCTGATTCTTCAGGACGCACTGTCCCATGATGTCAGTGTCAACACAAATTCTGGTCACGTTCCTGGTCGTCTTTATTTCAAGCGTTTTTCACAGATGGGCAGATCTCACAAAGTCTGGGGAATTTCTCAGAAACCAGCGAACCACACCAATAATATGGCTCGAGAGCTTCAGATGAGGCCTTCATTCCTGGAGTACATTAGTGTACCAATGCATCATCAGGGTTTCAAACGTGGGGCGAGACACATTATTGGAGTTGACCATTGGTCTGAAAACCAACAATTTTCTGTTCCGGGGACTGCGCAATGACGCATCACACACAAAAGTGAGTCAATATCTAATGTTTAACTGTGAAACCATTGAAAATAAGGTTGCATGATGATACATAACGGTTCAATATTATGCACATTTCTAAGTGCATTTATAAATGGTTGATAGCTGGAGGTAAATAGTGGCACACTATTTGGCAAGCACTGACTGGCTATCGCACCATTTTGACAAATGTTTGAACCCATTTTTTTATGGTTTATATGCATTTACAAATGATTCAATAACCGTTAATAACGTCATTATAAACCCTTTACAAATGGAACCTTATTGTAAAGTGTTACCGCTGTATGCTGTATTTAAGACTGGAAGCTCAGAGAATCAAACAGCTACACACATACAGTCAAATAGCACCCTGGCAGGTAGACACACCTTGGTCATGGGAATGGCAGTTCTTCACCCATGACTGTTTGAACAAGTTGATTCCCCCTTTACTTTCTTCCCTTTGCATTGCTCTGCTCTCTACAGTCAACAGCTTTCCCTTTTCATCATGTATGAGTCCCAAATAGCACTATATTCCCTACTTAGTGCACTAATTTTGATCAGAACCCTATTAGTCCTGGGCAAAAGTAGTGCACCATCTAGGAAAAAGGGTGCAATTTGGGATGCATCCTACAGGAATGGCTTCTTCACACTGAGCCCAACTTCAAAGAGGGCTACCAAGCAGGAGTATGATTGATGATAGTTATTTGTCTTTTATCTAAAGCTGATGGTAGACACACACATTTCAGTCTGTGTGTGTGTGGGTAGAGGGAACAAGTAAACAGGCCTACATGTGAGACGTGGCCTGGGCCTGCAGTTGGTAGCTGTTGAGAAACCTGAACTCAGTGGAGGTATGGAAAGACAGGTGTTAGCCTGAAAGAACTGATGAGAGCTACTTTACCCGGACCTTGTCAGTCTGTCTGTCACTGTCTCTGTCTGTCAGCGTGTACTGGGTCTCACACACACTCTGGGCCCACATATCTCTCTCGCCCACGGAGCGCCTATATTTGACCATTTACAGTCGACACAGATAGAATTGGATTAGTTCATATGACAACCCTGTAATGACGTTGACTGGTTGGGTGTGAATTTAGCAGTTAGTCCTGGTACAGGAATGGCCAAAATACGGCCTGCAGGCTGAATTCAAATCCGTGGGAGGTTTGAGTATAAAAATGTAATAAAACATTTTGGGGGGTAGGAGGGAGAATTATTACTTGGGGTAATAAACAACTCTCCAGGCCACTCTTGAACGTCTAAAACGACATAGAATGTATGTTGAAATTATAATGGACCTACAGTGCATTCGGAAAGTATTCAGACCCCTTGACTTTATACAAATTTTGTTACGTTACAGACTTATTCTAAAATTGATTAAATAATTGTTTTCCTCATCAATCTACACACAATACCCTATAATAACAAAAGCAAAAACAGGTTTTTAGAAATGTTTGCAATGTAATAAAAATAAAAAACAGAAATACCTTACTTACGGAAGTATTCAGACCCTTTGCAATGAGACTCGAAATTGAGCTCAGGTGCATCGTGTTTCCATTGCTCAACCTTGAGATGTTTCTAAAACTTGATTGGACTCCACCTGTGGTAAATTCAATTGATTGGACATGATTTGGGAAGGCACACACCTGTCTATGTAAGGTCCCACAGTTGACATTGTATGTCAGATCTAAAACCAAGCCATGAAGAGACAGGATTGTGTAGAGGCACAGACCTGGGAAAGAGTTCCAAAAAGATTCTGCAGAATTGAAGGTCCCCAAGAACACAGTGGCCGCCATCATTCTTAAATGGACGAAGTTCGGAACCACCAAGACTCTTCCTGGAGCTGGCCACCTGGCAAAACTGAGCAATCGGGGGAAAAAGCCTTGGTCAGGGAGGTGACCAAGAACCTAATGATCACTCTGACAAAGCTCCAGAGTTCCTCTGTGGAGATGGAAGAACCTTCCAGAAGGACAACTATCTCTGCAGCACTCCACCAATCAGGCCTTCATGGTAGAATGACCAGATGAAAGCCACTCCTCAGTAAAAGGCACATGACAGCCCACTTGGAGTTTGCCAAAAGTCACCTAAAGGACTCTCAGACCATGAGAAACATGATTATCTGGTCTGATGAAACCAAGATTGAACTCTTTGACCTGAATGCCAAGTGTCACGTCTGTAAGAAACCTGGCACCATTCCAACAGTGAAGCACGGTGGTGGCAGCATCATGCTGTGGGGATGTTTTTCAGCGGCAAGGACTGGGAGACTAGTCAGGACTGAAGGAAAAATGAATGGAGCAGAGTACAGAGAGATCCTTGATGAAAACCTGCTCCAGAGCGCTCAGGACCTCAAACTGGAGCGATGGTTCACCTTCCAACAGGACAATGACCCTAATCACACAGCTTCGGGACAAGTCTCTGAATGTCCTTGAGTGGCCCAGCCAGAGCCCGGACATGAACCCGATCAAACATCTCTGGAGAAACCTGAAAATAGCTGTGCAGCAATGCTCCCCATCCAACCTGACAGAACTTGAGAGGATCTGCAGAGAAGAATGGGAGAAACTCCCCAAATACAGGTGTGCCAAGCTTGTAGCGTCATACTCAAGACGACTTGAGGCTGTAATCACTTCCAAAGGTGCTTCAACAAAGTACTGAGTAAAGGGTCTAAAACGTACCTGTTTTTGAATCTGTGCGTCCCACCGCTTAATTTTGACATCCCGATGTGGCCCTCAAGTCAAAATTATTTCCCACCCCTGTCCTAGTACAATAAGACTGAATCATTTAGCTTGCCCTAATCTAATGGGGGTGTTATGTTACAGATGAAAGTGAACATTGTCTTTATTCATCTCGATCAATGACAGCAGAGGGGATGAAAGGTACGTTATTTACCTGGTGGAAAGAGGGTAATGCTCCCATTTGCCATGTCAGAGATTTTGAAAGAGCTTGGGGTCTTAGTTAGGTGTGTATGTCTTTGTCCTTGGTGTTAGGTGTGTATGTATTTGTCCCTGGTGTGTATGTGTATTTTGGTGGGAGGTGTGGGGGATGACATTGCAGGTGTCATTCTTAAAGAGAGCCGCGCCCGATGGCATCAGTCCAATCAGACTCCCACACGCATCTATCGGTGTGGTGTGTACCCCTCACTAAGCCTTCCGTGTCAGCAGACAATGGCCATGGGCGTCCCCAAAATACACAACCAATATACCAATATGTCCTCACAATACACAGCCGAATTCTCACAATGCATAGCCGCTGGGGCAACCGGGAGAACACCTCTAAAGCAAACAGGGCAACCCGCTCCTCAACAAAAGCAGCAAAGTGCTTTGCCTTTGTCCTCCCCTCCTATCTCTCCACTCCTTGTCTTGTCCCGCACCGGGGGAACAAACACAAAGGTTTCTGGGAGCTCGTTAACAGGTGTCACATGAAGGCGAACCGCTGATGCATTGTGTCCCCCGACATTCAATGTCTCGCTCCGAATTTGCCTTCCCAGAACCCTTTGTGGTGAGATTGGGCTCGGGCGGCTGGGTGATTGTTCCAATCCCAGTCTGAGAATTAGAGAAACGGCTGTGTTTGATTTTGTTGTGGCCAGCACCATGAAAGAGGCAGCTTCAGGAAGTGTGTGTGTCTGCCTTTTGTAGGGAGCGTGTTTGAAAGGGCCGCAGGTAGTATTCTTATTGTGTGTGTGAAAACTGACACCACTCTCCTCTAGGGCAGGGACCTCACGATACGATATTATCACGATACTTTGGTGCCGATAAGATATGTATTGCAATTCTCATGGTTTTATATGTATTGCGATTCTCATGGTTTTATATGTATTGCGATTTGATACTGTGATTTTATTGTGATTCGATGTTCCAAACATATTGCTCACCATGTCTGCTGCAAAGGGACAAAGAGAGAGCCATGTTTTGAACAGTCATGGAAATAAAATATAACAAATGTGCTCCCTATTTAAAAATAAGATGTAGAACAAGATATGAAGGAAAACTAGGGCAAAAATAATACACGAAATGTTCAAAACGATATGATATATCGTCAACAATAATATCTTTATATGTAACTGTATCTATTTTCTTCCCCCATCACTACTCTGCTCCATCCTTCCATGTGGTATTGGGTTGAATGGGTGTGTCAGTGGGTCCCTGTTTAATGTGATGGATATATCTGATGTGTTTATCTGATGGTAAAAACACCATTATCACACGCTAATGTGCCCCACGCCCAAAACAAATTGTTTTGAAAGTGTATCCTGAAAATACTAAATTAAGACATTTTAATACCTTTCAATAAAGGAAGAGTGCATTGCAGTTTTTAATTCAGAGAAGACCCAGTCCCTTTCCAAAGAGCAGCATTGACTCCCAGTTTCAGCTGTGCAGTGGCGACTTTCAGGGAAGGTGGGGCAGATTAGTTGGTAGTTACAATATTCAATGATTACATTTCTCTAAAACAAGCTATAGGCTACATCTGCATCACCAAGTCAGAACAGTATGTTATGTTATGAGTGGGAAATGGACCAAATTATTAGTGTGAGGCACATGGGCTACTAACAGCTTACCACACAACATACACTTAGTATTACTTTCTTAGCTACAGTATACATATCTCCCTGGCATATTGCATAATTTATGCAGCAGCATACAATACATTTTTGGACTCACTTTGTATTGTGCTCACTTGAACAGGAAGGTGTCGCGGTGGTCCTTGTGGGCAAATTTTGTCATCAAAGTCTGGCATTCTCTGGATTTATGGTGCTTTCAAGACTTCTGGGAACTCATAAAAAAACAAAGTAGAATCATGATGTCAGTGATCTTCAGGTTGGAGCTCTAGAAAGACACCCGAGTTCCTGACTTGGAATTCCGAGCTGGAAGACCGTTCAAAACTTATTTTCACAGTCGGAGCTCATTTTTTTCAGAGTCCCTAGTTGTCTTGAACTCACTGAAGTCTGAGATTTCCCAGTTCCGAGTTTCCAATTGTTTTGAACGCGGCAAAAGTCATGCTGGATTAACAGCATGGCCATTGTATTCAACCTTTTCTGGCCCATGGTGCTGAATGTTTATCCCTTTAAGCTTGTAAAAGAGACCCTTAAACCCAGACTTGGACCACACGCCCACTCCACTGAGCTTTCATTGTCTGCTTATATGCCCACGTTATTTATCCTACAGTTTTGACTTGGTGTACAGGGAGAATACTGTAAGAACGGCCCATATTTTGAATTCTGTCGCTGTACATTTCAAAAGTGCTGAACAAATAGTTCTATTGACTACGTCCGTCCTAGTTCGCTCATTAATGTCTTAATCAAAATCATGGATTGCCTTTTATCTGCTCGTCATCCCCTTATGCCATAGTTTGTACATCTCAATTGTCAGCAGAAACCACATTTGTTTAAGCAAGTCAACCATATCAGGTATGTTTTTTAAAAGGTAGTAAATGAGGCTGAATGAACTGTTTCGCTGCCAGACAAGGCTTCCCTGATAACCAGGTGTAGCGGTGGTAAGGATTCACTCCATGGTGCTGAAAAGAAAGCTCTGCTGTTAGTATAGCTTTATGTAGGCCCTAACAGTATGGGCACCGTTTGTCACCATCATAGTGTAACTACTGTAGTGTAGTGTTGTGTTGTGGCTTTGCTGGCATGCATCTAAAAAAAATTGGGGGGGGAGTTTGCAACACCAAGATTTACATGCTAAAATCACTACTGCAGCTGTGTTCCTTTTAAGTTTAAGGTCAGGCAGTAGGAAGCTCTCTCATCCATTTATATGCAGATGATACAGTCTAATACTCAGCTGGCCCCTCCCTGGATTTTGTGTTAAATGCTCTACAACAAAGCTTTCTAAGTATCCAACAAGCTTTCTCTGCCCTTAACCTTGTTCTGAACACCTCCAAAACAAAGGTCATGTGGTTTGGTAAGAAGAATGCCCCTCCCCCCACAGGTGTTATTACTACCTCTGAGGGTTTAGAGCTTGAGGTAGTCACCTCATACAAGTACTTGGGAGTATGGCTAGACGGCACACTGTCCTTCTTTCAGCACATATCAAAGCTGCAGGCTAAGGTTAAATCTAGACTTGGTTTCCTCTATCGTAATCGCTCCTCTTTCAACCCAGTTGCCAAACTAACCCTGATTAAGATGATACGTAATTTATAGATCGGCAGGTATCTCTAGACTCTATACTGCTCTGTAAACTTGTCATCTCTGTATACCTGTCGCAAGACCCTGGTTGATGCTTATTTATAAAACCCTCTTAGGCCTCACTCCCCCCTATCTGAGATACCTACTGCAGCCTTCATCCTACACATACAACACTCGTTATGCCAGTCACATTCTGTTAAAGGTCCCCAAAGCGCACACATCCCTGGGTCGCTCCTCTTTTCAGTTTGCTGCAGCTAGCAAAAGGAACGAGCTACAAAAAACACTCAAACTGGACAGTTTTATCTCCATCTCTTCATTCAAAGACTCAATCAAGGCTGCTTTGTGTGATGTAATGTTGCCTCTACCTTCTTGCCCTTTGTGCTGTTGTATGTACCCAATAATGTTTGTACCGTGTTTTGTGTTGCTACCATGTTGTTGTCATGTTGTGTTGCTACCATACTGAGTTGTCATGTGTTTCTGCCATGCTGTTGTTTTCTTAGGTCTCTCTTTACATTTTATTTTTTAAATGTTTTATTTATGTAGTGTTGTGGTGTCTCTTTTGTCGTGATGTGTGTTTTGCCCTATATTTGTATTTTTTATTTTTAATCCCAGCCCCCGTCTCCGCAGGAGGCCTTTTGGTAGGCTGTCATTGAAAATAAGAATTTGTTCTTAACTGTCTTGCCTAGTTAAATAAAGGTTAAATAAAAATGTAATAATAATAATATGTTTAAAGAATGCTACATGACCCGTAGCACTCATGTCTGTAGCCATGAAATGCTTTGAACGGCTGGTCATGGCTCACATCAACACCATTATCCCAGAAACCTTAGACCCACTTCATTTGCATACCGCAACAACAGATCCACAGATGATGCAATCTCTAATGCACTCCACACTGCCCTTTCACACCTGGAAAAAAGGAACACCTATGTGAGAATGCTATTCATTGACTACTGCTCAGCATTTAACACCATAGTGGCCTCAAAGCTCATCGCTAAGCTAAGGACCCTGGGACTAAACACCTCCCTCTGCAACTGGATCCTGGACTTCCTGACGGGCCACCCCCAGGTGGTAAGGGTAGGTAACAACACATCCACCACACTGATCCTCAACACAGGGGCCCCTCAGGGGTGCGTGCTCAGTCCCCTCCTGTACTCCCTGTTCAATAATGACTGCACGGCCAGGCACGACTCCAACACCATCATTAAGTTTGCAGATGACACAATAGTGGTAGGCCTGATCACCAATAACCATGAGACGGCCTATAGGGAGGAGGTCAGAGACCTGACCATGTGGTGCAACAACAACAACCTCTCCCTCAACGTGATCAAGACAAAGGAGATGATTGTGGACTACAGGAAAAGGAGGACCGAGCACTCCCCCATTCTCATTGACGGGGCTGTAGTGGAGCAGGTTGAGAGCGTCAAGTTCCTTGGCGTCCACATCACCAACAAACTAACATGGTCCAAGCACACCAAGACAGTCGTGAAGAGGACACGACAAAACCTATTCCCCCTCAGGAGACTGAAAAGATTTGGCATGGGTCCTCAGATCCTCAAATGGTTTTACAGCTGCACCATCGAGAGCATCCTGGCAGGTTGCATCACTGCCTGGTATGGCAACTGCTCGGCCTCCGACCGCAAGGCACTACAGAGGGTAGTGCGTATGGCCCAGCTTCCTGCCGTCCAAGACCTCCATACCAGGCGGTGTCAGAGGAAGGCCCTAAAAATTGTCAAAGACTCCAGCCACCCTAGTCATAGACTGTTCTCTCTGCTACCGCACAGCAAGCGGTACCAGAGCGCCAAGTCTAGGTCCAAGAGGCTTCTAAACAGCTTCTACCCCCAAGCCATAAGACTCCTGAACAGCTAATCAAATGGCTACCCAGAATATTTGCACCCCTGCTCCTTAATTATAGTTATTCTTATCTCTTACTTTTTTTGTATTTTCTTTAAACTGCAGTATTGTTTGTTAAGGGCTTGTATTTAAGCATTTCACTGTTGTATTCTGCGCATGTGACAAATACAATTTAATTTGATGTTTCCTTTTGGCCAGCAGAGGGCAGTCTGCTCCATGTTAATGGCACTTGCTGCTTGTCATTGCAAAATCTGGATTACAATGTGTTGTAACCCTCCCACTTCCTTCTCTACCCAATGTGTTAAAGATCTCAATACTGTAAAATTCTGGAATTTCACCTTAAGCCAGAAACAAATAGACAAGTTTCAAAATACAAGACACAACTTAAGGTCCAGCAGGATTTAGTAGTAACGGTTTTTAAGGACACATTATTTAATAGCCAGTATTGTATGGATTGTATACAGTTTTGTTTAGGAACAATCTTGTACCAAAATTGTTTGATTACCACAAAAATGTATTCTTATGTGTAATAATATACACTACCGTTCAAAAGTTTGGGGTTACTTAGAAATGTCCTTGTTTTTGAAAGAAAAACAAAACATTTTGTCCATTAAAATAACATCAAATTGATCAGAAATACAGTGTAGACATTGTTAATGTTGTAAATGACTATTGTAGCTGAAAACGGCAGATTTTTAATGGAATATCTACATTGGCGTACAGAGGCCCATTATCAGCAACCATCACTCCTGTGTTCCAATGGCACGTTGTGTTAGCTAATCCAAGTTTATAATTTTAAAAGGCTAATAGATTATTAGAAAACCCTTTTGCAATTATGTTAGCACAGCTGAAAACGTTTGTGCTGATTAAAGAAGCATTAAAACTGACCTTCTTTAGACTAGTTGAGTATCTGGAGCATCAGCATTTGTGGGTTTGATTACAGGCTCAAAAAGGCCCGAAACAAAGACCATTCTTCTGAAACTCGTCAGTCTATGCTTGTTCTGAGAAATGGCTATTCCATGCGAGAAATTGCCAAGAAACTGAAGTTCTCGTACAACGCTGTGTACTACTCCCTTCACAGAACAGTGCAAACTGGCTCTAACCAGAATAGAAAGAGGAGTGGGAGGCCCCGGTGCACAACTGAGCAAGAGGACAAGTACATTAGAGTATGTAGTTTGAGAAACAGACGCCTCACAAGTCCTCAACTGGCAGCTTCATTAAATAGTACTCACAAAACACCAGTCTCAATGTTTCTTTAATCAGTACAACAGTTTTCACCTAGGCTAACATAATTGCAAAAGGGTTTTCTATTGATCAATTAGCCTTTTAAAATGATAAACTTGGATTAGCTAACACAATGTGGCAATGGAACACAGGAGTGATGGTTGCTGATAAGCCATTTCCAGCTACAATAGTCATTTACAATATTAACAATGTCTACACTGTATTTCTGATCAATTTGATGTTATTTTAATGGAACAAAAATGTGCTTTTCTTTAAAAAACAAGGACATTTCTAAGGGACCCCAAACTTTTGAATGGTAGTGTATATTAGCCACACAGTATTTCATTGTCACTGCCACATTTCAGTGGCTATTTCTCAGCCCCCACTCCCAGCTGTCTCCCTCTCTCATGACCTGTGTCAGGGTCCATGCTGTCATGGTCTTTCCTCCATTAGGTCTCGCCATCACTCTCTTCCCTCTGGTCTGTCATGGCCGGCTTGGCTGCCCCAGCATCTCACCTCCTGGAGTAGAGGATGAGAACATCAGGTCACAGTCTGAGCCAGTAGAGAAGGAGGGAATAGAAGAGGGAAAACGTGAGGAAAGAATCCCTTCCTCCTCACTATTGTTTAACACCCTCCCTTTTTCTTCTCAACACTCACTTTCACGTCTGTTTCTCTGCCTGCCTGGCTTTTGACGCAAATGTGTGAGAATAAGACCTCCGTTCTCTTTGCGTTAGTAGTTTCTCTCTCCACTAAATGTGACCTCAGCACACATATTAGATTAAGCTGTTATGCCTTTTTGATGCAGGAAGTGTCAGAATTGGTTTTGCGCAAGGCAAGCGGACCCTGCTGAAAACAAACTGAACTTGACATGGATGGCGCTCATGGAATCTCTAACTATATTTAGGTGGAAGTTAATCCACAATCAAAAGTGTTTTTGCATCTAGGCTTAAGTGACCATTGTACAACAGGAAATATCCAAGACTGTGCCTTGATGGTCCCGCATCCAAATAGTGGACCATGTTGTCGACAGACAGGAATTAGTGTTCCCAAATCTTGGAAGAGGAGAAGGACAGGGGAGCAAGTCAGGGGGATACCCCAGATTGTCAGCTCAGACTTGGGGCCTCTTACACACCCTCCCTCCCTGCCTCCTCAGTGTCAATGTTTGCCTTAGCACTATAAAACTGGAAAGACGAAGGAAGAGACGAAGGGTGGCCACAAGAAAATAAAACATGTTGGTAACTGCTGTGGAGTTGATCCATGAGCTCCAGAGGAGCTATACATCAGGAGCTGGGCCGTGGCAGAGGGGAGGGGTAGAAGAGGAGGAGGGGTAGAAGAGGAGGAGGGGGAGAAGGGGAGAGAGGAGAGGAGAGCTCACAGAAGCTAAAGCCTGGGGATAATGAGTTTGCAAACATAATTATTGACAGAAACACAAAGGCAGGTTTAGGAGGAGTCTCTCTGCCCAGATGTGTGTGAATGGAACAAGCGTTTGCAAACATACACAGACACACACAAACATACACAGACACACACAGACATACACATGCACAAACAGGGAGATATAACACAGTGTTAACCCCCTCCTGTGTACTCAGTTCTACATCAATTCACCATCTTCTTTACATACCGTGTACACACACACACTCACTGGTCAACTGGAATGCCCTTTCGTTATTATCAGTCCTTTTTGGCCAAGAGATTTACATATCACCTACACTCCTCATTAGATGACCCACCCCCACCCAGAGTGGTAGAGACTGCTTCCTTCATTAGCATGCATGTAGATTGCATAATCCCTGTATTTTATCTTGGCATTCAGCCGTGACCTAGTTTTAGGGCGCCAGACCCCATGCACCCCTGTTGTGACCTTAACAATTATCTCTCCAATTAGTGTGTGTGTGTGTGTGTGTGTGTGTGTGTGTGTGTGTGTGTGGACCCTTTACAAGACCCTGATTACTGAGCAGAAGTCTAATTGCCCACCTCCACTATGCACCAGACAGTATGGGGCGCTCCTGCCTCACATTCTTCTTGGCCTCGTCTTCTTATGCCCGCCTGTCTCCAATTCAGCCACAATTAATCGACTGCATCTTACAGTCAACAATGGCTGTCGACTTAATTGTTTGCCTGGGTTTTAACTTTAATATGCCCTCCTCTCTTCACAACAGTAAGGAGACATCTGTTTCAGAAGCTGATGTGGTCTCTAGTACCCTATGCAAAGCTGTCTAAATTGAGGAGCTACTCTAAGCTCTGTACAGGGGCTCAACAAGGCAAACCAGAGGACTGGGTTCTGCTGTTCTTCTCTTTATTAAATGTTATGTTTTACCACCTCGTTCACTCTACACCCTCCAATCTGAATGGGGATTTTGTCTCCCTGAAGTGGTTGAACAGAGTGTTGAAACAGCCTGTTAAGCTGGCCAGGGATCTGGGGGTGCTGTAAGTAGACACGGCCAGAGAGGAAGGGCTGTTGGGAGTCGTAAGGGACCACACACACCGCAATGAATGTTGATCTCCCATTCATTTGCCGTTCGTCTGCTGTTCGTTCGACGCTGGTGAACATCTGACTGCTGACATTTTTGCACAATTCTACAGGTAGAATTAGTTTGCGAATTACTGTCGGCGCTCTGTTCAGAAGTAGCAGCCAGCAAACGCTACTGGTGTGTTCGTGCCTTAACAGAGGCCCTGAAACAACAGTATTTCCCCTGGGGATAAAGTAGCATCAACACAGGTCAGTGAGAAGACAACATCCGCCTCTCAATGTCTTCTATGATAGATATTGCAACAAAAAAAGATAGATACCCTCACACTGTCCAAAGCATGGAAGGATCTATGAGAGGCAGCCTGGCAACATTTACCATTATGGTGCCGACTTTAGCCTGTCAGGATAAACATGTATTGAGGGATTGAAGCCAGACTAGTCTGGTTTGCTCAGGGTGCCATCGGGGTTACAAGCAGCCTTTAGAGTTTATTTAGAAAAGTGCTGCGTGGTGACATGGGTAGCGCTCCTCTCTCTCGTCCCCCTCTAAGTGGTGTTTGTTGGGCTTTGATTTCCATCATCTGGCCCTCTGCCCTGTTTGTTTAGGTGACAAAAGGAATCGCTAATGATCCTGAGTCATGCTAGGGCTGGGTCATATTCTGTAGGCAAAGGCTCTTTCCGCCTGGTGTGTGTGTGTGTTTTGTTTGGTCTCACTCTCTCCCACGGTAGTACAGTACTTACCTTTGCAGTTTTGTTCCCCACTGCCTCACAGGTCAGTGATGGTTCTTAGATTGACTGCCCACCACCCTCCCCCCTCCATGTGCTATCCTACTTACCTAGGACCCTGAACTTTCACAATCAAATTCAGAATAAGAAATTCGTAAACGCCCAACTATCGGTGGCATGCTGGGTGTCAACCCCTGAAGCATGCAGGGAAGGCACAGGGATTCCTCCAAGATACACACACTGTCACTTGAACAAAGGATTATGCACTCTCTCACCCAGTGTTCATACACTCTCACACAAACACTGGAGACAAACAGAGGCAGATGATGGGAAGAACCTGCAGAGCAAACAAGGGAGTGTAGCACAGAGGCCTTAAAGCCTCTACAAACACCAGTCACTGTGGGTGAAGTGTCATGGAGAGCTTCGACGAACATTCCTTAAGTAAGTGTGTGAGTGGTGTGTGTGTGTCTGTGTGTGTGTGTGTGTGTGTGTGTGTTTGTGTGTGTGTGTGTCTGTGTGTGTGTGTGTGTGTGTGTGTGTGTGTGTGTGTGTGTGTGTGTGTGTGTGTGTGTGTGTAGTATTTGCTCTGCCAGCCTGCTCGACAGCTGTCTCAGCTCTTAACTAACTCTATTCCAGGTTCCTCTTTTAACAGCCACTTGGCCTTATATAACAAATGGAAAAATAAGCATTGGAAAGGTGAGGTCGGTTGCTTTAGGCTTTATGGAAACCCATTTATAATCGGCAGGCTTTTATATTCAGTGATTATGACAAATTGACAGTCCTAATGAATTCTGTCCACCCTACCACTATTTATCAATCTATATTTGTTTTTCACTTCAGTAACATGGGTCTGATTCCATGAAACACTTTGCCAACTTGTTATATTGATGTTGGCGTGAGGATCGACTCTTCATACAGAATTACTGTGGTGTAACGGAATCGTGTAAGTAGTTTAGTTTCCCCTCAGGTGTATTTGTCTCTAGTCAATACAAAGCTACTAAACAAGTTTAGACTGAGGAGATCCTCTGTGAAAAATACTTAACGATTCTTATGTTTTCATAATCAACTTCAGCATTTGTTGAGTACAAGCATATGGAAGTTGATGTTGTTTCTCTACATGGATCGATTGCAGGTGTCAGTGGACGTCCTCAGAAACAAAACCACTGTCTGTGTTCCAAATGGCACCCTCTCCCTTATATAGTACATTCTTTTCACCCCATTGTGCTCCGGTCAAAAGTTGGGCCGGGACGATACCAGTATCGCAATATTTTTTCCATCGCAAAAATGTAAACACGAAGCTCTTTGATACATAATAAAGCCTGCTGTATGTAAAACATTGTGTGCTATAGCTTAGAAAATTTGTAAATGTGACTCTGATGACAACATAATTATGTTTGTTTTCAACATTAGCGCTGTTTTCCTAAAGAAGTTCCTTGCCACGGCCCTAGTCAAAAGTAGTGCACTATGTAGGGAATATGGTGCCATTTGGGATGAAGACACTATCCTTTGTTCTCAGCTACAGAACTATCTGATATGAGACGACACAATGTTTTTGGTTTCACCTCAAAGTGCACCACCTGTACACCTGTTAGTTACACCAGTTGCCTTCTTAGTCTCTGATCCACTCTATCTGATCTATTGGACAGTAAGCTGACATTGATAGAAAGGCCAATACCATTAGGATTCGTTGTCCAATCAGTTATATGGCATTTTGTTAACATAATCATGTTTGCAATTGACTTAAGAAGACTTAATAAAAGGGCACAATCAGAATAAACATGCAATATTTTAGTTACATTGCCTTCAGAAAGTATTCACACCCCTTTTTCCACATTTTGTGGTGTTACAAGGTGCGATTAAAAACAATCTACACAAAATACTCTAATGTCATAGAAAAAATGTATGAAAAATATACAGTACCAGTCAAAAGTTTGGACACACCTACTCATTCCAGAGTTTTTCTTTATTTATACTATTTTCTACATTGTGAACAAATCAAAATATATTTTAGATTCTTCAAAGTAGCCACCCTTTGCCTTGATGACAGCGTTGCACACTCTTGGCATTCTGTCAACCAGCTTGATGAGGTAGTCACCTGGAATGCATTTCAATAAACAGGTGGGCCTTGTTAAATAGTGGAATTCTTTCCTTCTTAATGCGTTTGAGCCAATCAATTCTGTTGGGACAAGGTAGGGATGGTATACAGAAGATATCTCTATTTGGTTTAAGACCAAGTTCATATTATGGCAAGAACAGCTCAAATAAGCAAAGAGAAACGACAGTCCATCATTACTTTAAGACATGAAGGTCAGTCAATCTGGAAAATTTCAAGAACTTTGAAAGTTTCTTAAAGTGCAGTCGCAAAAACCATCAAGCGCTATGATGAAACTGACTCTCATGAGGACCGCCACAGGAAAGGAAGACCCAGAGTTACCTCTGCTGCAGAGGTTATGTTCATTAGTTACCAGCCTCCAAAATTGCAGCCCAAATAAATGCTTTAAAAAAATAAACTATCTGCCATATAAAAACGAGGGTTACTCTTGTCACTGATTTTTATTTTTGTGATTTAACCTTTATTTAACTAGGCAAGTCAGTTAAGAACAAATTCTTATTTACAATGACGGCCTAGGAACAGTGGGTTAACTTCCGTGTTCAGGGGCAGAACAACAGATTTTTCCTTGTCAGCTCGGGGATTCGATCTAGCAACCTTTCGGTTACTGGCCCAATTCTCTAACCACTAGGCGTTGGGCCAGTGCTTCACAGAGTTCAAGTAACATACACATCTCAACATCAACTATTCAGAGGAGACTGCGTGAATTAGGCCTTCATGATCGAATTGCTGCAAAGAAACCACTACTAAAGGACACCAATAAGAAGAAGAGACTTGCTTGGGCCAAGAAACACAAGTAATTTCCACCATTAGACCGGTGGAAATCTGTCCTTTGGTCTGATGAGTCCAAATGTTTGATTTTTGGTTCCAACCGCCGTGTCTTTGTGAGACGCAGAGTAGATGAACGGATGATCTCCGCATGTGTGGTTTCCACCGTGAAGCATGGAGGAGGTGGTGTGATGGTGCTTTGCTGGTGACACTGTGATTTATTTAGAATTCAAGGCACACTTAACCAGCATGGCTACCACAGCATTCTGCAGCGATACGCCATCCCATCTGGTTTGTGCTTAGTGGGACTATCATTTGTTTTTCAACAGGACAATGACCTAACACACCTCCAGGCTTTGTAAGGGCTATTTGACCAAGAATGAGAGTGATGGAGTGCTGCATCAGATGACCTGGCCTCCACAATCACCCGACCTCAACCCAGTTGAGATGGTTTGGGATGAGTTGGACCACAAAGCGAAGGAAAAGCAGCCAACAAGTGCTCAGCATATATGGAAACTCCTTCAAGACTGTTGGAAAAGCATTCCAGCTGAAGCTGGTTGAGAGAATGCCAAGAGTGTGCAAAGCTGTCATCAAGGCAGAGGGTGGCTACTTTGAAAAATCTAAAATATATTTTGACACTTTTTTTGGTTAGTACATGATTCCATATGTGTTATTTCATAGTGTTGATGTCTTCACTATTTTTCTACAATGTAGATAATAGTAAAAATAAAGAAAAACCCTTGAATGAGTAGGTGTGTCCAAACTTTTGACTGGTACTGTATGTTGATTACATAAGTATTCACAATCCTAAGTCAATACATGTTAGAATCACCTTTGGCAGCGATTACAGCTGTGAGTCTTTCTGGGTACGTCTGTAAAAGCTTTGCACACCTAGATTATACAATATTTACATTTTATTATTTTTTAAAATTCTTCAAGCTTCAAGTCAAGTTGGTTACTAGACAGCCATTTTCAAGTTTTTCAAGCCGATTTAAGTCAAAACGGTAACTAGGCCACTCAGGAACATTCAATGTCATCTTGGTAAGCATCTCCGGTGTATATTTGTCCTTGTGTTTTAGGTTATTGTCCTGCTGAAAGGTGAATTTGTATCCCAGTGCCTGTTGGAAAGCAGACTGAACCAGGTTTGCCTCTACGCTTTTGCCCGTGCTAAGCTCTATTCCATTTATTTGTATAAAAAAAGAACTCCCAAGTCCTTACTGATGACAAACATACCCATAACATGATGCAGCTACCAGCACACTTCAAAATATGAAGAGTGGTACTCAGTAATGTGTAGTGTTGGATTTGCTCCATACATAACACTTTGTTTTGCAGTTTTACTTCAGTGCCTTATTGCAAACAGGATGCATGTTCTGAACAGGCTTCCTTTTGTTCGCTGTCATTTAGGTTAGAATGTGTAGTAACTAAAATGTTGTTGATCCATCCTCAGTTTTCTCATATCACAGCCATTAAACTCTGTAACTTTTAAAGTCACCATGGGATTTTCAATGTCTGCTTTTGTTATTTTTCTTTGTGAGGCATTGGAAAACCGCCCTGGTCTTTGTGGTTGAATCATCTGTGTTTTAAATGCACTGCTCAACTGAGGGACCTTTCAGATAATTGTATGTGTGGGGTACAGAGATGAGGTAATTCAAAAATCATGTTAAACACTATTATTGCAACTTATTATGTGACTTGTTAAGCACATTTTTACTCCTGAATTTATTCAGGGTTGCCATAAGAAAGGGGTTGAATACTTATTGACTCAAGACATTTCATCTTTTCATTTTTAATTAATTTGTAAAAAATGTCTAATAACATAATTCCACTTTGACATTATGGGGTAATGTGTATAAGCCAGTGGCACAAAATCTCAATTTAATCCATTTTAAATTTAGGCTATAATCTCCTCCATTGGCTAGCGGCCTGAAAAGTGGTACCAGGATCTGTCCTGGCAAATTCGGCTTGCCCATGATGGATGGCTAGATACGACTGAAGGCGTGTTTCTGGGTGTTGCATCAGATTAAGTACAGTGGAAAGAGATCAAATAATACAATACTGTATCAGTACACAGACATATGTACAATTCAGATGATGTGCTACTGTACTTTTGTATCCACCCTTGGAACTGTCATTAAGAGGTTAGAGAGGTGATTTCCCATCTAGTTTATACTGTACACCTGCTAAAGCAGAGCAGAATCCAAAGGTTTGCTCTGTTTAAGTCTATAGGTACACAAATGAAGGACACTTCCTTATTGTGTTGTTGTTGTATAGTCGCAGTGTGTGATTATCACTTTATCACTCGCACACAATGTCACCAATCTTTATCTACTTCCGATCTGTTGAGATCTGGCCGCGGCTCTATGTCTGCATCCCAGGACACCACAGGGTGACCAGCCTAGGGTTGAAAGAGGTGAAAGGTCTGAACTGCTATTACAAACAACTATTTTACAATGATATCTGATTTTGAATACAGTACATGTATCATGATATGCAAAAAGAGGTTCAGCTGGAACACACACTGCTGCGGTCACCATTTAGAGAGAGAGAAAAAGCCATTGGAAGTTTCTTATTATATTGTTCTGGAAGTGCATTTTTTAAACGAAAGCAGTTTGCTGTGAATGTGCGTGTGTGTCCTGTCTGCCGTGACTGGTTATCCCCTGAATCATCACCTCGCCCAGGCAGACAGCTATCAATGTGATCGTACAGAAGCCTGGAGGCTGGCATCTCTGGTCACCCGCACTGCATGCCCCGTCTGACCCCTCCTCCGCCACACACACATCCAGCCCAACACCCCTCCTCCCATTCAGTGGAACAGAAACGCTGTCTTGTTAATTTCCTGATTCCATAATTATATAAGCAGGTTGTTTGTGCCATCAGTAGATTTGCAGCCATTGTCTGGACTGTGTGTGTTTGTGTGAGATGAGTGCCTCTGATACACAGTCCCTGGCTCCATGCTGATGGCACTATCTCAACCATCAGAGATTAGAGCCTTGCTCAATACACGCTCTCTCTCTCTCTCTCTCCCACACACACACACACACACACACACACACACACACACACACACACACACACACACACACACACACACAAGAGGATACTCACCTCCAAATCACATCCACTCAAAAGACTAAGACACAGACTCCACACATAACACAAACTCACACTGCACACTCTTAGAACCAAAGCCTTTGAATAGATCCGTCTATTTTCACAGTTACACACTACCTTTCCTCCTCAGAACTTTTATGGCCCTGAATTCAGATAAGGGTCTGTTAGTGTGGTAGACATGGTAAAGTTGTTGCTTAGGTTGTTGTCTCTCGTGTAAGCTGGGCGGAAGCGATGTTATTGCAGCGGGCGGATGTTTTCCAAAGCCAGAGAGAGGACAGAGATGCTTTTCTGCCCATTAGCTGTAATTGTACTCGTTTGGGGAGGAGTGGGGTCGACAGGAAAAAGGCAGTGGAAAGGGAGGTGTCGTCCTCTCACATCAGAGATAGGGGGCTGTGACCGGAGCGGAGGAGGTGTGGCGGGAGAGTTGTGGTGAGGAGTGAATCGTCTGTAAGGAGGAAGTAGATGGGAGGGGGGCAGTTGGTTGGGGAAGGAGTGAGATTGAGATGATGAGCTGTGTTACCCTGACGCACCCTTCCCTTCCTGGGCCTGCCTGCCTGACGATGGTAATCGTCTGATTTGTCCAGGGCTAATCGACAGACTCTAAACAAACACTTGACATGATAAAGGGCAGGTGACTGGGACACTAAAGTGAGGGTCAGTGAGGCTGTTGGAAGGGCCCGTCACATAGTGGCTGTGGGCTGAGAACCAACACACACACACTCACAATACATGCGCACACCACACACAAAAGGAAAGACACAAACACAGAAGTCTACACAAACAGACACACATCTACAAGACACACATGCACTGACCACACACAGACCGGTACAACAAAGACTCAGATACACAAAGACACACACACATGTACAGCCAGTCAGTGACTGCTATCTCCCACATTGAGCTTTTAAAGCACCTTATGCAGACATGTCGACATGTCAGCCTGAAGCGAAAACCACTGGGAACGGTGCCTTGTCTTGCCAGCAATATGTCTGCCAGCATTCACATGCCCTACTTGACCTCATTGGCATAGCGGTCATTCCTTCAGAACGTCACACAGATAAGAGACTTGTTCATCTCTGTACCACTCAGAGCTTGGGCCTGTGTGACTTTGTATGTATTCTCTTCGGACTCTGGTCTTCCCTTTGGCTTCTAGTCTACCACTTAGATCTTTGGCCTGGATGAGTTTGTATGCGTTCTCTTTGGCCTCTGTTTTGCACCAATCAGAGCTTGGGTCTATGTGAGTTTGTATGTGTTCCCTTTGGCCCCTCCTCTGCACCACTCCTCTCTATGGTATGACTGACTGACTCTCTATCTCTGCTTCATCTGTGGCTCATCATTCAGCCATGCCACGTTAAGGTGGTGATCCACCCCCGGATTAACACACTCATCTTGATCTTCATCTTGAGCATATCTATGGATCACGCCACATGTTTTTCTCCCCAGAGGATACACTTGTAACTAGGCTGCTAATCAGATTCTACAGCTATATAACTTTTTTCAGTCAATAAACGGTTCCTCAATGCACTGGATAAATCAGCATTCCCTCACATAAAATGTTATTAGATTCTGATGAGAATTCTCATCACAACGACAAAGACTGTGTTTCAACCCATACATGGACTGCGACACACCCACCCCTCCAGTGTATCCTGGCCTGACCTGAGGCTTCCTAGCTGGGCAGTGTTAAGCAGACAGCTACTTTGATTGAGGGGCCACCACAATGTCACGTCAATTCAGGTCCTTCTGGCCTAAATCCAGAGGGGATGAGCTGCAAACCACCTGCTAAAAGTCTTTGGAGCCTAAGCTGAGGCCTTTAGATCCCTACGTTTGCTTTCTGACCTGGACTTACCTGGGTTTACCTGGGTTTAGAGCACTTAGTGTGTGGCCGTTTGGCAGGGTACATGACTGTTTGTCAGGGCACAGGGGCTGAGAGGATAGGATACCTGGAAAAGCCACCTGGTCCTGTCACACCTGTCCTGGAAACACCTGCAACCCAATTGTGACACCACAGGGAGTTTGAAGTTTTAATGTCACGTGCAGTGAAATGCCTTTCTTGTAAGTGTTTTTGTTTCTTGTTATTTGGCACCATGTTAGTTATTCCTTCTTGGAAATGTATATTTGTTGATTCTGCTGAACTTGAATAAGAGCAGCAGTAATTCCATGAGTAGCAAACCTAGGTTGCCCATGTGACTTGAGCTACCTGGTAACACTCACAAGTGGATGTGGCAGCTGAGTCGCTTATCCCATCTGCTTACATTTTATTTTTATTTGTCTTAATTGGCGTTACGGGCTTTGTCCGATTTAAGCATGCAAAATGACAAACAAGGTTGCCGTGTGCTTCTCGCAGGGTTTTTCTTTAGGCACGTAATCACCTTGAGGAGGCTTGCTTCTCCTTTAGCTAACCTGCCAATCACCGGCAGGCCTGGCGATCCCTGATAAGTCGTATTTGTCAAACTAAACACTTGATCTGGAGCGGCGCTTCGGGATGAAGCTGAAGCTCTAAGGAGTCAGCCCACAGGGTTCAGGTAGAGACTTTAAAGAGGACAAAAGTTTTAGCTGGAGATTTGCAGATGCTTTTCTGGAGCTAATCCCCAGATCTCCCCCTGCCTCCGGAGATGCTTTGTGAGGCCTGGACCACTTGGCCTGGTCTGGGCTTAGTGCAGCTAAAGTGGCTCCAGTGGGCAACTGTCTGGCTTCCTCCAAAATTGTACCTTGTTCCCTATATAGTGCACTACTTTTGACCACAGGGCCCTGGTCAAAAGTAGTGCACTATAAGGAATTAGGGTGCCATTTGGAATGCAGACAGTCTTGCAGACGAACTGTAGCCCACGGGTGCTGAGCTGAGAGAGGGGAATTAGTTGACTCTTTCTTGGAAATGTTTTTGTTTTGGTTTGCAAAAACATTAACACATTCAATGATTTTCCTGTGATTTATAGTCACTGAGTATACAAAACATTATGAATACCTGCTCTTTCCATGACAGAGTGACCAGGTGAATCCAAGTGAAAGCTATGATCCCTTATTGATGTCACTTGTTAAATCCACTTCAACCAGTGTAGATGAAGGGGAGGAGATCAGTTAAAGAAGGATTTTTAAGCCTTGAGACATGGATTGCATATGTGTGCCATTCAGAGGATGAATGGGCAAGACAAAAGATTGAAGTGCCTTTGAACAGGGCATGGTAGTAGATGCCAGGCACACCGGTTTGTGTCAAAAACTGCATTGCTGCTGAGTTTTTCACGCTCAACAGTTTCCGTGTGTATCAAGAATGGTTCACCACCCAAAGGACATCAAGCCAACTTGACACAACTGTGGGAAGGATTAGAGTCAACATGGGCCAGCATCCCTGAGGAACGCTTGAATAGTAGGAAAGTGTTCCTAATGTTTGGTATACTCCGTGTATATTTCTGTACTGTGAATTTGGAATAATACTGTTGATGACAATAATGCCCTTTTAGGGTAAGAGCTGTTTGAAAGACCGCCTGAAATTTCAGCCTGTTTTGGTTGGATGGAGTTTTGGCCTGCATGGTGACATCACCAGGCGGTAATTTAGTTAATAGACCAATAAGGAAGAGAGTTCCAGGCCTTCTAAGGCATTGCATCACAGTGCCAGAGGCGTCACTATAGACCTGGGTTTGATCCCAGGCTATATCACAACCGGCCGTGATTCGGAGTCCCATAGGATGGCGCACAATTGGTCCAGCGTCGTGAGGGTTTGGCCAGGGGTGGGGCATTACTTGGCTCATCGCGCTCTAGCGACTTCTTGTGGCGGGCCGGGCGCCTGCAGGCTGGCTTTCGGGTTAAGCGGGCGGGTGTTAAGAAGCGTGGTTTGGCGGGTCATGTTTCGGAGGACCCATTGGGGAGTTGCGGCAATGAGACAAGATCAAAAAAGCGGGTAAACATTTTTTTTACAAAAAAAAGAGAGTTGTCAAAATATGAAGTGATAAAAATATGGTTGTGTTTGTATGATTAAATGCTGTTCAAATGTCCTATGAATTAAATTAAAATGCCACGTGGCTCTGTATCATCTACAATATAGTCCTCAAATGAGAATTGCTATTAAATCTGGAGAGATACATAATGGGGGTGTATTTCAATCTGCTTTAATTTGCATGCTGAGAATGGGGTAAAACCCAAATATACAATTTTCTAAATATTCTTAATGTTCTGAGGTACTCCAAGACAATGCATATTGCATGAACATCAATGCAATATCATGTTAAACCTAAAACAAATATGCTATGAACATCATACAAACTTACTTATTTCATTCTTACAATATTAAGAGAATATCCTGTGCAACCTATTTTAAACATTGTATAAATGTCATCACAACTGTATCTCTTGTAATGTACCCACACTGTTCCCACAACTTAATTACATGTTCTGGGAACCTTTAAAGAACTCCGAAAGGCTGTTTTGTCAACATTTTTGCAACATCAAATTAATGTTTTGTGCAACAGGATACAAACATTATCTGAATGTCAGCACCACTGGAAATGTTTTGTGTTTTGGGAACATATCTTTTGTCAAGTCCCCACAATATTACCACAACCTAATGAAACATTCTGGGAAGCTTTAAAGAACAGATTTGGTTTTTTGCATCCGCACACCTGGACAATTTTTGTGCTTTGGGAACATATCTTTTGTTATATGTCACCATATTGTTCTCACTAATGAAACATTCTGGGAACCTTTACAGAACAGATTAAATGTCTTATAGGAACGTTCTTGCAACATCAGGCGAATATATTATACAAACATTTTGTAATCAACAACCACGAATGGACAGTTTTTGCCACAACCTAGAAAATGTTCTGGGAACTTTCACAGTACCAATTTTTGTTTGCTGAGAAATATTACTGGTACATTGTGTGATTACATTACCTGTAAACCTAATGAGAACTTTTGGGGAATGTTCTGTTGTTGTCACAGATGTTGAGCACAACATTTTAGTGAATGTTGGTCCCATGTTTCATGAGCTGAAATAATAGATTCCTGAATTTTTCTATACACACAAAAAGCTTATTTCTCTCCAAAAAAGTGACATCCCGGTTAGTGAGCATTTCTCCGTTGCCAAGATAATCCATCCATCTGACAGGTGTGGCATATCAAGAAGCTGATTAAACAGCATGATCATTACAAAGGTACACCTTGTGCTGGGGACAATAAAAGGCCACTCTAAAATGTGCAGTTTTGTCACAACACAATGCCACAGATGTCTCAAGTTTTGAGGGAGCGTGCAATTGGCATGTTGACTGCAGGAATGATGCATATGCATATCTGTATTCCCAGTCATGTGAGATCCATAGATTAGGGCCTAATGAATTTATTTCAATTGACTGATTTCCTTCTATGAACTGTAACTCAGTTAAATGTTTAAAATTGTTGCATGTTGCATTTATACTTTTGTTCAGTATAGAACTTAATGGGAATCTTAGCTAATGTTCTGGGAATGTTCCTAGTTTGCTGGGTTGTCAGCTGCTCTCTGGAATTGTCTATTACTGCCTACACATGGCAGTTTTTCCTCAAAGATGTCGTGAACTCCAGTCTTTATCAGCGTTTTAGAGACTTTTTAAAGAGCAAAGCATGTTACCCACCTTAGAGAATGTCAGAGAATGGAAACCACTGTGATCGTTCAGTTACACCCCCTGACCAGTAGATGGGATAAGCACTCCAAGTGGTGCTGTCCAGGCTGCTCGGTTCATTGTCTCACTGCACAAGGTTGTCATTGTGTTCTTCCTCCCAATATCTAACAGCCCATCTGTATGTGATCTGATGTCACGCCTCATCACAACACAGCAGCAGGAGAGGAGAGGAGTTGGCCATTTTGAACCGAACCAGCCTTCTTCTCCCTCCAGTGTGTCTCTGTCAGCTGGTGCCAGTTCATTTGTCTCTGAATTAGATAAACAGAAACCTGGCAGTATTTGAGATGGATCTGTCTCCCTACTCACGGGTCAGCACCAACAGAGACCCACAGGGAAAACAGAGAAGCATAATCCCTTTAAAGGGGTGGTGGTGGTGACTGTATTGTTCCACAGTCTGTGTCCCAAAGGGCGCCCTATTCCCTATATAGTGCACTACTTTCAACCAGAGTCCTATCGGCCCTTTTAGGACTCATCCACAGATTACCAGGGAGTCTGTCGGGAGGAATTTCCTCATTGGCTCCCAGTGGCTTACACACACAGCAGAGCACATAATGGCAATCTTGTCACCAAGCTGCAGTGAACCTGAAGAGGGGAAAGGTGGAGGTGAAGGAGGGGGGAAGGAGGCGGTATGATGGTTGGAGCCATGGTGCTTGCCTTGGCCGGCCAGACATCAAATAGGCTCTGGCTTGAGGTGGCAATGGGCTTAGCTGGTCGGCAGTATGGGTATGGGGGGTGATGCGCGTGGCTAGTTGTAGGATGTGGCTAGTGGAGAGTCATGGCGGGGTGAGGGGGCTGGCCCTGCCCTTACCAGTGGTTAGTGTTGGACTTGTAATCGAAAGGTAACCGAAAGGTTGCAAGATCGAATCCCTGAGCTGACAAGGTAAAAATCTGCCATTCTGCTCCTGAACAAGGCAGTTAACCCACTGTTCCCAGGCCGTCATTGTAAATAAGAATTTGTTCTTAACTGACTTGCCTGTTAAATAAAGGTAAAATAACAAAAATCAGTGACGAGAGTAACCCTCGTGTTTATATGCTTGTCTGGCGTGGCTTAGACCAAATGGCCTTTGTGTGTCACTGTGATATTGAAGCCAAAGTTAATAATATACATTGAATATATGGCAGATAGTTTGCTTATCCCAGGGGAGAACGACTGCCCCCTCTTATTGAAGCCACTGAAGTTCAAGGCCGACCGCAGTACTGCATGAATTGTTAGCAAAAAAACAGGATCCCCTTTATAGTGAACGGAAAAATGTCAATCTTCCTGGTCAATCTTTGTATTCTAAACATTTGTTTCTATTTACACAATCATGTTACCAATAAGTGCTTGTAATACACAAGATAAATGTTATCGAACCGATCATTTAAAAATCGCACACAGAAGAAGTTAAGGATCATTTGGTTGCTAATGGCAGCCTGCAGTACCCCGATCGGCCTTCAACTTGAGTTTCTCAGAGAGGGCAGCACTGAGCTAGCCTGCAACGTCACTTCCTGGAGTAGCTCAAACTGTCTCCATGAGCAGGGCCGGATTAAGAAATCATGTTTCCATTGGTTCTACAGACAGATTAGTATTTTCTTTTCAGCAGTAGGCATTTGTTTTCCAAACTGTACGTTTTTCCCACTAATAAATTTTGAAATCTGCAGAAGGCAAAGTGACAGCTGCAACCAACCATAGAAATATAAGCCATGACTGGCATCCATTGTAACACCCTTTTAAGACACTTTATATTGGTGTTTCCTTACTTTTGTCAGATACCTGTATGTGCTTGTGATAAAATCTATGGAATCATGTAGTAACCAAAAAAGTGTTAAACAAATCAAATTAAACTTTATCTTTGCGATTCTTCAAAGTAGCCACCCTTTGCCTTGATGACAGCTTTGCCCACTCTTGGTATTCTCTCAACCAGCTTTGAGAGAAGCACACAGCCAAAACAACGCAGGAATGGCTTCGGGACAAGTCTCTGAATGTCCTTGAGTGGCCCAGCCAGAGCCCGGAATTGAACCCGATCAAACATCTCTGGAGAGACCTGAAAATAGCTGTGCAGCGACGCTCCCCATCCAACCTGACAGAGCTTGAGAGGATCTGCAGAGGAGAATGGGAGAAACTCCCCAAATACAGATGTGCGAAGGAGTTATACCCAAGAAGACTGTAATTGCTGCCAAAGGTGCTTCAACAAAGTACTGAGTAAAGGTTCTGAATACTTATGTAAATGTCATATTTCAGTTTTTATTTAAAACCGTTTTTGTTCTATTATTATGGGGTATTGTGTGTAGATTAATGAGGGGGAAAAAACTGTTTAATCCATTTTAGAATAAAGCTGTAAAGTAACAAAATCTGGAAAAAGTCAAGGGGTCAGAATACTTTCAGAATGCACTATACACAGTCATTATCTTATCCGCAGAAAACATCCTATTTTTCCTCTCTATTCTAATGATCACCGTTTTGTTTTGTTACTTTTAACCTCTTCTGCACCAATTAGGAACAACCTACACTACCGTTCAAAAGTTCGGGGTCACTTAGAAATGACCTTGTTTTTTAAAGAAAAGCACATTTTTGGTCCATTTAAAAAAACATCAAATTGATCAGAAATACAGCTAAGACATTGTTAATGTTGTAAATGACTATTGTAGCTGGAAACGACAGATTGTTTTATGGAATATCTATGTAGGCGTACAGAGGCCCATCATCCGCAACCATCACTCCTGTGTTCCAATGACACATTGTGTTAGCTAATCCAAGTTTATAATTTTAAAAGGCTAATTGATCATTAGAGACCCTTTTGCAATTATGTTAGCACAGCTGAAAACTGTTGTACTGATTAAAGAAGCAATAAAACTGGCCTTCTTTAGACTAGTTGAGTATTTGGAGCATCAGCATAAGTGGGTTCGATTACAGGCTCAAAATGGCCAGAAACAAAGAACTTTCTTCTGAAACTCGTCAGTCTATTCTTGTTCTGGAAATGAAGGCTAATTCATGCGAGAAATTGCCAAGAAACTGAAGATCTCGTAGAACGCTGTGTACTACTTCCTTCACAGAACAGCGCAAACTGGCTCTAGCCAGAATAGAAAGAGGAGTGGGAGGCCCCGGTGCACAACTGAGCAAGACTACAAGTACATTAGAGTGTCTAGTTTGAGAAACAGACGCCTCACAAGTCCTCAACTGGCAGCTTCATTAAATAGTACCCAAAATACACCAGTCTCAATGTCAACAGTGAAGAGGCAGAGTTGCAAAGAAAAAGCCATATCTCAGACTGGCCAATAAAAAGTAAAGATTAAGATGGCCAAAAAAACACAGACACTGGACAGAGGAAGATTGGGAAAAAGTGTTATGGACAGACGAATCTAAGTTTGAGGTGTTCGGATCACAAAGAAGAACATTCATGAGATGCAGAAAAAAATGAAAGATGCTGGAGGAGTGCTTGACACCATCTGTGAAGCATGGTGGAGGCAATGTGATGGTCTGGGGGTGCTTTGGTGGTGGTAAAGTGGGAGATTTGTACAGGGTAAAAGGGATCTTGAAGAAGGAAGGCTATCACTCCATTTTGCAACGTCATGCCATACCCTGCGGACGGCGCTTAATTGGAGCCAATTTCCTCCTTCAACAGGACAATGACCCAAAGCACAGCTCCAAACTATCCAAGAACTATTTAGGGAAGAAGCAGTCAGCTGGTATTCTGTCTATAATGGAGTGGCCAGCACAGTCACCGGATCTCAACCCTATTGAGCTGTTGTGGGAGCAGCTTGACCGTATGGTACGTAAGAAGTGCCCATCAAGCCAATCCATCTTGTGGGAGGTGCTTCAGGAAGCATGGGGTGAAATCTCTTCAGATTACCTCAACAAATTGACAACTAGAATGCCAAAGGTCTGCAAGGCTGTAATTGCTGCAAATTGAAGGACACATTTATTATTTCAATTAAAAATCATTATTTATAACCTTGTCAACGTCTTGACTATATTTCCTATTCATTTTACAATGCATTTCATGTATGTTTTCATGGAAAACACGGACATTTCTAAGTGACCCCAAACTTTTGAACGGAAGTGTATGTGTCCCTCAAGTTGGGGGTACTTGTGTAGGTTTTTTTCTGGGAATGTATTATTGTTTTGTGTAGCAATGGGTGGAAAATCGATACAGTTACATATCGCAATATTATTTTTGGACGATATTATATTGATATTTGATTTCAAGTAAACAATTTTTTTGCAACTGTAGGTAGCGTTAGCTAGCGCTAATCGGCTGTACCTGACCCAAAAGCTTGTTCTCCATCTTCTTTTTTAAATAGTGAGCCAACAGGTTTTCAGCACTTTTATTTCCCAGACTGTCCAAAACGCGTTCTCATGCTGTCTCTTGTCTCTCTGCAGCAGACATATAGTGAGCAATATGTTTGGAACATCAAAACGCATTTAATTCACAGTATCGAATTGCAATACATATAGAATTGTGAGAATCGCAATACATACCATATCTGCACCTAAGTATAGGGATAATATTGTATCGTGAGGTCCCTGGCAATTCCCACCTCTAGTTTTGTGTGTGTGGTATGTGAGTGTGTGTGTGTGTGCGTGCGTTTGTGAGAGAGAGAACTATAGACTTAAACACTATCATTGGCCATGTTTGTTGTGTTCCTTGTGCCCACTGCTCAGGCTCAGAGACACTGCTGTTTTCGTGGCTGGAGCAGGGATAGAGGAGGAGGGAGGAGAGGGTCGGGAGACAATAAGAGAGGTGCTGATTGGCTAAGGAGACTCAGCCTTGGCAAAAAATTGGAGGAGGGAGGAGGAGAAGAATGCTGGACACGCAAACCTCTGATAATGAATGTCTCACCCACACAGTGTATACTCGTGCAACATCACACACATATTCCAACACACACACAATACATTCACTTCGATAAACACTGGCTTTAATCAGAGCTATGCGGAGAAAGATGAGGTCATTTTCAGACCATGCATCTGCATCATCAAAGCAGTTCAGAGCCTCCTTCCACCACAACAGCCCATAATGAGATCCTGTTCTGTTTGCTCCCTCCAACAACGTGCATATTTCACTGAGCTGAGGTAACTATGGATTTGGATGGCAACCCGCTTCTACCACGTTATAAGTGCTGTGCTCTGATTGGTTTTAGGGCCAATTAGATTGAGCCGTAATGCTAAAGCAGAGGGTTTCAATCTTAGTTCTTAAAAGTTCTAGAGCTTGTTTGTTCTGTGTTCCACTGCCATCACCATCACCATCATTCTACTCACGTTGCACAGCGACAACTCAGCGATCTCAACAAAGCTCGCGGAACTCTTACTTAATCTGCTGGATAAAACACTTAATCCACACCCCCCATTTCATCCCTAACGCCCTAATCCAGGGAGCACTCACAATATAATTGTTAATTTTTACTGATGCTTTTATCCAAAGCCACTTATTAAAGTGGGAGCCCAGTTTCATACAGTGGGGTTTAGTGGAGCCCACCAGATGTAGGCCCTACCTTTGATCAAGGGACACCGCCACAGTTAAGTGTCCCACCACCAGAGAGTTGAACCCGCCGCAGCCCCCCCCCCCCATCAGCACACACACATCACATACATACATACATACACTCCCAACAGACCTCCATACACCCTTCAGAAGGAAGAATTGAGAGTTTCCAGGGTTCCCTCTGTGTGGTGTATTAGGTTGACCTCAAAATGGGTAGCTAGATGAGTTAGAGGAGGATGTGGGATGATGCCCCAACGCCAATACTCTACTGGCCTCCTACAGGTTCTACCTCCCTACCCTACCTGGTGGTCAGGGCAGGGATATCTCTATCTCACCCCACCAGCTCCAATGGCAGTGGCTTGAGGGAAACACGCCAAACCATGCTGCACACACACTCCTCCCACCGTCCTCTTCTCTCCTCCCTCCCTCCTCCCCCGCCAGCGGATCTCTCTGCATGTGGATCAAATCAGAATCATCCACTAATTGACTATTTACAGGGCACCAGAAAGACCGTAATGGACTTGTTATTAAATCCCCCCTCCACTATTTAAAGCGTGTTTTCAGAGTGCTGGGCTGGGCTGAAGGAGAGAAGGAGTCAGAGATTTTTTACAAGGCAGCCCAGTTAAGCCCATCAGAGTGGGTCAGAGTGGGTACCACCCAGGCCAGGTGTGTGTTCAAAATATCACCCTATTCCCTATGAAGTGCCCTACTTTTGACCAGGACCCATATGGCTCTGGTCAAAAGTAGGGCACTATATAGGGAATCGGGTGCCATTTGGAACGTACCACCAGGCAGCTCTCAGACGGGATTATGGGATGACAGCGGTATGGGAAAGAAAGGGCAGCGTGGAGCGTAGAGAGGCAGGGGAAAGAGGCACCGGCACAGCCAGATCTCAGCACCAATGAGTTCCAGATGGAACCCTAGGCCCCCTGTCAGGTTCTCACGGATAGGTTGCATCCTAAATGACTTTTGAAAGGTAGTGCACTATAATGGGAATAGGATTCCATTTGGGACGGAGACACGAACTCAGCAAAAAAAGAAACGTCCTCTCACTGTCAACTGCGTTTATTTTCAGCAAACTTAACATGTGTAAATATTTGTATGAACATAAGATTCAACAACTGAGACATAAACTGAACAAGTTCCACAGGCATGTGACTAACAGAAATGCAATAATGTGACCCTGAATAAAGGGGGGGGGGGGGTAAAAATCAAAAGTAACAGTCAGTATCTGGTGTGGCCACCAGCTGCATTAAGTACTGCAGTGCATCTCCTCCTCATGGACTGCACCAGATTTGCCAGTTCTAGCTGTGAGATGTTACCCCACTCTTCCACCAAGGCACCTGCAAGTTCCCGGACATTTCTGGGGGGAATGTCCCTAGCCCTCACCCCTCGATCCAACAGGTCCCAGACGTGCTCAATGGGATTGAGATCCGGGCTCTTCGCTGGCCATGGCAGAACACTGACATTCCTGTCTTGCAAGAAATCACGCACAGAACGAGCAGTATGGCTGGAGGCATTGTCATGCTGGAGGGTCATGTCAAGATGAGCCAGCAGGAAGGGTACCACATGAAGGAGGAGGATGTCTTCCCTGTAACGCACAGCGTTGAGATTGCCTGCAATGACAACAAGGTCAGTCCAATGATGCTGTGACCGATGACGGACGCTCCACCTCCAAATCGATCCCACTCCAAAGTACAGGCCTCAGTGTAACGCTCATTCCTTCGACGATAAACGCTAATCCGACCATCACCCCTGGTGAGACAAAACCGCGACTTGTCAGTGAAGAGCACTTTTTGCCAGTCCTGTCTGGTCCAGCGACGGTGGGTTTGTGCCCATAGGAGATGTTGTTGCCGGTGATGTCTGGTGAGGACCTGCCTTACAACAGGCCTACAAGCCCTCAGTCCAGCCTCTCTCAGCCTATTGCGGACAGTCTGAGCACTGATGGAAGGATTGTGCTTTCCTGGTGTAACTCGGGCAGTTGTTGTTGCCATCCTGTACCTGTCCCACAGGTGTGATGTTCAGATGTACCGATCCGATACTGCGAGGACGATCAGCTGTCCGTCCTGTCTCCCTGTAGCGCTGTCGTAGGCATCTCACTGACTCAGTAGAAAGGCCTCTTTAGTGTCCTAAGTTTTCATAACTGTGACCTTAATTGCCTACCGTCTGTAAGCTGTTAGTGTCTTAAAGACCGTTCCACAGGTGCATGTTCATTAATTGTTTATGGTTCATTGAACAAGCATGGGAAACAGTGTTTAAACCCTTTACAATGAAGATCTGTGAAGTTATTTCGATTTTTACAAATTATCTTTGAAAGAAAGGGTCCTGAAAAAGGGACGTTTCTTTTTTTGCTGAGTTTAGATACACTGCCATACCTCCGCAGCTCTAGAGTGAGGATACACTGTGCTCTGCAAGGGGCTTAAACCTGGCTTCTTTATAAAAGAGATAGACTGCGTTTTATGTGGAAAGTTAGTATAAATGTAGGTCTACTGCTACGTCTGTCTTTTTATGCTCTATTCGAGCTAGCTACAGCCGAAAAAAGGTCATCATAAATTTAAGAATGAGAATTAACCTTTTTTCCCAGTAGGTTCTTAAGAGTGGCTTTTGGGTGTCTCCTGTTTTACAGTTTTTTTGTTTCAAACCACATGATGCTTTTATTTCTTTGTCCTCACCTCTCACACCATAGCACGGTTTCTGTTAGCCATCGTTGGCCTCTCAGCCATCGTATACAATCAAAACAATAGAAAATGATTTTGCCGTCAAATGACTCTTGACTAAGTCGGAATTACTTAGTTTTCTGATTATAAAATCGTCCAATTCTGCTCAATACTCCAGACCTATTGTCCCGCCCAGTAGAACCACCTGCATTCAGTTGGACATCCTCCATAGACACATGGAGGTCAGTCTAAATCCTCAACTTCACAACCCCCATATCCTCCACACATACACAGCCATCCTAACCATATTTCCTCCTGGTCTGCACATGTGAGAAGAACACACTTGTGTATATTACAATACACATGGTTTATTATTAATTATAAACTGGGTGGTTCGAGCCCTGAATGCTGATTGGTTAACAGCCTTGGTACATCAGTCCGTATACCACGGGTATGACAAAAATTTATTTTTACTGCTCTAATTAGGTTGGAAACCAGTTTATAATAGCAATAATGCACGTCGGGGGTTTGTTATATATGGCCAATATACCACAGCTAATGGTTGTATCCAGGCACTCTGCGTTGCATCGTGCGTAAGAACAGCCCTTGACCGTGGTATGTATATTGGCCATATACCACACCCCCTCAGGCATTATTGCTGAATGATATCCTGTATCTAATTTTTGTCATACATGTGATTTGTATGATGCTCTATGTCGTACATATGTCTCTTAATTAATTATATATTTTTATTTAACCTTTATATAACTAGGCAAGTCAGTTGCCCCTGCCCAACCCTAACCTGGACAACGCTGGGCCAATTGTGTGCCGCCCTATGGGACTCCCAATCACAGCTGGTTGTGATACAGCCTGGAATCGAACCAGGGTCTATAGTGACACCTCTAGCACTGAGATGCAGTGCCTTAGACCGCTGCACCACTCAGAAGCCCAATTAGACCAGATATTTTATATTGTATATTAGTGTAAATATTTCTTATGGTAAAATGATGATTTGTACCCAGAATGGTTAGGTTCTCTTGTGTAGACACACTGCAAGGCCCCACATCCAATAATTTCTACATCCATTTCAGAGAGGAAATTATCTTTATTTATTTTATCTGTGGTGTATGTATTGTGGGATGTTTGTCACACCAGTAAAAGTGTATACATAACCTAAGTTGCCCATACAGCATATGGGAAAATACATGCATAGCCACTGTCATTTTAAGTACAAATATAATTCATGTTCAAGATACTAACATGATCTCTGTTTACAAAAATATAAGCGCCTCTCTTATCAGGCAAAGAAAGGTCTAATCGCCATTATAAGTTCTCACTCACCGTTTGACATGGTAGACATTTCATCCTGTTTGAAGACCCTAGATCTCGGAACATTGATTTGTTGGAGTGGGGAAGTTCTCCTAGAGACAGAGAAAGAGAATGAGGGCGAGAGAAAGAATGAAGGCAAGAGAGAGAGAACAAGGAAGAGAGAGAGAGAGGAGGCACTGACAAGAGCCAGGGCAGAACCATAACTCAGGACCCTAATGATTGCTGTGTGTGAGAAAGCAGAGGGCTACAGTACCGGTATGTATGTATGCCCTGGGATGTCGTCCTGCACCTCACCCATTCATCTACATACTGTACTGTACAGCCACACTGCCCTGACACACACACACACACACACACACACACACACACACACACACACACACACACACACACACACACACACACACACACACACACACACACACACACACAAATTATTTCACTTGACAGATAACTAACTAACCCAGTCAATGTTCATGGTTTGATGCCATTTAGGAGGGTGTAGTTGTTGTTTATGTTTAATAATGTCGTTGATTGGTTTTTAATAATAATAATTTGGTGGGTGCTTATTTGTCCTATTACACAAATGTACAACTGTGAATTGGAAATGTGTTTTTTTGCATATCCCACCTCTCCCCGAGACACCCTCGGTGAGTGGGGTCATGGTCAGGATTTTCCATTATCAACGGCGACCCTGGAGCAATTAGGGTTAAGTGCCTTGCTCAAGGGCACATCGAAAGATGTTTCACCTTGTCGGGCTAGAGGATTCGAACTAGCGACCTTTTGGTGACTGGCCCAACAATAGAAATATAATTTATATTTCTGTGGGGCCAACGCTCTAACCTGCTAGGCTACCTGCCACCCGTAATGATTGATGAGAGCCTATGTGTCTTAGATCACCAATGACAAGTAAGTGCTAGTGGAGGATAGACGGAAGTTAAATTCAGACTGAATCCAAGATAGCCAAGGTAATAACCATTACCATTGTTATTACCAGTACAATACATCCGCAAAGCAACAATGGGAGGCATTCAAATATTTATTTCCTCATGTTTGGGAGAAAAAAATATTCAAAGAAGTTATATCGAGAAAAAAAATGTAATAATGAAGAGATAACGTGGGTCTGCCAGGTAATAGACCCACCATATTGTTCTATTATTACCCATTCCTACTTATCAAGGTCAGACAGGCCGGGCTGTATGTTACCCAGTCATCCCTGCTTCAGTTCAGCTCAGCTTGACTTCACAATGTGGCTCCTCGCCTGCCCCACTCGGGCTGTTTTACATTTGCAGTCTTGTAAGGATTTTTCCAACACAGTCATTTGGGGCTGGGATTTGTGCGGAGCTCTGTGTTCTGCACTAGCGTTGGCTTAACAACGATTCATTAAGCTCCCATCTGGTTGGCCAGGGACCTTCTCTGAAGTCTCACTTCAACAGGCGGGAACGCTGCTTCGGAACGGACCGCAGGTTTGGAGCCAAAGTGCTATGTGATTACTGCCCTATTGTGGTTCAAAGACTTAGGTTACCGCTAACTAAGGGCCGTTTGGCTTCATGCTTAGTGGTGTCACGCTAGCTTACAATATGGCTAGCAGAGGAGTATGGCTGAAGATGAGATCTAGAACTACACACACTTAAGCTCTGCTCAAATGGACTGCATGGGAGGGCTTGTTGTGTAGCTCACCTGCAGCCCATGTTTACAAGTTCAACAGATTTCTAACTGGCAAAGTATCTCAATACAAGCAGAGATGGCAAAATGAAATGAAGGCTTTACTCAAAGTTTCAACAAAACACTTGGCCTGTTACTTAAATCTCTTTACACATACACATCCATGTCCCACTCCCTCATTTGCTGATAATAATATGATCAAGTTTAGCATTTAAATGGTTTTCTTAGAAACGTTAATCAATTCATTACTGGTACGTGTCCATCTTAACCATAAACACACTACTTCAAAGGCATAATGGATATTTTTCACTTTGCTGAACACATCTCCTTTTGGCATTGTTTGACATTGAACGTTTTTGATATTTTTTTTAAGCCATTATATGGCATGCTTTTGCATAATTCTATAGAGGGGTTCTTCCTCTGGAATACTCATTATCATCATCACAGTCACAATGCTCCTCCAGTCAGGATAACATGGATCTGAAGGCGCAGAGCTTTTAGGCAGATGTAGGCTTCTATTGGAGTTTGGTCACTCTGATCTGCTTCTCCTCATGCTAAACTACTATGGCTTCATCATGGTCATCATGGCTGTGTTTCAACATAATCTCATTTCAGATGCCTCACAGGCAGTTCAAAGTTGGCTGGTTGGCTGATTCTGAACTGACCGGATGGGTGGACATCGCCGCTGCCTCAGGAGCCACACAGCACTCCCTAGCCCTAGCTATCATTCCAGTGGGCCCCTACACTGCTCTGCCCCATCTGGTACTGGTAGGACGGGTCCCGGATGGATGGGGGGGTTCCCTGTGTTGGGAAGGCCGAGAACTCCCTGTAAGGCCGGAGAGGAGACCCAGGCCCAGGCTTCCTGTGGTACAGAGGAGGATGGACCACCGGCCTGCTACCCCTGGAACCAGGAACCGGTGGAGAGGAAGACGAGATGGAGGACGACGAGGGGATGGTAGCCAGGCCTCGCTGTGCTGTGGCTGGACTGTAAATTCCTATGTCGGACTGGGGGCGTGGGGGTCCGGTGGGGGTGTGGTGGGGCACCACGGAGGTGGCGGTGGCAGTACTGGGGAAGTGAGCAGTGAAGGGCTGGTAGGGGACAGCCTCCACTGTCTGCACGCTGTACCGCGGGTAAGGCTGCACCGACGCCCACATGTTGCAGTTCAGAGAGGCGGGAGCCAGGTCGTCAGCACCCACAGCCCCGTGGCCGTTCTCTCCCTCCATCCCTCCGTACATACAGGCCTCCCTGGAGCTCATGGCCTCACCACAATAGGGGTGGGACAGCAGTGGAGGCTCGTAGGTGGGAGGAGAACGGAAGTAGTGTTCCTCTGAGACTGCTGGAAGCGCTGTGTCCAGATATGGCCGTTTACAACCCAGTTCCAAGTGCCTGGTGTTATCTGTAAAGAAATGAAGATTAAATCATCATCACTGAGTGTAAAAACTCAATGTATCACCCTGCTGACCTATGATGCTTCTTCATATTGTTTGGAACTGTGTACAAAGCCATTTATATTGTGTGATATTGATGTGTAGCACCAAAAGATGTGTTGCAAGACAACAAAGTTTTCTGAAAGACTAATGAGGACTGGCCATTTTCTGTGATTGACAGGTGTGGAGATGTTCAGGTAGGTCTGTAGCTAACCCACCTCTGTGTTTGAAGCAGTGGTAGAGCAGGCTGGGCTCTCGGCTTGGAGGGAAGGAATTGGAGATGTGTTCCTGGTGGTCTGAGTTCCCCAGGGGCACCCCACCCTCGTACTGGTAGTGGGACAGGACCTGGGGGTGACCCGACAGGTGTACCCCAGCTCCCAGCTTCCCCGTCCGGTGACCATGTGAGGAGAGGAGCCTCTGGCGAACCATGTTCTTAGAAATCACTGGGTAGTCTTTTCTACGGAGAGGAAGAAGGGAAAACAAGAACAGAAGGATTAGCGTTAATGTTAGTGTTGGGGAAGCTACTCTGAAAATATCGTTTATCAAGCTACTAATTACTTCATACTGGAAGAAGTTGAGCTACATGAAAGCTACCCTTAAGAAAAATATAGCTTACTTAACTAAATTTACTTAGAAAAAGTGGTTAATTACATCCAAACTACTTCTAAATCTGAAATGTCATAGACTACAAATTGCAAGAACAGTTCACTGTGGAGCCAGATGTTAACAGAATGTGTAATTTAACCTATTAAACACAAAAAGTGAGAATTAGGCAGGTCTGATGTAAAAAAAAAAAAAAAGTCAATTCTTGCCTACTTCACCGATATTTTATTTTTGTTAAAAAAGTTGTCTATAGTTCCAGTAGTTAGCTACACCACTACATGGTAAAACACTACCAAGATTTGAATTTAGTTCAACTACGACCAAGCTACTGCAAAATATAATGAAATCACTAGTTGAACTAAATGTAGTTCACTACTTCCCAATACTTGCGTTACAGATTCTACTTAGCAGTGAGAGAGTGAAGTATTTAAGGAAGCAAGCACAGATAAAGGAAGAAATGGAACAAGTTCCAAAAGGAACAAATGGTTCCAATGAATGATGTACTGTCCCAAAAGAAGAATTGTTTCCATGATAAAGTAAGTATTCCATATACTTTTTATTGTGTGGCACATTCCCATAAACATACGGAACATACCCCTGGAGTCTGGAGACACGCAGGTCCCCTTCATCGCTGCCACGGAAACCCTTGGCAAACGGGTTGTTCTCGATCTTCAACTGAGTTATCTGAGAAGACAGCAACATTTCTTGTCACTGCACTTGAGACTCATCATGAAATGTGCAGCTAGGTTCAGTCAAAAATAGTCTTTCTATGATTTGGAACATTTCTCCTGCAGATAGATAGTGTTTTGAAGACGCTCTCGTATTACTGACATTAGAAACGAGTCAGAACGAGTCAGACTGTGTGTGCAGCAGACGTTGAACATCAGATAGCAGGTGGACAACTACATGGGTGGCACTTATACTGTACCTTATGGTTCTGGTAGGAGGTGACAGAGATGAAGGCTGTCTCGTGAAACACGTGAGTGCAGTAGGCTGTGTTCTTAGACCCAAAGGCGTTGTTCTCGTCGGCCTTGACGATGTGGAGCCGAGGCTGGTACTTGTGCATCGAGTTCAGGATGATCTATCAGGGGGAAAGATGGAAAGTACAGGGTCAGACGAACGACAGCTGAGTCGATCACAGCACACTGTCCTCTTAGTGGCACCAGTGAATGACCAGACACCACCACAGGTTTAAGACTTTTTAAGATGTTTTTATTTATTTTTTAAGGCTAGTTTTTCCTCCTTTAAATGAATGGTTGTCCCTGGCCTAGATGTTAAATTCCAAGTGATGTAATTGTATTGACTTGAATAGACTCATAGTGTAAATGGGGTGCTTAAGATGCTCAGGTTTTCCATGGCTAGCCTTTTTAGCAGGTAGGCCTATTTTAATTACATTTACATTTACGACATTTAGCAGACGCTCTTATCCAGAGCGACTGCATACATTTCATTTCACGCATTTAAAAAAAAATTGTATTTATTTTTTGTACCCCCTCCGTGGGAATGGAATCCACAACCCTGGCATTGCACACACCATGCTCTACCAACTGAGCCACAGGGAAGACATTGCTATTGGAGTCAGCATTAGTGGGCATACAATGCCAAACTTTGTCCATACAACGTGGAAATTTGTCAATATACTGTAGTTCAATGTGTTGATACTGAAAAGTGGGCACCCCTTTGTCACACAAGAGTTGCAACTGTATAGTGCATCAATCAGCACGTATGGTGCGTGCTCAATGTTTAGGTTGGGGAGGGGGGGCTAAGTCAGCACATCGGCACCAGTCTGCTCAGAGTAGCCCAGTAGCCTAGCCACATGCTCACTGGAGTGTCAGCAGGGTTGGAGCAAGGGTTATCTCCAGTGCAGCTCTGTCAGGGCCGATGAGCATCAGGCTCTCCCCCACTCCCACCTCCCCTCCTCTCCTACATTCTAGACTCACGGCCCAGTAGTACCAGGGCATTGTCTTAACAGGCGAGCCCCTCCAGGAGGCTACCACAGAGAGGGGTTAAGACTATCAAGCACAGGCGGGCTGGTTCACCATAATTGGGGAGGATGGGCTCATAGTAATGGATGGAACAGTATAAATTGAATGGTATTGAACTCATTGAACGCATCGCTACATATTTGCCTCCAAACCCACTGGCTCCAGGTCATCTATAAGTATTTGCTAGGTAAAGCGCTGCCTTATCTCAGCTCACTGATCACCATAGCAACACCCACCCGTAGGACACGCTCCAGCAGGTATATTTCACTGGTCATCCCCAAAGCTAACACCTCCTTTGGCCGCCTTTCCTTCCAGTTCTCTGCTGCTAATGACTGGAACGAACTGCAAAAATCACTGAAGCTGGAGACTTATATCTCCCTCTCTAACTTTAAGCATCAGCTGTCAGAGCAGCTTAACGATCACAGCCAATCTGTAAATAGCACACCCAACTACCTCATCCCCATATTGTTATTTATCTTTTTGCTCTTTTGCACCCCAGTATCTCCTTGCACATCATCATCTGCACGTCTATCACTCTAATGTTAATGCTAAATTGTAATTATTTCGCCTCTATGGCCTATTTATTGTCTTACCTCCCTAATCTTCTACATTTGCACACACTGTACATAGATTTTTCTATTGTGTTATTAACTGTACGTTTGTTTATATGTAACTCTGTGTTGTTGTTTTTGTCGCACTGCTTTGCTTTATCTTGGCCAGGTCTCAGTTGTAAATGAGAGCTTGTTCTCAACTGGCCTACCTGGTTAAATAAAGATGAAATAAAAAAGAAAAAAGAACATCAAACGCATGGTTTCCATGTGTTTGATAGCATTCCATTCACTCCATTCCAGCCATTACTATGAGCCGTCCTCCCCTCAGCAGCCTCCTGTGCTATCAGGGCACAGGCAGCCGGGGTCATAGTTGCACCCTGAACAGCCCAATGCTCACATGCCTTTGCCCCCTTTTGCTGAGGCAAGGTTCAGACAGAGATAAGCAATTGGTTCATTGGCTGCCTAGAGACTGTGGTGACCTGAGGCAGATAACGGATAGAGATAAGCTACTGGTTGGTTGACTGGAGACTCTCTGGTGATGACCTTTGTCTAGTCTGCTAGTCTGGCCAGTGTCTGTCTGGAGGAAGTGCAGGAAGGAGTCTGACTCTCTCTGTGCTGTCTGGTTGCATTGAGCAGGACAAGCCTTCCTTGGATCAACCCAGAACCAAATCATGCATTCTCTCTTTGATCTTGTGGGTGAAAATGCCAGCCCCAGACAGTTTGCTAACTGGTTTATAAACCAAGACACACTGCCTCACTCAGTGACAGCTGGGAAGTGACAGCATTTCAGGAGTGATTCCTTGGACCATCTCTTGGTCAACAGTAGCATGGGTCAGTGGGAGCCCAGATCCCAGATCAGTGATAGTGTTTTTACTGCTGATGCTGAGCAGGTCAGCAGCAAAGGGAAGGGAAGGGCAGAGTTTGTGGGGGATGGTCAGAAAGGGGAAGGTCTGTCATTGATATGAGACCCCTGGGTTGAATCAAGCTGACGGCCATCCTGCTCTGGACTGGACTAGCAGCCATGCTGACCCACATACTTGCACACACAGTCATGCAGACCGCATACTCTCACATACATAAACACACTTGAAAAGACACACTCTCAAATGCACAAACAACAGAGTCTGTCATTGACTGTCATTAGCTCACTTCACAGGCTGTTTTATTTCGGCCGTGGGTCAGTTAAGAGCAGTGGTGTCAAAGTCATTTTTCACCGGGGGACGCATTCGGTCTTCAATGAGGTCCGGAGGGCTGCATTTAAAATATTTTCAATGCTCCCTGACTGTCTAGCTTTCATTTCAGTGATTATTAGCGAGCTGGATTTAACCCCCCATGGGCCGTATGCTTGACACCCCTGGTTTAGTGGGTCAGGTTGGTGGTGGATCCAGTGCTATGCAGGGCAGGGAGGAGAGGCTCTCTGGCTCCCCTGCTGGCGTGGGCTGTTCTATGGCCATCAGCAGGACTTAGTAAGACCTGGCCCCTCTCTCTCTCTCTGTCCTCATTACTCGCCCTTATCACTATCCAGGCGGCGGACTCAACCTGACAGCGGGCCCCGCCGCTGATCCCAGAGGTTATGAACCTAATGAGTTCTCCTTCTGACGGAATGGCTTTGGACAAGCCTGCTCAGAGTTCCTCTGGGCAGCACTGCCGCCACCGTCACACTTCTCACTTCCCTCTGTGGCAAGACACTCACTTTCTCTCGTATGCTTTCTCTCTCTTTCCCTCTCTTCTCTCTCTGTCACTCCCTCCTCTTCACTCCCTCTTTCACCCTCTGTTCCTTTTCCACTCTGGCCACCTTTTCTCGACTCCTTCCCCCTCTCTCCTCTCTCCCTCTTCCCCTGTTTCCCTCTCCTATCTCCCTCTCTTTCCATAAAGACAGCTTCATGACTCAGTCTCTTGTTAAAAAAACGCTCTATCCTGCTGTTGTTTTAACACCAGTCTATTGAACTCTCATCCACTGTGTAGTTTTTACTAAATGAGCCGTATCCAGTCACCTCTCTTGTTTTACATGGCCAGGAGAAGTGAGAAGCTATATTGTGTGAAATGACCCAGTGCCTTCCTGGGATGTGGATTGACCTACATTGTGAGGCCTCAGTAGCTAACCATCCCCCTCTCTCTCTCACTCTCTCTCTATTCCTTTACAGTTAATTGAGCTTAAAGTTTATAGACGTTGTTGACATTATTCAGAGCAGTCAAGCTGTTGATCAGTTGTATCAGCAGGGCCAAGTGATGTCACAGGCAGAGTACTTCGCTCTGTGACAAAGAACTAAGTGGCTTTAAGGGCCAAGTGTGAGGTCACATGGCCAAAGTACCTGTTGTTATTGGGCAATTGTCCAGCATACACCCATATTTTAGTTGTGTACTGTTACAGTTGAAGTCGGAAGTTTACATACACTTAGGTTGGAGTCATTAAAACCATTTTTTCAACCACTCCACAAATTTCTTGTTAACAAACTATAGTTTTGGCAAGTTGGTTAGGATATCTATTTTGTGCATGACACAAGTCATTTTTCCAACAATTGTTTACAGACAGATTATTTCACTTATAATTCACTGTGTCACAATTCCAGTGGGTCAGAAGTTTACATACACTATGTTGACTGTGCCTTTAAACAGCTTGGAAAATTCCCCAAAATGATGTCATGGCTTTAGAAACTTCTGATAGGCTAATTTACATAATTTGAGTCAATTGGAGGTGTACCTGTGGATGTATTTCAAGGCCTACCTTCAAACTCAGTGTCTCTTTGCTTGACATCATGGGAAAAATAAAAATAAATCAGCCAAGACCTAAAAAAAAAAAATTGTAGACCTCCACAAGTCTGGTTCATCCTTGGGAGCAATTTCCAAACGCCTGAAGGTACCACGTTCATCTGTACAAACAATAGTATGCAAGTATAAACACCATGGGACCACGCAGCCGACATACCTCTCAGGAAGGAGACGCATTCTGTCTCTTAGAGATGAACGTACTTTGGTGCGAAAAGTGCAAATCAATCCCAGAACAACAGCAAAGGACCTTGTGAAGATGCTGGAGGAAACAGGCACAAAAGTATCTATATCCACAGTAAAACGAGTCCTATATCGACATAACCTGAAAGGCCGCTCAGCAAGGAAGAAGCCACTGCTCCAAAACCGCCATAAAAAAGCCAGACTACAGTTTGCAACTACATATGGGGACAAAGATGGTACTTTTTGAAGAAATGTCCTCTGGTCTGATGAAACAAAAATAGAACTGTTTGGCCATAATGACCATCGTTATGTTTGGAGGAAAAAGGGGGAGGCTTGCAAGCCGAAGAACACCATCCCAACCGTGAAGCACGGGGGTGGCAGCATCATGTTGTGGGGGTGCTTTGCTGCAGGAGGGACTGGTAAAAATCACAAAACAGATGGCATCATGAGGCAGGAAAATTATGTGGATATATTGAAGCAACATCTCAAGACATCAGTCAGGAAGTTAAAGCTTTGTCGCAAATGCGTCTTCCAAATGGACAATGACCCCAAGCGTACTTCCAAAGTTGTGGCAAAATGGCTTAAGGACAACAAAGTCAAGGTGTTGGAGTGCCATCACAAAGCCCTGACCTCAATCCTATAGAAAATTAGTGGGCAGAACTGAAAAAGTGTGTGCGAGCAAGGAGGCCTACAAACCTGACTCAGTTACACCAGCTCTGTCAGGAGGAATGGGACAAAATTCACCCAACTTATTGTGGGAAGCTTGTGGGGGTTACCCAAAACGTTTGACCCAAGTTAGACAATTTAAAGGCAATGCTACAAAATACTAATTGAGTGTATGTAAACTTCTCACCCACTGGGAATGTGATGAAAGAAATTAAAGCTGAAATAAATCATTCTCTTACTATTATTCTGACATTTCACAATCTTAAAATAAAGTGGTGATCCTAACTGACCTAAGACGGGGAATTTTTACTAGGATTAAATGTCAGGAATTGTGAAAAACTGAGTTGAAATGTATTTGGCTAAGGTGTATGTAAACTTCCGACTTCAACTGTACATGTACTTTTAGTATATTTGATCAGTGGAGGCTCCTCAGAGGAGGAAGGGGAGGACCATCCTCCTTAGTGAATTTCTTGAAAATCTAAATAGTGAAACATTAAAGTTAGTCATTTTAGATAAAACTATACTAAATTTATTCACGCCACCAAATAATTGATTAAAGCACACTGTTTTGCAATGAAGGTCTACAGTAGCCTCTGCAGCACTCTGTAGGGCAGCACCATGGTGTAGCCGGAGGCAGGAACGCCGCCAGGGATTTTGGGCCCAATGAAAAGATACCACATTGGGCCACACCACCACAGGCCATACCAACCCTGCGCAATTGCTGTAACCACACACCTTCAGAACCCAATCAACACATTCAAAGCTTTAAATAACTCTACCTTTGCAGACTTGCAACTCTCTTGTAGTCCAATATTTACTGACAGTGAGCTGTAAAAATATAACACTGTGCAGACATGCACACAACATTCTGCATACAGTGGAATTCACTATTTCATGCAAGACTGATACCCTCTATAAAAAATTTGCTAAAGGCCATATTTTACAGTATAAATGTAATGTTAATGGTAAAATTCTTGAATGGAGAATTCTCTTATCATTAATGAATAACGTAAAATAAATATAACTTAAATATACATTAACCTCTTCAAATAAAAACATTATCATCTATAGAATAATATAACAAACAAAATAATCAAATCAGCAGCAGATTTTTGAACTAAGTATACATACCAACTAGAAAATAAGCAAGTCCAGCGTTCTAGCTAACTGACCTTCAATGGACAGCATGGCAAGACTGCAAAGCCTGTCCTGGGACATAGTAGACCTCAAATAGTTTTTAGCTTACTTAAAGCTCTCTCGCCACCAGCAACATGCAGTGTGCAAAATATACGTAAAGCAATGCACACTTCTCCAAAAATGCTTTGCAGCTGCATCTTACAAATTGGATTCAGGAGATCAAGAGGGAACAAGTTGGGGGGAAAGGGACAGCATATACAGTGTTCAGGTGTCTTATTTCATTTTGAAACTCAGGTGTAAGATCTCTGGAATACTTCATGATCAGTGGTTGGCACACAGAAGGGACTTTATCCTCACTAATATGCCCAACTGTCAGAACAGCAGAAAATGATTCTACAATTTTTGCAGTGTTGTGGAACCTAGTGTCCAAGTCACTTATGATGTCCATAGCAGTAAAAAACAGTGTTGAGAGGTCTCATCATGGAATATCTTCCTTTTCCTCTGGCGGCTGTGTTCCTTGCTAAATTGAGGTGCAACATCCATTTGCGTAGCAATCAGTGTTGCCTCAGACAGGAGAGACTCCCATCCATCTCTAAGATCCTGCATCTCTTCCTTTAAGGCTCTGATATTGGCTGCCTCTGTGTCAAGTGAGATTTTTCCTGACTGGAGAATCACATTCTTGTCCTCAATGCATTGCAGTACCTGCAATTATGCCAACTGACATGTCATTCAACACAACACAATGATCCCTCCTGTCTCAGCCTCCAGTATTTATACTGCAGTAGTTTATGTGTCGGGGGGCTAGGGTCAGTCTGTTACATCTGGAGTATTTCTCTTGTCTTATCCGGTGTCCTGTGTGTATTTAAATATGCTCTCTCTAATTCTCTCTTTCTCTCTTTCTGTCTTTCTCTCGGAGGACCTGAGCCCTAGGACCATGCCTCAGGAATACCTGGTATGATGACTCCTTGCTGTCCCCAGTCCACCTGGCCGTGCTGCTGCTCCAGTTTCAACTGTTCTGCCTGCGGCTATGGAACCCTGACCTGTTCACCGGACGTGCTTGTTGCACCCTCGACAACTACTATGATTATTATTATTTGACCATGCTGGTCATTTATGAACATTTTAACATCTTGACCATGTTCTGTTATAATATCCACCCTGCACAGCCAGAAGAGGACTGGCCACCCCTCATAGCCTGGTTCCTCTCTAGGTTTCTTCCTAGGTTTTTGGCCTTTCTAGGGAGTTTTTCCTAGGGAGTTTTTCCTAGCCACCGTGCTTCTTTCACATGCTTTGCTTGCTGTTTGGGGTTTTAGGCTGGGTTTCTGTACAGCACTTTGAGAATATCAGCTGATGTACGAAGGGCTATATAAAAATAAATTTGATTTGATTTGATTTGAATGCTGACCTCCTTTAGTTGGGAGTAGGGCTGGTTCAGGGGTATGGGGATGGGGTGACAGGGCTGCTGAGCCTGAAGCTGCATCTGTTGGGCCTGGCACCAGGCAGGGGCGGGGACAACTTATTTAGTATGAATAGCTTGCTAAAAGTTTGCCTGCATTGATTAAATGTCGGCTAAAAGAGGAGCGAAATGTAAACACTCAGAATTTTCTGTGAAGATATTAAGTAACTAATGTTCGGGGAGCAAATGGACTAAGGTAACAGGTTCATTTCCACCACTCACGGACTACACTCACCTTCCTTTGTGAAAAATTGGGTGACATATTGTCTCCCTTTCTTTTCTCTCTCCTGTCTTTCTTTTAATTTTTGGGAGCCAGATTTTTCTTTAGGGGGGAGGGTTGGGCAATACAGAGGCTCTCTGGATGTTTACTTTTTTCCAAAAACGAGAAAAGAAAAAGAACCGTTAGTTTTATTAGTACATTGTAAATAAAATATTATATTAATGATGATAGGTTAATAATTAATATTGAAAAAACACGGCACCGGAGGCCAGCTAGCTTCTGTCCTCCTCTGGGTACATTGACTTCAATACAAAACTTAAGAGGCTCGTGGTTCTCACCTCTTTACACAGTAATTATGACAACTTCCGGAGGATGTCCTCCAACCTATCAGAGCTCTTGCAGCATGAACTGACATGTTGTCCACCCAATCAAAGGATCAGAGAATGAATCTATTACTGAATCATAAGCTACAGCTAGCTAGCACTGCAGTGCAGTGCATAAAATGTGGTGAGTAGTTTCCTCAAAGAGAAAGACGATAGTTGAACAGTTTTGAACAAATTAATTTCTTCCAAAATTAAGGAGAAGCGAGAGAGAGAGAGCTATATTTGGTTGTATTTTTTATTTTTATTTCACTTAGCTAGCAAATGCAGCTAGCTAGTTTAACCTACTCAAACAGAGAAGGATGCTATGTCAGCTAGCTGGCTATCGCTATGGCTATCCAACACTGGAACTCTTCCAAGTCAAGGTAAGCTTTTGGTTTTATAAATGTATTGCCACTGCTGGTGTAACTGCTAAACTACTTTCTTACTATACACTGGGTTTACTAACGCATTAGTTCTTGTAGTTCTAGTTGACTATGACGTGACAATGATGTTGGCTGTGTGTAGCAGTTTAGCAGTCATGATATGAAGGTTTTTTCATCTGGTGTCAGACAGCTGATGTGCTGTGCACTGAAGTCCACAAGCGAAGGGAAAAGGTGTGTCACGTGTGCTATGAAAGTGAACTGTTTGCGTGTGATCAGGGGTGTATTCATTGCACCGATTCTGTTTAAAAAGGTTTCTTAAATGGAAGCAAACGGAATGAAACAGTGATAAACATACCTGAATTTGTCCAACAGAAACTGTAATTTGCAACTGTTGGACTAATGATTACACCCTAGATCAGCTAGATGCAGGCAAGACAGTATTGCATGTGTCACTGTCTGTCACCTTGATTACTCAAATATCTCTCAACCTGTGCACCTACGTCATGAAGGGTACAGGGAAAATTTGAGTATCATGTAGTACCCTAAACCGATCACTGTTACATTGAACTGGGTGAATGGAATATGAATGACAGTAATCCAATATGCTGTAATAGAAATAAGGCTGTGCTCATTAAAAATATATATATAATCCTCCCTCATCTTAAATGGCACCAACCGCCACTGATTTGAGTGAATGTTAGCCTGTGTGCTGGGATGCTGTAGGTGGGTAGACTGAGGGTCACTCACATGCCCAAAAGGGTCCAGGTGGTTGTTGGTGAGTTTTAGCTTCTGGAAAGACACCAGCTGCCTCATCCAGTGGGCTCCTGTAGCTGGGGAGTCTGGATGGACATAGAGCCTCCCTGGCATGGCCGGCTCCGCCTTGCCTGCCACCATCCTGAGTAGAAAAAGGAGGAGAAGAGAGAAGAACGAGAGTGGGAAGGAGAGAGGGAGATGAAGAGACACATTAAGGTGCAACATCATCATCCTCATAAAGACCCCTTGGCTAGCAGCAACCAACGGCCATTACTCTGCCAAGAGATGATTGCAGCCATATACAACCCAGCAGCCCTGTGATCTACCAAACCATATTGTCACAGCATGGCCAAATCTTCTAGCAGCCACACGACTCCATTCAGGCTCACTGATAGGCCACTGAGAATGAAGGATAACTTTTTACACCAAACACATGTAGCTACAGTCAGTAATCATAAAAAATTGCAGCCGTTTCAGCCCTCACACTATGGGCTATAGGAACCATTCTCCCAGACTGGAGGTGCTGGTGGTTGCTTCAACCGTAACATCACTGTTAATTACGCTCCTCCGAGGTGTCGCTGAGAGAATCCAGAACCCCACGCTGGGATTCCAGGCCCTCCCAGGCCATCCCACAAAGATCTGGAACAAATGGCTGTTAAAAAAAAATATAACATGGCTGCTGGAGAAAGCAAAGCACGGTGGGGCATTTTATGGAGGCTTTGTCTGAGTCTCAAATGGTACCCTATTCCCTACATAGTGCACTACTTCTGACTATGGGCCCTGCGATTAGGGTGCCATTTGGGACGTAGATTTTTCTTGGCGTGACTAGGGTTCTGGTTTCAGTATAATACCCTACCCTGGATATGGTTGTTTTGTCATTTGCACAGCCGACAGTGCTAATGGTTGATAACGCTCCGGTGGGCAGTGGCAGATGCAGGCTGTGGTGGCATCACTGGTCATGGCTAGAGGAATACAGTTTATGTCAAATTGACTTCAAAAGTAGATTTTGTTTTGCATTTTAGCTAACCCTAACCTTAACCTAATTCTCCTAACCTGCTGCGTAAGTTCTCCTACCCTGTTACGAAAAGTCTATTATTTTACCCCTTTTTCATGGTATCCAATTGGTAGTTACACTCCTGTACGGACTCGGGAGAGGCAAAGGTCAAGAATCCTCTGAAACACAACACCCACTTAACCCAGAAGCCAGCCACACCAATGTGTCAGAGCAAATACTGTACACCTGGTGACTGTCAGTATGCCACAGGAGTCACTAGTGCACAATGGGACAAGGACATCCCTGCCAGCCTTCCCCTAACCAGGACAACACTGGGCCCATCGGTCTCCTGGTTATGGCCGGTGTCAACAGAGCCTGGACTTGAACCCAGAATCTCTGGTGGCACAGATAGCACTGTGATGCAGTGCCTTATCCCACCACGCCACTCAGGAGGCCCTCTTTCTAGTCAATTCTGACATAAGCTGTATCCCATCTAGTCAAAACCGGCATCACCCAAAGTATAGGGTCACTGGAAGGACAGCGGGTACAGCCCAGCAGGCAGCTTGCTAATGACAATCCGCAGCTACAGTTTAGTTAGCGCAGCGGCTGAGACATGAGGCACTGCTCTTGCTGTGCTCTAAAAGAACAAAGGAGCATGCATGGCATGGCATATTATAACATGACCTCAATAACAACAAAGCTGTCTGTGGACAGACTTGTCACTAAAAATATTACAGTACTAAAGATTTCGATGATCATCATATTGTTTTTGTGTCCTCTCTCTCTCTCGTTCTGAGAAGTGGTGATTTTTCTCTGCAGCCAGGCGCTCCTTTTCACAAGAGCAATGATGAAACTGACAGTTTTCCTCATTATTCAACCACAACAGACTCAATTTAGGCCTTCCATGACTGAAGGCAGCAAGAGCCTGGACTCATACTCCAGCTCTCCATTCCATCAATGAATCTATACAAATGAACGAATTAACAGATGAGTAGGAGATGGACATCACACGTTGGTCTTGAACACAAAGAAAATGTTGTTAACCAATACACACACAAAAATAAGGGTTCCTCAAGGGTTCTTTGTGAAAGGTGATGGTTCTATGTGGAACCATACTGACCCAAAGAACCCTTCAAGACGTTAAATGGTTATTTGTAGTTTGCAGAGTCAAAAAAGGGTTCTTTCCTCTTTTAGTGATAATTAAAATGGATCATTACAATATTTTGGGGTGTGGTTTGAGCACTGCTCTTTTTGTAAAACCGAGTGTGATTACAGTTTATCTCATCTTTTTTGCTATGCCATATTGAAAATGACTATGGCCAATGACAGTGTTTTGTGAAAGACTCATGTATGGCCTTGTGTCAATTGAGAACTGTTGCTTAAGTCAGTGGTTCTCAATTCTCTCCTTAAGGACACCCTGCCATTCCAGAGCTAGCACACCTGATTAAGCTTGTCAATGAACACAAGTTTAAAACCTATAATATGGCTAACCAGAAAAAAATAACCCTGTATGGTTCTTCAAAAGGTTATTTGGAGAACTTTTGAGATTGAGAATGGTTCTATAAAAAACCTTTCTCCATATAGGTTCCATAAGGAACCATTAAGGGTTGTAATCATAACACCAAAAAGGATTCTGCTATATAGAACCTTTTATAGTGCTTTATAGGAAAGGGATCTTTATAGGAACATAAAGCTTCCATTTAGAACTGTATTAGCATGGTTCTTTATAGAACCTTCAAAAAAGGGTTCTATATAGCACAAAAAAAGGGATCCACTATGGTTACAACCCTTTTTGGTGCTGTATGATTCCACATGAAACAACGTTACATTATCCAACATGACATTTGTAAGGGGTGGGGGGGTTTAAATAAAGAATATAATGCAGAAAACATGGTAATTTGTACCCTTCCATTAATTTGGTTTGCATAATGATGTCACAGCATGTAAAGTGTTTGTTCAAGAGCCTGCCGAGGAAAGGGCCCTCTGCCTGGGATGTGTGTGTGTGTGTGTGTGTGTGTGTGTGTGTGTGTGTGTGTGTGTGTGTGTGTGTGTGTGTGTGTGTGTGTGTGTGTGTGTGTGTGTGTGTGTGTGTGTGTGTGTGTGTGTGTGTGTGTGTGTGTGTGTGTGTGTGTGTGTGTGTGTGTGTGTGTGTGTGTGTGTGTGTGTGTGTGTACTGCGTGTCTGTGTGTATACTGTATGTGGGAGGCAGCATCACCTCAAGCAGATAAAACTGTCTGAGAGTGTTAAATGTCTCTCTCATTTGCACCCACCGTTACTGTCTGCTCTACAGCGTTGGTGATTGTTTTCCTATGGTGAGAGGAAGGCCTCTGCTGAGTTGTGGGGGTGAAGCTGTGGGGTTGAGAAGATAATAGCTACTTTCACCTTCCTTAAGCTCACTGCTCCCTCCCCACCCTCCCTAACCTCCCCATTTCTTGACCCCCTATCCATTTCAAAACGTCCCTGACTCCTGAGGTCTAAAGCCAAGCAGCATCTGAGACAGAGACGAGTAGGTGGATTTCTCATAACAACCATTAAGGATGTTACTCATCTAAGCCCTGAGCTTAGAGAAGAACTTGAGAAATACTGCAAACTGGAAGAACCATTCTGACAAGGTTTTTGGAAGGATTTTACAATTGTCTATGTATATTTTCTTTACTGGTCTGTTGTGTGTATTGCCGTATTGTCTGTTTTTAATATGTACAGTTGAAGTCGGAAGTTTACATACACTTAGGTTGGAGTCATTAAAACTATTTTTTCAACCACTCTACAAATTTCTTGTTAACAAACTATAGTTTTGGCAAGTCGGTAAGGACATCTACTTTGTGCATGACACAAGTCATTTTTCCAACAATTGTTTACAGACAGATCATTTCACTTATAATTCACTGTATCACAATTCCAGTGGGTCAGAAGTTTACATACTAAGTTGACTGTGCCATTAAACAGCTTGGAAAATTCCCAAAAATGATGTCATGGCTTTAGAAGCTTCTGATAGGCTAATTGACATAATCTGACTCAATTGGAGGTGTACCTGTGGATGTATTTCAAGGCCTACCTTCAAACTCAGTGCCTCTTTGCTTGACATTATGGGAAAATCAAAATAAATCAGCCAAGACCTCAGAAAAAAATTGTAGACCTCCACAAGTCTGGTGCATCCTTGGGAGCAATTTTCAAACGCCTGCAGGTTCCACGTTCATCTCTACAAACAATAGTACGCAAGTATAAACACAATGGGACCACGCAGCCGTCATACCGCTCAGAAAGGAGACGCGTTCTGTCTCCTAGAGATGAACGTACTTTGGTGCGAAAAGTGCAAATCAATCCCAGAACAACAGCAAAGGACCTTGTGAAGATGCTGGAGGAAACAGGCACAAAAGTATCTATATTCACAGTAAAATGAGTCCTACATCGACATAACTTGAAAGGCCGCTCAGCAAGAAAGAAGCCACTGCTCCAAAACTGCCAAAAAGCCAGACTACGGTTTGCCACTGCACATTGGGACAAAGATTTTACTTTTTGGAGAAATGTCCTCTGGTCTGATGAAACAAAAATAGAACTGTTTGGCCATAATGACCATCGTTATGTTTGGAGGAAAAAGGGGGAGGCTTGCAAGCCCAAGAACACAATCCCAAACGTGCAGCACGGGGGTGGCAGCATCATGTTGTGGGGGTGCTTTGCTGCAGGAGGGACTGGTAGATGGCACAAAATAGATGGCTTCATGAGGAAGGAAAATTATGTGGATATATTGAAGCACCATCTCAAGGCATCAGAAGTTAAATCTTGGTCGCCAATGGGTCTTCCAAATGGATAATGACCCCAAGCATACTTCCAAAGTTGTGGCAAAATGGCTTAAGGACAACAAAGTCAAGGTATTGGAGTGGCCATCACAAAGTCCTGACCTCAATCCTGTAGAAAATTAGTGGGCAGAACTGAAAAAGTGTGTGCGAGCAAGGAGGCCTATAAACCTGACTCAGTTACAGGAGCTTTCTCAGGAGGAATGGACCAAAATTCACCCAACTTATTGTGGGGAGCTTGTGGAAGGCTACCCGAAACATTTGACCCAAGTTAAACAATTTAAAGGCAATGCTACAAAATACTAATTGAGTGTATGTAAACTTCTGATCCACTGGGAATGTGATGAGAGAAATTAAAGCTGAAATAAATCATTCTCTCTACTATTATTCTGACATTGTCACGCCCTGACCATAGGTTAGGTACCTTGGTTCTCTATGGTGTTGTAGGGCAGGGTGTGACTAGGGGGTGTTCTAGTCGATTAATTTCTATGTTTGGGATTGAGTATGGTTCCCAATTAGAGGCAGCTGATTATCCTTGTCTCTAATTGGGGATCATACTTAAGGTGTCTCTGTTCCCACCTGCTTTTGTGGGATATTGTTTGTGTATGTGCTTGTTGCACTACGTTACTTCACGTTTCGTTGCTTGTTTATTGTTTTTGTTGAGAAGTTTCACTTTTAATAAAGATGTGGAACTCAACACATGCTGCGCCTTGGTCCGTCCATTATCACGACCGTGACAGACATTTCACATTCTTAAATAAAGTGGTGATCCTAAATGACCTAAGACAGGGAATTTTTACTAGGATCAAATGTCAGGAATTGTGAAAAACTGAGTTTAAATGTATTTGGCTAAGGTATATGTAAACTTCCGACTTTAACTGTAAATGTTTGTATTGACTGTATAGCTGCTGTCTTGGTGACCAGGTTTCCATCATAAAGTAGATTCCTTATCTCAAAGGTCTTCCAAGTTAAATAAAGGATCACATTTTTTTAAATGTGTCTCTGACTAAACTCACCACTTGTTGTCACAGAACTTGTAGCGATGGTCGTCGGCGGGGACAATGTCTGTGAGGAGGATGTACTTAGTTTTCGGGTTCATGCCCGTCACTTTAACCTTGTAGCTGGGGAACATCCTCCTGTGAAGGAAAACAAGAGAAGGGTCTTACATTAAATTAGACATCCCCTAATGATGATTTCACCCACTAGACCTAATGCTCGCTCCCCAACTCACTCAAACACGAATTGGGTCAGCAGGTGTTTAGTTATTGGTGACAAAGTCACCTCATCCTGATCCAATTTGGAAAGACCTGCCATTAGCTTCTAAGCACCTTTAGTATCGTAAGACCCGTAAATACGGAGGTTAATTTAATGCCTTATGTCTTCGTGCTGTCCTCACACCTTGGAGCTTTGAGGGATGTTGAACGGGAATCAAGGTGATAAGGCGCTTTGGGCAATGATGTCACCCAAGCTTTTTGAGCACCTAAGTACCTTCCCTCACCTAGCTACCTTACACTGGAAAATATTTCCCTCTTCAGATGAGCTAATGAAAATCGGCTTTAGCCCCAAGGTGTCTCTCCATGGGGCTGAAGGCAAAGGGTAAACATGCATAAGAGGCTCTTCTCCGGCTTGCAGGAGGGTTTTAGCCAGCCCTGAGTGTAGCATCAGCACGGAAAGTGTTCTCCCCGCGGCAGATGAACGGATGATTAGCACTCAGAAAGCGGCTCAAGCCAGGCTTAGAGACTGATTGGGACGAGTAAGGAGCTAGAGAGGTCACAGGAGATCACAGAGTTGAGGGAGGTATGTAACCACAAACTGGTTGAATCAACGTTATTTGTCAACGTATTGTGATGTGGAATCTACGTGGAAAATACATTGGATTTGAAAAAAGTTATCAATGTAAAAGTATGTTTTGAGGGTGGAAATTCAACCACAGTATTGTCATTATTGTAACCAATGATCAACATAGACAAACCTTGTATCAAATATGTTGAATTTGTAAGTTTGAAACATTATATCCACTATCAGAAAGAAGACTATAAGCTGGGTAGTACCTCCTACTGGAGAGTTAATGTATCTACTGCTATTCATTTGGTCTCCCATCCAGGGTTTTAACCAAGCCCAGCCCTGTTTAGCTTTGATATGTGTCACTGGCTACTACCAATGTGCTATCATGAGAATGAATACTGAGAGATCTCTAAATAACTAAATATATTCACTGTTGCTACCAAAGTCATTCCAAGGGATAGCTTTAACAGAGCAAATTAAATGTAACCATACTTTATAAGTCATACTGTATATCATCAATTACACTATTTAGGCCTATATAGCATTTGCAAAGTCATCAACAGCTTTTGTTTAAATTCAACCCAGGGTTCAACTAAAATTATAAACTGGGTGGTTCGAGCCCTGAATGCTGATTGGCTGAAAGGTGTGGTATAACAGACCGTATACCATGGGTATGACAAAACATTTATTTTTACTGTTCTAATTACGTTGGTAACCAGTTTATTATAGCAATGAGGCATCTCTGGAGTTGTTGGTATATGGCCAATATACCACGGCTAAGGGCTGTGTCCAGGCACTCTGCATGGGCCTTATTGCTTAAATATCTAATACATATAGGCCTAGAGTTTCAAGCTTTAGTTGATTTCAAATGTAATCTTCAATTGAATCATTAATATGTTAGATTCACGTCTCCATCTCAACCAAAAATAAAAGTTAAAGAATTGGACTAAATCAAATCGTATTTTTTTTTAAAGTGCATGTAAAGTTTGATTAGACTAGATTTAGTCCTATTTTATAACTTTTATTTTTGGTTGAGATGAAGACGTGAATCCAACATATTAATGATTAGAAGTGACTCCAACATATCAATTATTCATTTGTAGACAAACTGGATATTGAATTGTCTTTGGTTGTCAACGCAACCAAATATCAACATTTAAAGGAGACGTATCTTCTGCTTGGATAGGTCCATCTGTACCGCTGACTTAGTCTGGCTTTAATTCCAGTTTCTCTACAAATTAATCATTGATATGTTGGATTCACATGTCCACCTCAACCAAAAATCTAACTTAAAGAATACGACAAAAGGCAGGAAGGCCCTAAAAATTGTCAGACTCCAGCCACCCTAGTCATAGACTGTTCTCTCTGCTACCGCATGGCAAGCAGTACCGGAGCACCAAGTCTAGGTCCAAAATGCTTCTACCCCCAAGCCATTAGACTCCTGACCAGCTAATCAAATGGCTACCCGGACTATTTGCACCCCCCCCCCCCCCAACCCCATTTTTAGAATGCTGCTACTCTCTGTTTATTATCTATGCATAGTCACTTTACTTCTACCTACATGTACATATTACCTCAATTACCTCGACTAACCTGTACCCCCGCACATTGACTCTGTAGCAGTACCCCCTGTATATAGCCTCACTACTGTTATTTTATTGGTGATCTTTAATTATTTGTTATTTTTCTATTTTCTTCTTTTTGAACTTTGTTAACACTTTAAACTGCATTGTTGGATAAGGGCTTGTAAGTAAGCAATTCACAGTAAGGTCTACACCTGTTGTAATCGGCGCATGTGACAAATACAATTAGATTTGATTTGAAATCAAGTCAAAAATTAAATGCACTTTACATAAAGTTTGATTTAATTTAGTCCTATTCTTTCAATTTGATTCTTGGTTGAGATGGAGATGTGAATCCAACAAATCAATTAATTTGTAGACAAACTGGAATTAAAACCAGACTAAGTCAGTGGCACAAAATATACATTTCCTTAAAATGCTGATATTTGGTTGCATTGACAACCAAACACAATTCAATATGGGGCCGATTCCAACTTGAGTTAAGCGCGTGTAAATGGAAGATAATTCCCTTTTTATGCCCTTTTCTCTCTATGCGTATACTGACATTGAACTTAAGCATGAGAATAGCATGCTATTCCCCCAATATTATTTGGGTGGGGATCGAATAAATGAAGGTGTGGCAAAGGTGTGTCTGATAAGACATATTCTGACCTTGACTTAATTCCCTCATAATTCCACCACATTTACGTGCAAAGAAACCATAAATAATGTCTAGCCAACATATCGGTTCCAAGTGGAAAAAACATCATTTTTTTCCGATACAAATAACACCATTCTCCATGCACTGGAATTTACAACTTGATGAGAGCAATTGATAAGAACTAGGTAAATTAGTAATCCGTTTGAATCAGAGAATTGTAAATATAAATGATATATTTTACCTTATAATCGCTGGAAACAAATGTGAAACCAGTCATATGGCAGCAAACTGAAAGATATCAACATACCAACTTTCCCACACTAAAGATTATGAAATGTAGAATTTAAATTGTAAGACATTTTAACTTGCAGGGATGGGCACTCTCAAATGTCTTAATTATAGGCTACCCAACATTCTCTGTTTCCTATTTCTATCAGGTTAAATATTACCCACTTACTGGGTAATTTACTGTTACTTCCCTTTATCATTCCATTTAATTACATTGTTTTGTTTACAGCCGTGTGGTTGTTGCTGAGGATCATTGGTAACAGTTGATAATATATATATATATATGTATATATTCTTTTTTAAAGACATGTAGGCTAATTAAATTGTTATGGAGTAAAACGCAGACCAAGCCGTAACAGTTTGAACCTGATGCATGGTGCAATACTTGGCTGTGTCATCACACAATTCCATGGTTAGTGCAGACAATAGATGAGGGTATGGCCTACAATTCTACACTATTCTCCCTATTATAATTCTATGTACACTAATCTTCCAACATTACCATGGGTTGAAGAACTGAATGTGAACATTTTCAGAATTAATCTAACCACTGTCTTTTTTCTTTCGTGCATAAATGCTCTCCTATCCTGTTTTTATGATTCCTAAATACTTCCTAACCCTAAATAATCTATAAGATCAGAGTATTCTTTTATTTACCAATTGGTGCCGAAACGTAGAAGAACATGCATATATTTAGATGACTTTCTTTCATGATCTCTAATATTCTGAACCCGTTCTCTGGATATATTCTAGTGAGTCTGTGAATAAAATTAAAACTAAAAGGTACACTGTATTTAAAAAGATGACTTAAGGTAAATGTACTGAAAACCCTATTGAATGAAAACTCCACAAGAAAATCTGTTGGCCAGCAAGTGGGAGGGTTTTCAGCGGTTTAATTCCATTTATTCAGCGCACACAAGTGAACCACGCCTGCAAATCCTGTTACACACCTACACAAGGTAAGTCTGAATACTAACTACTGAGCAGTGTGTAGGAAAGGTGTTCCTAAATCGGAATCGGGCCCTTTCACTTTTGTAATACAGTAAATAGCCTATTAACTTGTCAATAAATTAACAAATGATATGTTGGATTCACGTCTCCAACTCAATCAAAAATAAAAGTTAAAGAATAAGATTAAGCCAGTGGCTCAGATGAAACTATCCACTATCCAAGCATTAGATATCCATAAAATGTTGATATTTGGTGGTGTTGTCCACCAAACACAATTCAATATTACTTTTGTAATTCAGTAATACAGACTAAAGTTAAAGCTATCTTACAAACTAATGTAACAGTTTTCATTCAACCTTAAAACAAGTAACATATCCATGGCCACATTTTGAGGTTAGTCTACAGTAACTATAAATGTCGTCTTGTGTTCTTACGGGTGGCGCAGTGGTCTAAAACAGTGCAGGAGGTGTCACTACAGTACCTGGTTCAAATCCTGGCTGTGATTGGGAGTCCCATAGGGTGGTGTTGGCCAGGGTAGGCTGTCATTGTAAATAAGAATTTGTTCTTAACTGGCTTGCCTAGTAAAATGTATCATAGAAAGATAGCAGGTCTGTGGAGCCTGACACAGTTTCTATATTAATCTGTGCAGAATCTCCATCAGTATTGATGTACTTCTTATGTAATCTCAACTGCAATCCAGGTAATTTGGTTGTGCTATTAGATTAAATATAGTGATAATACATTAAGTTGTATAAATACAAAATATCTGACATTGTATTCCTATTTGAACTTTCTGTGCTTTTAAATGGTTGAAAGCGCAGTGATAATACATTTAGATAACAGCGACGGAAAATATGACATTATTTTTCCATTGGAATTTGGTTGTGCTTTTAGATGGTTGAAAGCATAGTGATAACACATTGGGAATTCAACAAACGTATGGCTGTCTTTTTGAGTGGGTGAATAAAGGTTGAAATTTAATTGATCCAACATTTCAACCAAATACTACCCACATTTCCACGTTGAAATGGCGTGGTGTGCCCAGTGGCATGTTCCTACATTTCACCTGATGGTTTTTGAGAGTGCATCGGCAGCACCACCATAAAAAGAGCTCTCTGCTCTCATCCGTCTCAGAGAGAGAGACTCGGGAATGATAGACAGAATATGCTAATATAGCAGACAAGGCCATAAAACACATGAATAGCCCTACCTTCCATGACCTCTTCCCTGTGAAACGGCTCTCTTTTTCATCCCATCTGCAAAGCAAAAAGTTGCAAAGGGATCTGCAGCACCCCTTATAAACCCCTAAGTGCTTTTTAATGGCGGTTCGGATCGGACAGCACTTTGTACATCTGACTTGTCATCGTACCGCATCACCCCCTGAGAGTAGGGTCGGTCAAAGGGTCTGTACTCCAGTACAGTTGATCTGCTGCTTCCCCTTCTCCTGACAACCGGTTAAAATAGTGGGAGTGTGAGACACACTTGTGAAAGGCTGACAGTGACATGCTCTCTGAATAGATGAGTGTAAGAGCGGGCAGATAGCTGGCCCCCTAAGCAGGCCAAGGCTCTGGGTACATCAAAGGTAGTGCACTATGTAGGGAATAGGGTGCCATTTGGGACTCAGCCTCTATCTGTTGCTAACGTACAAGGCTTCAAAGGACCCATCCCAGATCTTTCTGGCCTGACAGGAGCCCTAGCTAAAGTTTTGTTCATGGATCACATTACTGTAAATACTCAACCTGCCCCGTATGGTAGAGGGGATTGAAGGCAGGTAATCTCTCTCCGTCTCTCTCAGGCTCCAAATCCAATCAGTGAGGAGATCAGTCCTGGTGTCAGGCTCACAGAAAGACATTTTAATCTGAGGGGAACATCCAAAACAGACCTGCAGCTCATCCCAGCCCCACTCACACCATCCAACCAGGCCCATATTGAGGCCTGTGTCAATAGATCAGGAGGTCTCTACAAGGATATAAGGCTATTTCTATGTAACCCAGCCTGCCATTATTGCTACTGGCTTTTCAGCACATCCATGATTCCATTTTCCCACAAAGACATGACTCGATTGAAATAGTGGTGAACAGTAACCCCTCAGTTACTGTGGAAACATTGTTCGATCGGGCCCTAGAATTACCATCTCCCTAGCTGAGTCCATTACCAAAAGACTCAGCTCCATGAAGGGGTAACACAGCACAGCTCTGCGAGGGGCCCACACTGGATCACATAGCATGTCTAATGGCTAATCGGGGACCTCAATTGCTCAGCCACCTCAGCCCTGCCTGATGACAGATGCTGTGGTTTCCATGGCAAAGCTGCCAAACAGCCATATCCAAGTTGTACTGTCCATCCCCTTGAAGGACTTGCAGAACTTTACTCGGAAACATGCCTTTGTGTCATCCAAAACAGAATATGACAATGCATGAACAATAGAATAGGGATTCATTTGTTAGAGCGAGTGCCTGTCAAAACTCAGGAGCAGTCAGGACCAGCTGATTGCCACATGTTCCCAAGGCATGCGTTTTCTGTTCACGTGCGTGTCTGAGAGACTGTTTGTATGTGTAGAGGACTGGAGAGAATGAGAAATGGAGATGGAGAATGTGTATGATATCAGTGTCAGTGTGTGGGTGTGTGTTTGTGTGGCGTGAGCCAGCTGTTTTCCTAGCAGCTCAGCACTATGAGCCTCCCTGCCTCCGAGGCCCTCAAGTCCAGGGATCTATCCAGGCTCTGTCCCAAATGGTACACTATTTAATTTATAATGTACTACTTTTGACCAAGGCCCATAGGGCTCTGGTCAAAAGTAGTGCACTACATGGGGAATAGGGTACCATTTGGGACTCCCATCCAGTCTCTGGGAACCTCCAGCACTGAGGGAGATCAAAAGGAGCGGCAGGGGGATGATGGAGCGTTCCAGGCCCCGCTAGACGCTGCTGAAAGCGGGCGCCGGGGTCCTCTAATCACCCCTCCACCACCTCTCCCACTGACGGACTGTGTACAGAGAGAAAGAGAGGCGAGAAGGAGCACCGTGTGTACAGATAGGGAGAGAGGGGAGAGTTGGAGCACTGCCTGCGTATGTTAAAGAGCAAGGATTAAGACTGAGACTGTGGCACTCACAATAACAAACTACATCTACGTTCCTCAGTCAGGAGTTCACTGAATGCACTGTATGAGACTGAAGGGCCAAGCTACACTGTAAGAGGTTGAAGGGCCAAGCTACACTGTAAGAGGTTGAAGGGCCAAGCTACACTGTATGAGGCTGAAGGGCCAAGCTACACTGTATGAGGCTGAAGGGCCAAGCTACACTGTATGAGGCTGAAGGGCCAAGCTACACTGTATGAGGCTGAAGGGCCAAGCTACACTGTAAGAGGCTGAAGGGCCAAGCTACACTGTAAGAGGCTGAAGGGCCAAGCTACACTGTATGAGGCTGAAGGGCCAAGCTGCACTGTATGAGGCTGAAGGGCCAAGCTACACTGTATGAGGCTGAAGGGCCAAGCTACACTGTAAGAGGCTGAAGGGCCAAGCTACACTGTAAGAGGCTGAAGGGCCAAGCTACACTGTATGAGGCTGAAGGGCCAAGCTACACTGTAAGAGGTTGAAGGGCCAAGCTACACTGTATGAGGCTGAAGGGCCAAGCTACACTGTAAGAGGCTGACGGGCCAAGCTGCACTGTATGAGGCTGAAGGGCCAAGCTACACTGTAAGAGGGCCAAGCTACACTGTAAGAGGCTGAAGGGCCAAACTACACTGTAAGAGGGCCAAGCTACACTGTAAGAAGCTGAAGGGCCAAGCTGCACTGTAAGAGGCTGAAGGGCCAAGCTGCACTGTAAGAGGCTGAAGGGCTGAACTGGCAGTATGTTTCCCAAGCCATGGTCTAGTCTAAAGACACAGCCATAACTTCTTCCTAGCCCTGCCACTCTGCCCCTTCCAAGGAGTGCTGACCGGACACTGCCCACCCTCTATAGGGTGTTGACCTCTCACTGTCGTCCCTTCCAAGGGAAAATGTTCCTGAGAACCTTCATTCATTCATTTATTAATTTGTTCATTCATTCATCCTTCATGTACTGAGACTGATTAAAACCTGCTAGCTCATCAGATCCTTTAGCATCTAGCGGCACCTAGCACTACTGCTTGATGCTCCTTCCAGATTGCCCTATGAAAAAGTCTCTGTTGGGATAAATTGGCATTGAATTGTTTTGGCAGTCTCAGCTGCAACTTGAACAACAATATGTCTGTTAGAGAGCAAAATGTAGAGCAAAATTCTAGCTGGAGCTGGTGTAGCAGTGAAGCAGCCTTGCTATATTTACTCATCATTTTTGCATAGAGATTCAGATTACGATTTTGGCACCTATAGTTTATCTATAGCATTCTCAACAAAACCAACTCTCGCCCACTGTGTTGTGGCCTACAACTGGTTAAATTTACAATAAATGTTTATGTTCAATAACATGTTATACATCAGTTCAGACAGAGTTCATTCTTAGAATTATTGAATTACGTACTGTAGCTGCCCCTGCTCCATTACCGAGCAACATAAACCTGGTGTGCGTCCCATATGGCACCCTATTCATGCTCACCATGGGCTCGAGTCAGAAGTAGTGCACTATAAAGGGAACAGGGTGCCATTTGGGACGCCGCCCTGCTTTTCTCTGGCTTCTCAGGCTGACTGACTGGATAAGCCTAGTCAGTCAGTCAGGTTTTCCAGCTGAGTGCAGCTGGCGGAGCTGCGTAGCTAAGCGTCACTCTGAGGCCGGGCCCTTCAAAGGTTTTAAGGAATTCTCAGCACACTTTATCAGCTGGACAAGGGAAAGCCCATCTTTCACAGTGATGCGGCATTAAAGAAAAATTGTGGTGACCTTTTACATTTTGGACTGGGGAAAAAAGCCCCTGTGAGGAATGAGGGGTGGGCGGAGGTTGGTTAGAAAGCATCTTGTCATCTTCTGGTTAAAGTCCAGGTTAAGGGCCAGACTGTCTAATCCACGGGGCGGCATTCAATCTAACACACAGAGCAGGGCTGTGGGTTTGTGTTTTCAATTAGATATTCACTGGGGCAGACATGACGACTCTACCACTACCTGAGACCCAGGGTGCCATATCTGTAGCATGGTGTAATTGGTTGACTTAGCTCCAACAGATGGTCATAGCTGCTCAAAATGGAGGTGCTGTAATGACTACATTTTAACACTATTGAAAGCAGCTACGCAATTAGCAAAAGTAACCCATATTTTTGGAGAGTCTCAGATCAGTCTAGTACAGTTTAGCATAGTGTAGTATAGTATATAATGTGTAGTGCTAGTCTACTAATATGGTATAGCCCTTGTATTGCTGTGATATATGAACTGTAGGTACTCACCTGCCTGCTTTCGTTATGATCATCTCTGTTCCCGCCTCATGGAACTTCTTCCACAGCTCCCTCTCATGAAGAACAACCTTGATGTTCTCAATATTCTAAATAGAGAAAGGTAGAGACGGCCATGAGGGTTGGCAACCTGTTGTGGGCTTATAGACAACTCAGATTATACCATCTGCGTTTTTTAAGTTAAACCAGTTCATTCTCAATAAATCATTCCCAATTGATAGGGTATCCACCGACTAGAAATAAAAACACCCACGATTTAATACGGCCAATCATTTTGTCAAGTCAAGTCAACATTTATTGAAATCGAGAGCAAAGACACATACCCATTTGGCCATTTCCAAGAATAAGAAACTTCTGAACATACAATACCATTGCAGTTGTGGTTCTGGCTCTGTGTTGAGAGCCTACAATACCCATGATTACCTGGTCTGGCTCATTGCCCTGGGGGGTGCTGGGAGTTGTAGGCAGGCCCAAGTGTGAGGAGTCAGGGCTGAGGTCTGGAGGCCCTCCAGGCTGGACCCCAGTCACACTGTCATCCGTCACAGCTGAGGCCTTCTCCTGGAGCATCTCTATGAGATGAACAATGGCTTCAGTTCAATACACAGACTTACAATACACAGACTTACAATACATGGACCATAGAATTACATATAGAAGTTATATAGAACTTAAATAGTAATGTAATAGAATATCTGTGACACAGATTTACTATAATACTAAAATAAAACAAAGCATCTCTACAGATAATAACAGACTTACAATACACAGACAGACTCTAAACCAATACTACACGGTCTCTTAAAATACTTCAATATATCACATTCCCATAAAATGGACTGGACAAAATATGTTCCAACGAAATACACTGTGCACGAACAAAATGTAACATCCCTTCAAGCTACAAAGTTGACCCCCCCCCCCCAAAAAAAAAGTAGTCTAATATTTCATCATGACTAAATATTTAGCTATTATTTACTTTTTCAACTACTAATTGACATTAAGTACATTTATATAATTTACTTGTATAGCAATTGCTATTCATTTTGTATTTCTACAATAATAATCCCTATTAATACTGTAAGGAAATTGAACACATTTTACTGGAAAGCTTCTAATTAATTCAATATTTCTAATGAACATTTGTAGAATGACCAATGGGAGGAAAAAACTAAACTTATGAACTAAAGTGGACACAGTAAAAATATACTGATCAGATCATTAATTGTCGTCATCCCACACCTTGAATGACGTTCTTCATTGGAATTCATGTCTGTGTAAAAGACAAGTCTACTTTAATGTGTCTCTGTTATTTACAGAAAATGTTTTTTTTTAAATTATGAATTACTATTTATATTGAAAGATGCATTTCTAAACATTTCTGGTAGATACAATGATTTAGTATCAAACCTTACAGGGAAACCTCAAGGACACAGAAGTCAATGCCTCATTCTTGCACTGCATTCATTTTTCCATTCTTGGAAACCAGGTCACTGTTTTGTCCCCAAGCTACTAACTATTGTTAATAGAAATATCTTTTGAATTGTGTAGGCAAAGTCATTTCAAGGTGGATCACTGCAGCAAGGGCCATGTGCCATTGGGGGAATTTGGTCACAATGACCCAAATATGATGATGGGCCCTCATTCATACCAAATAGAGCTGATCTAGGTTGGCAGTGAGGTTCCATGTGTGTTTACAGGAGGACCTGCGTCTGAATCGTTTACTGCATACTGTACCCTCAGCTCTGCTCTCCACTCATGTGAAAAGATGGAATAGTAGTGAGCAAACTTGGTTGTTCCACACATAGAATTCAAATTACTGGACCCATTCAAGTGAAGTTATTCCCACATACAACTACACTGTTGTGATTGTTAGGTCATCATAAATACACAACTATTAGGTAATCATAAATATTCAAGCAACATTCTGGCCATAGAATTAGAATTCCTAGAATGACAATCCCATTCAACTCTGCGCTCTGTGATGGGTGGACCAGCAGCCATATTGAATACTTCTATTTCTGTTATTTTGGTACCATCGCCATTTTGATTCTCTGATGTTAAGTTTGATAAATAAAATGACAAAATTCCTAATATATATTTTCATATTAACTTGTAAATCATAAGAAACTCTAGACATAAGCTAATTACTCAATCTGCATACTTGGAGACCACAATACTAAGCACACAGGGTCAAGATGAATTGTTCGTCAGAAGAGTTGGATTAAATATTTACTCTTATAGCATTACGGCGGGATGGTTTTATGTAACAGCTCCTAAACACTGTTCATTCCAATAGTCCAGGTCACCAGCTAAGCTTCGCTTTCTCACGGCTCTAAGCCCATCTCAAAGACAAACATCTTTCATGAGAGACACAGACACACAGACAGCCTGGTATAGCCTCGTCTGCTCCATACAGTTCAGTTTCACAATGCCCTCTCCTCTCCCATAGCAACCATTCCCCCAGCCATTTTACCTACCATACAGACTCAAACTGTAGCTCTACGTCCCAAATGGCACCTGATTCCCTATATAATGCACTACTAGTCCTATGGGCCCTTTTCAAAAGTACTGCACTATATGGGGAATAGGGTGCCATTTTGGAAGTACATATAAAGGTCTACAGTGTACATTTCGGAGAGTTTTACACTCACCCCGGCCCCCCCTTAATCTCAGGCATGTAAACAATTAGAGTGCTCTCTCTTAGGATGAAAGAGAAGGGGCTACAACTGTAAACCAACGCAGACATTTGCTAAAGCGAATAAAGATAAGGTGCGCTGCAAATCAGCCGTGGTACTTTTTTACCCTCCTGAACAGGGCCCTTTCACTTACCCTGTTTAACTAAACACACTGAGCTAGCCCTCTGTTTATATCTGTGTCACTCCCAGACATATAATCCACTAAACTATTCATGGCAGATTGTCCTGTGTGTGTGTGTGTGTGTGTGTGTGTGTGTGTGTGTGTGTGTGTGTGTGTGTGTGTGTGTGTGTGTGTGTGTGTGTGTGTGTGTGTGTGTGTGTGTGTGTGTGTGTGTGTGTGTGTGTGTGTGTGTGTGTGTGTGTGTGTGTGTGTGTGTGTACCCTGGGTGCAGTAGGGAGGCTATTCTCAGTGGTAAGTCTGATATGCTGGGGGCTGGCCAAACTCAATTAGCAACTGTTGCTTTTAGGCAACTCCTGAGTTTTTTATGAGGAGCAATACCATGACAGTAAATGGAGGGGAGAGCATGCAATGAACTGTATCTATATCTCAGTACATTTTGTGTCGTATTTGTCTGTCTGTGTGTGTGTGTGTGTGTGTGTGTGTGTGTGTGTGTGTGTGTGTGTGTGTGTGTGTGTGTGTGTGTGTGTGTGTGTGTGTGTGTGTGTGTGTGTGTGTGTGTGTGTGTGTGTGTGTGTGTGTGTGTGTGTGTGTGTGTGTCTTTGCCTGTATCTGTCTGTGTGTCTGTGTTTTGCCTCCCAGTCTGAAATATAGATATGATGCATGTTATTGAGACAGCTGCCATAAATTCAAACCTGACCTGCCATTTTGTGCAAAAACCAGTCTCATGCATCTGGTGTTGTGTTGCAGAGAGATGGGGGTTGTCTGACTGTGCATCAGCACATTGCATCTTTGTTGTTGTATGTCTCTGGCAGGTACAACTCAGCTACGTCAGTAGAATCACATCACGGAGCTTTGGGCTTGTTAGCCCACCATTAGCGCAAATAATTCTGGATGTGAAACTGACCTATCACAACAAAAATGTAATGGTACCAAAGTAGTAAGTGAGTATGGTGCTGTAAAATCTCTCACCTGGAAAACAGCTCTCTAATGTTGGATTCCCTCCGCAAAATTAGGGCTGTTTAAATCAGTTGTTTAGTTGATTTATTGGCTACAAATGTAAGTATCCCACCTAACAGAACATCTCAGGATGTAATGTTTAGAACAAATAAAAAATAAAATATGAATTATTGTCCACATTTTAGCGACATCCCACATCATTGTTCGGGTGCTTTGTATTTTGGTATTTCTTATATTAATGTAAATGAAAAGGACATTACTTAGACTCCCATATGTAGATAACATTATTTGTTTGGAATTTGTGATCATATAAATCTAAAAGCATATTCTAAAATCATTATCTGGCAGTCGGTCTGTATAAAAAATATATGAATAAGATTGATAGTATTTGCATTACTATTATCATTATTAATGGTTAATGATACTAATAATAATATTTGTAACATTATTTAAGGATAATAACTCTAATAAGTAGACTGTCTTTTTAATCTTAAACAGAACAGATAGAATTGTTGTTTGTTTAACGTTCTATACTAAAGCTTGAATCCATAGTTGCTACATCAATTTTGGACTTAATGCACCCATTAATTCTTGACTAATATAACTTACAAATGCCTCATGAGCTTAGTTCAACTGTCTTACCCCATCAGAACCTAAAATAAAAACTTTTTTTACTCCAATGTTTCTAAACAATGTGAATGTAAACAAACACTGTATAGCCTCAAAACATGGTTAAAACTATCATTTTAATATAATGGATGGTCAGTCCTTGCATCCATAGTTCTCATAACTTTAATGTCAATAAGCTCTGAATACCTTCACAGGGCCCTGAAACATGTAACAGACTGGTCTTCTGGTGTTTAATATGACATTTAATGTCATTTCTACACAGCATCTAGGATACTCTCCATAAAGAAAAGTACAATCTCAGACAAGGGCTCCTGGCATTTTTTTTAAATTATGTAAATATCTGTTCTTAACTTGTTGTGATTTTCGTCATATTTACAGTAACTTAAAAATCATATTGTGAAAATAATAATAATTTAGCCTATAACTTCTTTGAGTATAGGTGAAATGAATAGAAATTGTGACTTTCATATTTGACTATAGGCTACATGTTCATATCAGTTATAATTTCATTTTTTATGGACCGTGTGACCATATACTCTTATTAATCTCCATAATATTATACCGCAACATACAACAACGGTTTACTGCTTTAGCTTTTATTGTTGAAATAGGCTACAGACACCGCGTTATCACGTTCACCATCACTATCAATGCCAGTCAAATAACGCGTGAAAAAAAGAAAGTAGAAAGTATATCCTAACACTAATCGCATTAAAGAAGCTGAGCCTATCCAACTACGCCGTTTTCAGATTGACTCCACTATGCCTGAGCTTGTTTACAAAGCATGTAGACCGGCAGATTACACTGAAGATAGGCAATAACGTTATTATATTACCTCATGAAATATTAAAAGCTTGAATCCATTTATTTTCCAAATGGTAATTTTCTGTCTTCACGAAAGAAATAGCAGAAAGTTACGTTCCATTGAGTTAGGGCAAGTCGTCCAACATCTCATTTTAATAGACTTGCTTATCTTTCTCCGGTATAACGGTTCTCGAGTAAACTCCCGGTCACGCGTGAGCGCCCGTGTTAACCCTGCCTTGGTGTGATTCAACAGCTCGTGAACTGAACTGTAGCCTACTCTGCGCGTTAGCAGTGCGGTTTGAGCTTTAGAGAGAACGAACTTGGTGCGCGATTTTTTCTTGGAAACACAAAAAAGAATTTGCTCAACCCCTTGAATTGTTAAAACACCGGGACGAGTGAATTATTTGGCTCGTTCCACCCCTCTCCCTCCCTCTCACCGTTGCAGACCTGACGTCTCTCCCCTTCCAACGAGAATACTTTACAGCGCGATGCACTGCTCCTCTGGAGACAGAATCTCTCCACCAACGTCTATTGGACTAATAGTGGTGGTGTATGACATGAATACAACCTCATCTCCCTCGCCATCCCACTGTCTATTGGTTACATCATTAAAAATACTAACCCCATGCTATGTGTTGCCTATAAATAGATATAGCTGCAGAGTTTGATAGGGCCTATAGGCTATTAATATGCATAATATAGTACACCTATAGGCTTCATTAATAAACTATTCTGAGAATAATAAATAATTTACCCGATAGACCTTTGCTACTAGATATTATTTGTTCAACCAACTCAGAAGAGCACAACTTGATCATTGATGCATCTGCTCTGGGTCTTTGTCAATCAGGTGTCACTGTGAGGATCTGGGTTACCTGTGAGGTGAACCATGTCCAAATCGGGATTGTTGGGGTCGAACTGAGGCTCCTCTGTTCCAGGGCCACAATGAAGACGAGTGGACTAGCCTATAGCCTACCCATCGTCTGGTTCAGTTAGGCTATAGATTTTATTTCTTTATCGTTATTTCGCAGGCCATGTTTTTCTTTCAAAACAGCAACTGACCTCTGAGGACAGCAGTGAAGACGAGTGGACTAGCCTATAGCCTACCCTTCGTCTGGTTCAGTTATAGATGGTATTTCTGGACCGTTATTTCGCACACCATGTTTCCATTCAAAACAGCAATAGCCGTCAAAGAATGACACTAAAACGCTCATACATTTTCAGGTGAAATATGGTTGTGGTTTTGGAGTAAATGGGTCGAAGCACGAGGCTGAAAGACCAATAAATCAACAATAGAAGTGGCGGGTTGGTCGGGGAGAGTTTGACTTATATCAACTGGTGACATGACCAAATGAACGAGAACAGCCTAAATGTCCTTCCCGCGACCGTTTGTCATTTCCCCCAATGTTTTCAACCCTTTCAATATTTTTTTGTCAAAATATGACTGGTGAGGAGGCATCGAATGATCAAACGACAGTGGTCCTTGTTTGAGTCTGTTGAATGTTTGGACATGGGTGATGTATTGTATCGGTTAATGTCAGGTTTTAGAGACCTATTGATGATTTGTTGGCTCATAATATAGATTTTCATATGCATTCTAATTAACAAATGGCTTGATTTTGGTATCATTTTGAGGATAATAAATTGCATCTAGGCTGACTGTATTTGTCAGTTTGTTGAAATCATAGCCAGAAATGTAATACCTTGCCTTTAATTTATTTACTTTGTCGATGGGGTGATTTTCGTTTTTTGTTCGTCCATTTAACTTATGAATGAACAAAAACTGTACGAATAATAGTTTTAATATTTCTTTATTGTGAACATAGCCTACTACAATTACTAATAGCTTACTAATAGGGTAATTATCATAGGCTAATATAATTGAACGCACACATGCATTTTTTCGATAGGCCTGTCATCTTTATTGTATGATTAATCAATAGAATTAATATTGACGTTTTTTTTTGTCAGGGAACAAACATACAGAATAGTCCGTTTTCTATGGTCTTCCATCTCATATCGCTATATCAACCAATTTGCTGAATGGGACAGTAATCTTTCATGGTTATGTGGCGCCAGAAGGCCAAAGCCTCTTGAGTTCCCATGAAGGCCTTTTGTTCTATATTGAACATACAGTCCATCCGAGATCGAACGCAGTCCTCCAAACATCAGTCATTTGCGCGGGAAGAACATATTTAGGAAAACATGTAAATATTGACCCTAAATTCATTGCATCATATAAACACGCCAGGCTGTGTTAACGCATAGGCTATGTTAAGTTTACACAAAATCATCGTAAATATATATTAACCTACCTCATGAAAGTGAAAAAGCAATGGTATGACCATTGACCAACAACAAATATGCAAAATGTAAAATGACCAAAGGCACATACTCAATTCTGTGTAACTGGCCCTCACAAACATAACACGTGATGTAAAAGTAGACGTTCTTACCTCCACGTTATTGCTCTGCCCTTCACACGAACTTGACCTCTGCTCTGTACTCCCTTTTAGCTGTGCTTTTCTTCAGGCAATCTTAGTCCCACAAGGACAAACCTCATTCGCCGTGGTATAGAAGATGCTTCTGCTATAAAATGGTAGATTTTTTTTATAGGAGCTGAATTGAGATGGGTTTCTGAAGGAGTTTAAATTTGACTCACTCCCACCGTCACGTGGTGTAGAAATTAGGAACAGGAGTCCAGTGGAGTTGCGGTGGGCTGGTGCAGGGCTGGGTGTTGCTGAGGGGACAACGTTCAAGCATCGTTAAAAACTCCCATATTATATACATCGATTCCTTGGCGTTTTGGTCTCTGGCCCGAAACTAATAGTGTTTGTTGGTTTAGAAGTTATACTATATTGATGTTTATGAGAAATACTAGGCAAAAATATATAGACATTTCCTTTAATTCACGTGTCAATAGGTTACCTATGGCTTTGATGGGTCCATTAGTAAATCTTGCTAATGTCATAATTTTGGTTTGATAATGACAACATCAGTTGCCAAAACATTAATTCCAATACATACATCAGCTTGTTTTCACAAGTCGTATTTGTATAGTCTATTTTGAACCATTTTAATTCGTTATTTCGATATCAAAATAAACCAGAAGCTGTTTTTTAAAAGACATGTATGATGAATGAACATGTCATTGACCTTTGGCCTTGAGTAGACAAGCACGAAGTGCGGTATTCGCAAAAAATTCAGGATGTAAGTATGACATTTCTATGAGCGTCCATAGAATATAATAGTTTGCTTCATGGAGGTATACCACTATTTTACCTACACATGATTATTTATTTATAGCAGAAAAACCTAGGCTTCGTGCAAATACTTAAAACCCTACTGTGTTTTGAAGGATGTGTATTTTTTTCTTCGATTTTCAGCAATTAGAATAGCAGATGTTTTAGTCATTATCGTGATTGGATGGATATACACTAACTGTATATGATATTGTTGGTTGATGCTTATTCAGAACCAGTTACGCATCTCTAACGAATTTGACATGACAAATGCAGTACATAACAATGGGATATTTTCATATATGTGCCAATTTTACCCTAAACTCTTTGATGTTCTTAACATTTATACAATGTTGTATGAGTGTACATGTTCCCTCCATTTATTCCATCTGACTGTATGGAAGTAGACTGAGCTCTGTAATGACTTGTTTACACTAATTTAGTTGACCTTTCCCCTCTCTGATATATTGCCATACATACATTGTATTATTTAGAGGTTTGACACCACTCAGCCTCTTATGGCTTCAGAATAGTTTTTATGTTTTGTGACATGGACTTATATTGGGGTGTGGGGTTAAAATAGGACAATGCATATTTAGCTGGAGTTGTGTCTTTGTGATATTGTATAACTAGGGTGAGCGTTGGTGTCACAGCATACAGAGTAGTCCACTGCCTGATTTATGTCAGAGGGAGCCAGGGTTTTTCTTTCCCTGGGAAAACATTTTCCTGTGTAACTGGCAGTGGGTGAGAGAGTGGGGTCTAATAAACAACAAAAGAGGGGGACGACGTGTTCCCCCATCTCTCTCTCTCTCTCTCTCTCTCTCTCTCTCTCACACCCTCTCTCATTGCTGTCTTCTTTCTCTTTAAAGCCACACTCCATAAGGTGTGCATATGTCATATTTTTCTAAATCAAGGATTACATAATTAATTAGTTGAAATCCTTTTACAGACTGTTCAATCTTGCAGCCTGTGCCTCTCGTTGCTAATTTGTGCGCAGTCAAAATGGCGGAGATAGAGTGGTGGATTTGTTCTTATTACTACTACAGTCCTCAGATGCCTATTAGTTTAGCAGTTAGCACAGTGCTAGCTAGCACACAGAGGCTATTTCCCCCACTTACCCTGATGTACTGTATACTGTATGTGTGCCCACCACCCACCATTGCTCAGAGTCCAATTGGACTGATCCTTTCCCCTCCGCTGGCCAGTCTGCGGGATAGAGAGCCGGTCGGACCAGCTGGATCTACAGGGAGAGAATAGTCACTTACACTTCCTGTGTGAGCAGCCAGTCAGAACCAGGGGTTTGCCTAAATTAGCCACCCATGGTTCTGTTTGGCTGCTCACACAGGAAGTGAAAGTGACTATTCTCTCTCTATAGATCCGTCTCTCTTTCCCCCAGGCTCCACTCTATGGCCATGGTGCATCATGGGAAACCGGAAGTGGCCAGCACACTGCCCAAACATGGGGCAGATTAACTGTAGAGGGGGCTAATGTTACGCCCCTGTTACATCACGTTAACTTTAAATGTTCATTGTTAAATGTTAATGATGTCACAGAGACACACACACCATGTCCCAATTGTCACAGCTCAAGTGTCCCTTGACTGTTCAGTTTGGTAGACCTTCTATAATGGATTGTGTGTGCAGTTCCATTAGGTAATGTACCAACTAGTATCAAATGGTATTATTCATATAATCAATATCTTCTGATTTTTATTTTATTTCATTTTTTATTTTATTTATAACCCTAACACTTCTTGGCGCTCTAGGGGGTGTTTCAATCTGAGGGGGCTGGTGGGAGGAGCTATAGCAGGACCTGCTCACTGTAATGGCTTGAATGGAATAAAAAAATGTTCCATATGCTTTACGCTACTGCTACTCTCTGTTCATTATATATGCATAGTCACTTTAACCATATCTACATTAACATACTACCTCAATCAGCCTGAATAACCGGTGTCTGTATGTAGCCTCGCTACTTTTATAGCCTCGCTACTGTATATAGCCTGTCTTTTTACTGTTGTTTTATTTCTTTACCTACCTATTGTTCACCTAATAGCTTTTTTGAACTATTGGTTAGAGCCTGTAAGTAAGCATTTCACTGTAAGGTCTACACCTGTTGTATTCGGCGCACGTGACAAATAAACTTTGATTTGATTTGATACTGTTCCATTCAATCCATTCCAGTCTTTACAATGAGCCCGTCCTCCTATAGCTCCTCCCACCAGCCTTCTCTGGTTTCAGTCCAACCACAAGCAGGCTGGTCTACCTTGAAACAACAGCCTAAAAATAAACTTTAACCCTACTATTTTTTTCAAAGAAGACTTTAAAATATTTTTGTTTATTTCCATTTTAAGTGACACAAACTATTAGGTTGTTTGAATGTCAAAAATTAAGTATCCTTAATTTGGGAGGTAAAGTTTAGTCCAAATAAATGTGTGGTTGGATTAAACGAGCATAAATCCCCAAAGGCCAATTAATGTATAAGTTGTGCTTTGTTGAAAAACATTTTAAATGCAGTCAAAGGTTATCACAGATAATGAGGTTGACAATTATAAGAAGTTAGCTTTCTTTTTCCCCCCAATTTCTGACAATTCTATTCACTTTAGGGTGCATTTATAGATATTTTGCCAAGTGACAAATTACAAACTCCAGTATTCTCTCCGGTGAATATTAGCCCAAATATTGAATATGAAGTGCAGATGATTATACTGTATAACAGTGTTTCCCAACTGGTGACCCACAGGTGGAATTTGGACAGCGGGTGGTTTTATTTGGCCACACAATATTTTGGGGGGTGGGGGGGGGGTTAAAATACAGTGCATTCAGAAAGTACTCAGACTGTCACACCCTGATCTGTTTCACCTGTCCTTGTTAATGTCTCCACCCCCTCCAGGTGTCGCTTGTTTTCCCCAGTGTATTTATCCCTGTGTTTCCTGTCTCTCTGTGCCAGTTTGTCTTGTATGTTTCAAGTCAACCAGCAGTTTTTCCCCATACTCCTGCCTTTGCTATTCTCCTTTTTCTAGTCCTCCCGGTTTTGACCCTTGCCTGTTCTGGACTCTGTACCCGCCTGCCTGACCATTCTGCCTGCCTTGACCTCGAGCCTGTCTGCCACTCTGTACCTCCTGGACTCTGATCTGGTTTTGACCTTTTGCCTGTCCACGACCATTCTCTTGCCTACTCCTTTTTGGATTATTAAGCATCTTAAGCTCCCACCATCTGCCTCTTGTGTCTGCATCTGGGTCTCGCCTTCTATCATGATAGTACAAACTGGCCATGACAGACCCAGCAGACTTCGCCAGACTGTCTCCCTGCAGGGAACCACCATTGGGAGACATGAGGAGCTGTTACAGGACCTTCTGGAAGGGCTTCGTTCTCTGACAGAACGCCACAACCAAGGGTTTAAGGCTACTATGGAGCTAATTAAGGAGTTAACTCATAGGTTGTCTGCCATCCCTGAGAGACCCCAACCTCCCAGTGCATTTGTTCCTTTTAGTAGTGAGTTGGTACAGCCTACCCCGGTTCCCCGAGAACCCTGCTTACCTCCTCCGGAGCGATATTCTGGAGATCCTGGTACCTGTCGGGGCTTTCTTTCTCAGTGCTCGCTTATTTTTGAGCTAGCTGCTCGGGAATTTCCGGTAGATCTCGACTCCCTCATCACCCTACCCATTAAGATTTATGGACACTTAAGGGAACGCAGGAGTGAGAGGTCTGGCCTCGGGCACACTGGTTCACCCGCTATGGCTCACTCACCTTCGAAGAAATCCGGAAGATCACGAAGCCAGTTTTCCCGAGAGGATTCGAAGCCACCTGAGCTCCCTCGTGAATTATCAACAACGGGTGAGTTGGATTCTCCTGAGCCTATGCAATTGGGAAGAGCTAGGTTATCGGTTGGGGAACACTCACGTAGGCTGAATTCAAACTGTTGTCTGTACTGTGGAGGGGCAGGACATTACATAGCTACCTGCCCTGTTAGGAAACCCTTGTCTCTGGTGGGGACTTTGATCAGTCAGACTGGGAGTTCCCCAATTCCCATCATCCGCACACCTTTCTTTGTGCTTGTGCTGTGGGGCAGATGAAAGTTTTATGGATGCTACTTTTGCTTCTGATCTAGGTATTCCCATTCAACCTCTCTCGGTTCCCATGGATGCCAGGGCACTGGATGGCCGCTCAATAGGTGCAGTCACCCATTGTACTGTGCCCATTCAAATGCGAATTTCCGGTAACCACAGTGAGACCATACAGTTCCTCCTCATTGCATCTCCCCATGTTCCTGTTGTCTTGGGGGTTTCCTGGCTCCAAAAACATAACCCTGTTATTGACTGGACTACAAGCTCCATCATGGGTTGCAGCCCATTTTGTCATTCCCACTGTCTTCAAGCAGCACAGCCTTCCCCCAGACGTCTTCCTCAGGATGTCAGCAAGGCTTTGGATGTTTGTTATTCCCACTGAGTACCATAACCTACTTGAAGTTTTCAGTAAGGCACGTGTAACTTCCCTACCCCCGCACCATCCTTATGATTGTGCCATTGATCTTCTCCCAGGCACCACACCATCTCGGGGTCGGCTATATTCTCTATCCGGGCCGGAGACCAAGGCTATGGAGGAGTACATAGAGGAGTCTCTGGCTACTGGGGCCGTCCATCCATCTGCATTTCCTGCCAGCGCAGGGTTTTTCTTTGTGGAGAAGAAGGACTTTAATGTAGGCAAACTTAAATCAGTTTTACCAAATTTTTACCAGCATGTCACATGCCAGGGCACTGGAAGAAGGAAGAAAAAAGGAAGAAAAGTAGAAGGAAGGAAGGAAGAAAAAAACTCTAGACCACCTTTACTCCACACAGAGATACATACAAAGCTCTCCCCCGCCCTCCATTTGGCAAATCTGACCATAACTCTAACCTCCTGATTCCTGCTTACAAGCAAAAACAAAAGCAGGAAGTACCAGTGACTCGCTCAATACGAAAGTGGTCAGATGACGCAGATGTTACGCTATAGGGCTGTTTTGCTAGCACAGACTGGAATATGTTCCGGGATTCATCCAATGGCATTGAGGAGTATACCACCTCAGTCATCGATTTCATCAGTAAGTGCATCGACGACATCGCCCCCACAGTAACCGTACGTATATATCCCAACCAGAAGCCATGGATTGCAGGCAACATCCACATCGAGCTAAAGGCTAGAGTTGCCGCTTTCAAGGAGCGGGACACTAATCTGGACGCTTATAAGAAATCCCACTATGCCCTCAGACAAACCATCAAACAAGCAAAGCGTCAAACAGGATTAAGATTGAATCCTACAACACCAGCTCTGACGCTCGTTGGATGTGGCAGGGCTTGAAAACTATTACGGACTACAAAGGGAAACCCAGACACGAGCTTCCCAGTGACGTGAGCCTACCAGACTAGCGAAATTCCTTTTATGCTCGCTTTGAGGCAAGCAACACTGAAGCATGCACGAGAGCACCAGTTGGTCTGGATGACTGTGTGATAAAGCTCTCGGTAGCCGATGTGAGCAAGACCTTTAAACAGGTCAATATTCACAAAGTCGCGGGGCCAGACGGATTACCAGGACGTGTACTCAAAGCATGCGTGGACCAACTGGCAAGTGTCTTCACTGACATTTTCAAACTCTCCCTGACCGAGTCTGTAATACCTACATGTTTCAAGCAGACCACCATAGTCCCTGTGCCAAAGGAAGCGAAGGTAACCTGTCTAAATGATTACCTCCCCGTAGCACTCACGTCGGTAGCCATAAAGTGCTTTGAAAGGCTGGTCATGGCTCACATCAACTGCATCCTCCCGGATACCCTAGACCCACTCCAATTCGCATACCACCCCAACAGATCCACAGATGACGCAATCTCAATTGCACTTCACACTGCCCTTTCCCACCTGGACAAAAATAACAACTATGTGAGAATGCTGTTCATTGATTACAGCTCAGTGTTCAACACCATAATGCCCATGAAGCTCATCAATAAGCTAAGGACCCTGGGACTAAACACCTCCCTCTGCAACTGGATCCTGGACTTCCTGATGGGCCTCCCCCAGGTGGTAAGGGTAGGCAACAACACATCTGCTATGCTGATCCTCAACACTGGGGCCCCTCAGGAGTGTATACTTAGTCCCCTCCTGTACTCCCTGTTCACCCATGACTTCGTAGCCAAACACGACTCCAACACCATCATTAAGTTTGCTGACGACACAACAGTGATAGGCCTGAACACCGACAATGATGAGACAGCCTATACGGAGGAGGTCAGAGAACTGGCAGTGTGGTGCCAGGACAACAACCTTTCCCGCAATGTGAGCAAGACAAAGGAGCTGAACGTGGACTACAGGAAAAGGCGGGCCGAACAGGCCCCCATTAACATCGAAGTGGCTGTAGTGGAGCGGGTCGAGAGTTTTAAGTTCCTTGGTGTCCACATCACCAACAAACTATCATCGTACAAACACACCAAGACAGTCGTGAAGAACGCATGACAAAACCTTTTCCCCCTCAGGAGACTGAAAAGATTTGGCATGGTTCCCCAGATCCACAAAAAGTTCTACAGCTGCACAATCAAGAGCATCCTGACTGGTTGCATCACCTCCCGGTATGGCAACTGCTCGGCATCTGAACATAAGGCGCTACAGAGGGTAGTGCATACAGCCCAGTACATCACTGGGGCCAAGCTTCCTGCCGTCCAGGACCTATATAATAGGCGGTGTCAGAGGAAAGCCCATAAAATTGTCAGAGACTCCAGTCACCCAAGTCATAGACTGTTTTCTCTGCTACCGCATGGCAAGCGGTACCGGAGCGCCAGGTCTAGGACTAAGAGGCTCCTTAACAGCTTCTACCCCCAAGCCATAAGACTGCTGAACAATTAATCAAATGGCCACCGGACTATTTACATTGACACCCCCCCCCCCCCCTCCATTTGTTTTGTACACTGCTACTACTCGCTGTTTATTATCTATGCATAGTCACTTCACCCTTACCTACATGTAGAAATGACCTCATCTAACCTGTACCCCCGCACACTGACTAGGTACCGGTACCCCCTGTATTTAACCTCGTTATTGTTATGTTATTGTGTTACTTGTAATTATTTTTTATTTTTTACTTTAGTTTATTTGGTAAATCTTTTCTTAACTCTTCTTGAACTGCACTGTTGTTTAAGGGCTTGTAAGTAAGTATTTCACGGTAAGGTCTACACTTGTTGTATTCGGCGCATGTGACAAATAAAGTTTGATTTGATTTGATGAAAACCTGCTCCAGAGTGCTCAGTACAACAACCCTAAGCACACAGCCAAGACAACGTAGGAGTGGCTTTGGGACAAGTCTCTGAATGTCCTTGAGTGGCCCAGCCAGAGCCCGGACTTGAACCCGATCGCACATCTCTGGAGAGACCTGAAAATAGCTGTGCAGCGACGCTCCCCATCCAACCTGACAGAGCTTGAGAGGATCTGCAGAGAAGAAAGGGAGAAACTCCCCAAATACAGGTGTGCAATGCTTGTACCGTCACACCCAAAAAGAGTCAAGGCTGTAATCACTGCCAAAGTGTCAATATCGGGTGTATGAGAGGCGAAGTCAGGTGCAGGAGAGAAGCGAAATGTAACCAAGCGCACTTTATTATAGTTCCAAAATGCGAGAGCACTACATAAATAAAAATGCGCTCAAAACCACGGAAAGCGAGTAAATCAAACACCACGAAAAACATGAAACAATTGCACACAAAACATGAAGGGAAACAGAGGGTTAAATACAAGTAGATTGATTGGGGAAATGATAACCAGGTGTGTATGGAAACAAGACAAGACAAATGGAAAATAGGAAAATGGAGCAGCGATGGCTAGAAAGCCGGTGACGTCGATCACCGAACACCGCCCGAACAAGGAGAGGAGCCGACTTCGGGAGAAGTCGTGACAGTACCCCCCCTTGACGCGCGGCTCCAGCGGCGCACCGACACCGGCCTCGAGGACGACCCGGAGGACGAGGTACAGGGCGATCCGGCCGGCGACGGTGAAACTCCCGCAGCAGTTCAGGATCCAAAACATCTGCAACCGGAACCCAGCACCTCTCCTCCGGCCCGTACCCCTCCCACTCCACGAGGTACTGAAGGCCCCCCACCCAACGCCTCAAATCCAGGATGGAACGAACGATATACGCTGGGGCTCCATCAATGTCCAAAGGGGGCGGAGGGACCTCCCGCACCTCAGATTCCTGGAGCGGACCAGCCACCACCGGCCTGAGGAGAGACACATGGAACGAGGGGTTAATACGATAATCAGAGGGAAGCTGTAATCTATAACATACCTCGTTCACCCTCCTCAGGACTTTAAATGGCCCCACAAACCGCGGACCCAGCTTCTGGCAGGGCAGGCGGAGGGGCAGGTTACAGGTCAACAGCCAGACCCGGTCCCCCGGTGCAAACACCGGGTTCTCAATGCAGTGACGGTCTGCGCTGGCTTTCTGGCGACACGCGGCTCGCTGCAGATGGACACAGACAGCCTCCCATGTCTCCTCTGCGCGCCTAAACCAGTCATCCACTGCAGGAGTCTCGGTCTGACCCTGATGCCACGGTGCCAGAACCGGCTGGTACCCCAGTACGCACTGAAAGGGGGAGAGGTTAATGGAGGAGTGGCGAAGCGAGTTCTGTGCCATCTCGGCCCAGGGCACAAACACTGCCCACTCCCCCGGCCAGTCCTGGCAATATGACCGCAGAAACCTGCCCACATCCTGGTTAACTCTCTCTACCTGCCCATTACTCTCGGGGTGAAAACCTGAGGTAAGGCTAATCGAGATCCCCAAACGTTCCATGAATGACTTCCAAACTCTTGATGTGAACTGGGGACCCCGATCCGACAATATATCCTAAGGCACCCCGTAGTGCCGGAAGACGTGTGTAAACAGGGCCTCCGCAGTCTGTAGGGCCATAGGGAGACCAGGCAGAGGGAAGAGACGACAGGACTTAGAAAAACGATCCACAACGACCAGGGTCGTGGTATTTCCCTGTGAGGGAGGAAGATCCGTTCGGAAATCCACGGACAGATGTGACCAAGGTCGTTGTGGAACGGGTAAGGGATGTAGCTTACCTCTGGGCAGGTGTCTCGGAGCCTTACACTGGGCACACACCGAGCAGGAGGAGACATAAACCCTCACGTCCTTAGCCAAAGTGGGCCACCAGTACTTCCCAGTCAGACAGCGCACCGTCCGACCGATCCCCGGATGACCAGAGGAGGGAGATGTGTGGGCCCAAGAGATCAACTGGTCACGGACAGCAGACGGAACGTACTTACGCCCAACGGGACACTATAGGGGAGCGAGCTCTGGACGCAACGCCTGCTCAATGTCCGCATCCAGATCCCACACGACCGGTGCTACCAGGCAGGAAGCCGGGAGTATGGGAGTCTGATCCATGGCTCGCTTCTCTGTGTCATACAGCCGGGACAGTGCGTCTGCCTTCTTATTCTGGGAACCTGGTCTGTAGGATGGGTAAACACCAAACGGGTAAAGAACATGGCCCACTTTGCCTGACGAGGATTCAGTCTCCTCGCTGCCCGGATGTACTCCAGGTTGCGGGGGTCAGTCCAGATGAGAAAAGGGTGTTTAGCCCCCTCGAGCCAATGTCTCCACGCTTTCAACACTTTAACCACAGCCAACAACTCCCGGTCCCCCACATCATAGTTACACTCCGCTGGGCTGAGCTTCTTCGAGAAGAAAGCACAGGGGCGGAGTTTCGGTGGTGTGCCCGTATCCTGTGAGAGCACGGCTCCTATCCCAGCCTCGGACGCGTCCACCTCCACTATGAATGCCAAAGAGGGATCCGGATGGGCCAGCACTGGAGCCGAAGTAAACAGAGCTCTTAGTTGCCCAAAAGCCCTGTCCGCCTCAGCCGTCCACCACAACCTTACAGGACCCTGCTTCAGCAGTGAGGTAATGGGCGCAGCAATCTGACCAAAACCCCGGAAAAATCTCCGGTAATAATTGGAAAACCCTAAAAATCGCTGTACCTCCTTTACCGTGGTGGGAGTCGGCCAATTACGCACGGCTGCAATGCGGTCCGTCTCCATCGCCACACCTGATGTGGAAATGTGATACCCTAGGAAGGAGACGGCCTGCTGAAAGAACAGACATTTCTCAGTCTTGAGGTACAGGTCATGCTCCAACAGTCGAAGCACCCTGCACACCAGGGACACATGCTCGGCGCGTGTAGCGGAGTAAATCAGAATGTCATCGATATACACCACTACACCCTGCCCGTGCAGGTCCCTAAAAATCTCGTCTACAAAGGATTGGAAAACTGATGGAGCATTCATCAACCCGTACGGCATGACGAGGTACTCATAATGCCCTGTGGTGGTACTGAATGCTGTCTTCCACTCGTCTCCCTCCCGGATACGCACCAGGTTATACGCACTCCTGAGATCCAGTTTTGTGAAGAAGCGCGCCCCATGCATTGACTCAATCGCCATGGTGATAAGAGGTAGTGGGTAACTGTACCTCACCGTAATTTGATTGAGACCTCTATAGTCAATGCATGGGCGTAAACCTCCATCCTTCTTCTTCATGAAAAAGAAACTCGAGGAGGCGGGTGAAGTAGAGGGCCGAATGTACCCCTGACGCAGGGATTCAGAGACATATGTATCCATAGCCACCGTCTCTGCTTGCGACAGGGGATACACGTGACTCCTGGGAAGCACAGCGTCTGCCAGGAGATTTATCGCACAATCCCCCCGTCAATGAGGTGGTAATTGAGTCACCTTCTTTTTACAGAAGGCGAGAGCTAAATCGGCATATTCTGTGGGGATGTGCACGGTGGAGACCTGGTCTGGACTTTCCACCGTGGTAGCACCAACAGATACCCCTATACACCTCCCTGGGCACTCTCGCGACCACCCCGTGAGAGCCCTCTGTTGCCAGGAAATAGTGGGGTTATGCAGAGCCAACCAAGGAAGGCCTAGTACCACAGGAAACGCAGGAGAGTCAATGAGGAAGAAACTAATTCTCTCCTCATGACTCCCCTGCATAACCATAGCCGAGGAGATGGTGGCCTCCTTGATTAGCCCGGACCCTAATGGTCGACTATCTAGAGCATGTACCCGGAAGGGTCTAACTATAGGAAAAATGGGGATCCCTAACCTAATGGCTAATGCTCTGTCTATAAAATTCCCAGCTGCGCCTGAATCGAGGAGCACCTTGTGCTGGGAATGTGGGGAAAACTCAGGGAAACAAACAGGCACAAACAGTTGATCAACAGAGGACTCTGGATGAGTGTGGTGCAAACTCACCTGGGGTGACGCCAGAGTGCCCTGCCTGTTGCCTCGACTCCCAGAGGAAACAACACGGCACCGACCGGCAGTGTGTCCTCTGCGGCCACAGATGTCGCACGTGATGGATCCTCCTCCAGTCTCCCTATGCGCAGCCCCTCCAAGCTCCATGGGCACCGGAGGGGGGGGTGCTGGATGATGGAACCAACAGAGCACCCTCTGGACGTCCGCAGGTGACCAGCAGGTTATCCAACCGGATGGACAAATTCACCAGTCGGTCAAAGAAAATGGTGGCATCCCTGCAGGCCAACTCACATCGGACGTCCTCTCGTAGGCTGCATCGATAGTGGTCGATGAGGGCCTTGTCGTTCTAGCCTGCTCCGGCTGCCAAGGTCCGGAAGGTGCAGGAGAGAAGCGAAATGTAACCAAGCGCACTTTATTATAGTTCCAAAATACGAGAGCACTACATAAATAAAAATGCGCTCAAAACCACAGAACATAACCAAAGTAAAGCGCGTAAATCAAACACCACGAAAAACATGAAACAATTACACACAAATCTTGATGGGAAACAGAAGGTTTATTACAAGTAGATTGATTGGGGAAATGATAACCAGGTGTGTATGGAAACAAGACAAGACAAATGGATAATAGAAAAATGGAGCAGCGATGGCTAGAAAGCCGGTGACGTCGATCGCCGCACGCCGCCCCAACAAGTAGAGGAGCCGACTTCGGCGGAAGTCGTGACACAAAGGTGCTTCAACAAATTACTCAGTAAAGGGTCTGAATACTTATGTAAATTATGGGGTAAGAAAGAAATCAGTTCCAAGGGATTTACTTTTTGGAAATTTGTTCTCAATTATTCCCACGCATAATAGACAAAAGACAAATGATCGTATACAAATGCAAGCAAGGTTTGAAATTATGATGTTTTAGTCAAATTTTAAATCTGTTTTGGCTTCTTGCGGTTCATTTGCAGTCTACAAATTATTTTTAATTATGTTCCGGCCCCCCGACCATCCGCTCAGGAAATAATCGTCCCACAGCTTAATCTAGTTGATGATCCCTGCTGTATAATAAATCATCATATAATTCCTATGTTTTCATATACTTCTCAGAAGTTGTCATTCCCATTGACAATATTTAATAATGAAGCTACTGCCTTGACATTTGCACAGGCGCTGAATAGCCCTGCTTACATACAAATCACAAACCAAAACAGAGCCATTGACGACCAGTATGGGGAAACATTTGGATAAGAGCAGTAACTGGGGCTCACCCCACATGGGGAAAGTAACTCAAGTGCAGTTGACATCTTCTGGCCTTCTGTCAAGGCAAATGGACAGTTTATACACGTGGTTCAGAGCTGTCCAAAGCGAATGAAACACTGAGCCCTGGCTGTCAGCTAGCCGAGGGTGTCGTGCTACAAATCTCAGTTGAGACCCACTAGGTTGTTTAGCTTCAGACTCAGGCAGAGGCAGTGGAGAGGCAAGGTTCACATTCCTATCTGAATGTGGAGGTACTGGACTTGTACAAATGACCACGTTACATCTCTGCCAGCGCAATGTATTTCATTCAATATATATTTAAGCAATAAGACACGAAGGGTGTGGTATATGGCCAATATACCACGACTAAGGGCTGTTCTTACGCACGATGCAACGCGGAGTGCCTAGATACAGCAGTCAGCCGTGGTATATTGGCCGTACACCCCAAACCCTGAGGCTCCGTATTGCTACTATTAACTGGTTACCCACGGAATTCGAACAGTAAAAAGTAATATTTGGTCATACTCGTGGTATACGGTCTGATATACCATAGCTTTCAGCCAATCAGCATTCAGGGCTCAAGCCACCCGGTTTATAATAATAAATATATGGCTCTGATCATGGCCAATCTGTGTAGGGAGAGAAAATGTTGAATATATTGGTATCCTGTTACTTGCAATCCTTTGTTCTAGTTGGAGCAGCTCAATGTTGATTGTGAACCGAATGAGCAGACTGATCACGTAACTCATGAAGCTGATTTTAGTTAGGTAGTCTCTGAAGTGTAAAGAGGCCTACATCTAAGCTGCGAGAGAAAAAGCGAAAGGTCACTCAACAGAACCACTCATATAATCCGCTATACAAACAAGCACAACTGTACATGTCTCTGTGAAACCATTCACGTTTGGTGGTATTGCCATCAGTACTCTATTACATCACCATCATAAGATCCTTAGCCAGTGTTATTACTAGAAAAGTCAAAAGTGCCATGGCCTCTGTTCTTCTGAGGTAAGCCCTTCAAGCTTTGACGTGAGATGGGTTTTGGACTGTTAGCGCTCAGTTCATGGCAGTGCTACGAAACATTAGTGTCAGGGTTAATTGGTGTGTTTAGTCCAGTTTAGTAGCTCTCTCGGCTCTCACTCGTGGTCAGTATGTAGACATCAAGTGCTGTCCCATTCAGGATCCGGTCAAGCAAGCCTCATAGTCTCACTAACACGACACACACTTACTTACACAACACACACACTGTGACACACACACACACTGTAACACCTCCTCCTGTCCACCGCTCTCTGATCCCCAGCCATGTGACAGGGGAGACATGGGACCTAGTTTGGCCGTCCGACATTACAGAAGCTGTGGGGCTAGGCCAGCTCCACACGCTGTGTGTGCGTGCCGTGCTGCTTGGACCTCCCAGGGAGCCTCCAGCATCCCAGAATCCCCCTTTAACTTGACGGCCCCTTCCTTAGACTCCTTTTAAAACACACATCTTCCTTGTCCTTTTCCTTAACATCATTGGGCCACCACGAGCCAGAACAGCTTCAATGCGCCTTGTCATAGATTCTACTAGTGTCTGGAACTCTATTGGAGAGATGTGACACCATTCTTCCACCAGAAATTCCATAATTTGGTGTTTTGTTGATGGTGGTGGAAAACGCTGTCTCAGGCATCGCTCGAGAATCTCCCATATGCCAGCCATGGCATTTGGTTTACATCATTTTCATGCTCATCAAACCATTCAGTGACCACTCGTGCCCTGTGGATGGGGGCATTGTCATTCTATGGGGGCTAAATAGGGAATTGGGTGTGATTTGGGACGCACCCTGCATTTCTTTTAGTATAGTAATTGAATATGGTTTGGTTCTGGTTAGCCTTTGGGTGATGGGACTACTTTCCTAACCCCTCTCTTCTTTGTGTTGCTCTCTGCTCTATATACATGGCATAAGGGAGGCCATTTGTCATGCAACACTTAGCTGGTTCCCTCCATTTTTATTAGGTGCGATTAACTTGTCAGTGGTCATCTAAAATGTATGTCAAAAGACTTCCCGGGTACTTAGCCTTTGTTCTCGAGGGAAGAGAAGCGTTGAGAGTCGTCGATACACAGAAACACCTGGACTAGAGGAGACAGACACTAGACAGGGAAGAAAGCAACATGGGACGCCCACACTGTAAGCGTACTGGTGACATTGATACCCCATCAGTGTGCAGGGATGACGTGTTGTGAGATGTGTGTGAACACGTGAATGTGCGTTTGCATGGGTGCATATAAGTGCATGACAACATGCAAGCTATTGAATAGAACTATGTGTGTATGTTTATGTACTAACACAGTGAACCAATATCTTTTTAAACTTCTGTCGTTCTGTATATGGCCCGGATTCAATCAGATAAAGCATTAACCGGTGATAGCCAACACCCACAGAGCTGATGTTTTGGCGGTGTCAGAGGTGTAACTGCATTGGAGCTGTCACATTGGTGAGCAGCTGCTCTTGTGATTGTAACGAAGTAATACCAGTTCCACTTGCGTTAGAAGTTCAGAACGAGAAAGTATTTTAATTGTTTTATTTCACCTTTATTTAACCAGATAGGCCAGTTGAGAACAAGTTCTCATTTACAACTGCGACCTGGAAAAGATAAAGCAAAGCAGTGTGACACAAACAAAACAGAGTTACACATAGGATAAACAAACGTACAGTCAATAACACAATAGAAGAGTCTATATGCAGTGTGTGCAAATGAAGTAAGATTAGGGAGGTAAGGCAATAAATAGGCCATAGTGGCGAAATAATTACAATTGAGCAATTAAACACTGGAGTGATAGATCTGCAGAAGATGAATGTGCAAGTAGAGATACTGGGGTGCAAAAGAGCAACAACAAAATAACAATATGGGGATGAGGTAGTTGGGTGGGAAATTTACAGATGGGCTATGTACAGGTGCAATGATCTGTAAGCTGCTCTGACAGCTGATGCTTAAAGTTAGTGAGGGAGATATGAGTCTCCAGCTTCAGGGATTTTTGCAATTTGTTCCAGTCATTGGCAGCAGAGAACTGGAAGGAAAGGTGGCCAAAGAGGGAGTTGGCTTTGGGGGTGACCAGTGAGATATACCTGCTGGAGCGCGTGCTACGGCTGGGTGCTGCTATGGTGACCAGCGAGCTGAGATAAGGTGGGGCTTTACCTAGCATAGACTTATAGATGACCTGGAGCCAGTGGGTTTGGCGACGAATATGAAGCGAGGGCCAGCCAATGAGAGCATACAGGTCGCAGTGGTTGTCACGGTTGTCGTCTGGAATGGAGGACCAAAACGCAGCAGGAATGTGGATGCTCATCTTGTAGTTTATTTTAAATCAAAGAGAACACCAAAATAACAAACAAAAGAACGACCGATCAACAAAACAGTCTTGTCAGGCATAGACACGCAAAACAAGAGACAATCTCCCACAAAACACTAAACCAAACACATACCCATATATAGGACTCTCAATCAGAGGCAACGAGAAAGCACCTGCCTCCAATTGAGAGTCCAAACCCCCATTAACCTAAACATAGAAATACAACTAACTAGACTAAACATAGAAATACATTAATATAGAACAGTGCCCAAAAACCCCGGAATACATAAATCAAATACCCTTCTACAAAACCACCACCCCGAACCACATAAAACAAATACCCTCTGCCTCGTCCTGACCAAACTACAATAACAAATAACCCTTATACTGGTCAGGACGTGACAGTGGTGGGTAGTATATGGGGCTTTGGTGACAAAATGGATGGCACTGTGATAGACTGCATCCAATTTGCTGAGTAGAGTGTTGGAGGCTATTTTGTAAATGACATCGCCGAAGTCAAGGATCGGTAGGATAGTCAGTTTTACGAGGGTATGTTTGGCAGCATGAGTGAAGGATGCTTTGTTGCGAAATAGGAAGCTGATTCTAGATTTAATTTTGGATTGGAGATGCTTAATGTGAGTCTGGAAGGAGAGTTTAGAGTCTAACCAGACACCTAGGTATTTGTAGTTGTCCACATATACTAAGTCAGAACCGTCCAGAGTAGTGATGCTAGATGGGTAGGCAGGTGCGGGCAGCGATCGGTTGAGGAGCATGCATTTAGTTTTACTTGCATTTAAAAACAGTTGGAGGCCACGGAAGGAGTATTGTATGGCATTGAAGTTTGGCTGGAGGTTTGTTAACACAGTGTCCAAAGAAGGGCCGGAAGTATGCAGAAGGGTGTCGTCTGCGTAGAGGTGGATCAGGGAATCACCAGCAGCAAGAGCGACATCATTGATGTATACAGAGAAAAGAGTCGGCCCGAGAATTGAACCCTGTGGCACCCCCATAGAGACTGCCAGAGGTCCGGACAACAGGCCCTCCGATTTGACACACTTAACTCTGTCTGAGAAATAGTTGGTGAACCAGGCGAGGCAGTCATTTGAGAACCCAAGGCTGTCGAGTCTGCCGATAAGAATGCAGTGATTGACAGAGTCGGAGAAGGTACGGTGGGATTCGAAATGGTCGGTGATCTGTTTGTTAACTTGGCTTTCGAAGATCTTGGAAGGCAGGGTAGGATAGATATAGGTCTGTAACAGTTTGGGTCTAGAGTGTCTCCCCCTTTGAAGAGGGGGATGACCACGGCAGCTTTCCAATCTTTGGGGAACTCAGACGATACGAAAGAGAGGTTGAACAGGCAAGTAATAGGGGTTGCAACAATTTCGGCAGATAATTTTAGAAAGAGAGGGTCCAGATTGTCTAGCCCAGCTGATTTGTAGGGGTCCAGATTTTGCAACTGTTTCAGAACATCAGCTATCTGGATTTGGGTGAAGGAGAAATGGGGAGGCTTGGGCAAGTTGCTGTGGGGGGTGCAGAGCTGTTGACCAGGGTAGGGGTAGCCAGGTGGAAAGCATGGCCAGCCGTAGAAAAATGCTTATTGAAATGATCAATTATCGTGGATTTATCGTGGTGAGGCCTAGACTATATATAAAGTGTAGGCTATATATAAAGAATGTATATGAATAATATATATAAATAATAGGCCTAGGCTATATATAAATAATTATGCTCAAATTGAAAATCATTAAACAAAATAATGAGGATTTCTATCAACCTAATCAAGGTGTAGGCCTAGATTATATCACACATTCCAGTGTTCGAACTTTTAAACACAGCTGCATGGAATTCCAAAAAAAGTCAATGGTGTAAAGTACTTTAGTAAAAATACTTTAAAGTACTTCTTAACAAATTTTTTGGGGTATCTGTACTTTACTATTTATTTTTTTGACTACTTTTACTTTTACTTTACTGCATTCCAAAATAAAATAATGTGCTTTTACTCAATACATTTTCCCTGACACCCAAAAACTTGTTACATTTTGAGTGCTTAGCAGGACAGGAAAATGGTCCAATTCACACACTTATCAAGAGAACATCCCCGGTCCTCCCTACTGCCTCTGATCTGGCGGACTCACTAAGCACAAATGCTTAATTTGTAAATTATGTCTGAGTCTTGGAGTGTGCTCCTGGCTATCTGTAAATGTTCTTAATATAAGGAATTATAAATGATTTACACTTTTACTTTTGATATTTAAGTATATTTTAGCAATTACATGTATTTTTTATACTTAAGTATATTTAAAACCAAATACTTTTAGACTTATTCTCAAGTAGTATTTTACTGGGTGACTTTCACTTATACTTAAGTCATTTTCTAGTATGACAATTGGCTACTTTTTCCACCTCTGAAAAAAGGGTTCCAAAAGGGTTCTTTGACTGTCCCCATAGGAGAACCGTTTTTAGTTCCAGGTAGAACCCTTTTTGGTTCCAGGTAAAAGTCGTTTAGGTTCCATGTAGAACCCTCTGGGGAAAGGGATCTACATGGAACCCAAAATGGTTCTTTAAAGGGTTCTCAAAATGGGAACAGCCAAAGAATCCTTTTAGGTTCTAGATAGCACCTCTTGTTCTAAGGGTGTACTAATGCGACCGTGCAGCCAATGTCCGCGATAGCTATGCCGGGAGCCGCTTGTGGATTTGACAGCTCTAACGCGGTTCCACCTCTAACCCGTCAAAACACCAGCTATGTGGGTGTTGGCTAGCGTGAATCTGATTGAATCAAGCCCTATGTCTGTGTCTGCGTGTGAACTATCTCCCCGTCAGCCGTTGTGACTGTTTCTCTCTTTGCTTAACCCGGGGTTGTGTGAGAGGATTGTATGTTTTTAGAAGAGCTGTCTGGTTTAGTCAGCTAGGCCCTGCGCTCCCTCCGTTCATCATGACAAACTCTGTTAGTCTAAATGAATCTCCTATGTTCATCTCTGTGTCAGGACCAGGGGCGCTGCGTGCTAGGAGCAAATGATTTCTCCCGGGTCAGATCTGAAAATCCCTCAACCCTCTTCTGCAGTGTCTTCTTAAATATGTCCTCGAGGACCCAGGAGATCAAAGGACGCTTTGGACGTCTACTCTGTCTACCCTACAGGTCCTACAGGATGCATGGAGCATGTGTCTGAGAGTTGGACTTGCGTCCCAAGTGGCACCCTATTCCCTATATAGTGCACTTCTTTAGACCATGGCCCATAGTCACAATGTAGGGAATAGGGTGCCATTTGGGACACAACCTTGGGTTCAAAGCTCACATATCTTTATAACATTGTTTGATTTATCATTGATTTACTGGTTTCCCTATTGTAATATTTTAGTTTATACACATATTTTTCCAGTGGTGTAAAATACTTAAGTAAAAATACTTTAAAGTACTACATAAGTCGTTTGTTTGGGTTCCTGTACTTTAGTTTACTGTTTTACTTTGGGGTGGCAGCGTAGCCTAGTGGTTAGAGTGTTGGGCTAGTAACCAAAAGTTCGCAAGATCAAATCCCTGAGCTGATAAGGTACAAATCTGTCATTCTGCCCCTGAACAAGGCACTGTTCCTAGGCTGACATTGAAAAGAAGAATTTGTTCTTAACTGACTTGCCTAGTAATAGAAAATATGTACTTTTTACTCCCATACATTTTCCCTGACACCAAAAAGTGCTTGTTACATTTTGAATGCTGAGGCAGGACAGAATTACGGTATCAATATAGAGCATTGTCATCCCTACTGCCTCTTATCTGGCGGACTCACTAACGACTCACTAACGACTCACTAACGACTGGGATGTGCACCTCTGTCCGTAAAAAAAATGTGTGAGGTATGGATTGCATAATATAAGGAATTTACTTTTACTCAAATTTGAACATTTAGTACTTTTTACTACATTAATACCAGATACTTTTAGACTTTTACTCAGGTAGTATTTTACTGGGTGACTTTTATTTTTACTCAAGTATGACAGTTGAGTAGTTTTTTCACCACTGTCCTTTTCAAGTATAGTTGTCTGTACATTAACAACGTAGCAGGTGTTACATAACAAAACATGGCAGGTAGTCTTTGCTCAGGGCCTCCTTCAGGCATCCTTGTCAATAAGTATGGCTATACATACTGTTGGGTGCATACACACACACACATTTTAAATTTGAATCCACCAATTAAATTTACAAAAAAAGGATCCAAACATTTCAAAGGTCCCTGTATGCATGGCACTCAAGGAAAGCACCTCCTCCAAACAGATAGGCTGCCCACGACAGCTGAAACAGAGCACTACCTAGCCAATTGCTTTTCCCTAGTTTTTGTCAGGCCCTCAATCTGAAGGCCACACACACACACACACACACACACACACACACACACACACACACACACACACACACACACACACACACACACACACACACACACACACACACACACACACACACACACACACACACACACACACACACACACACACACACACACACACAGACACATTATTAGGTCGATGTACTCTTCTTTAATTTCAAGGCTTTAACTCTCAGTACTGGAAAAGTTTGAATGAATTGGACCCATCACTAATGTGTTAGAATTCATAACTTCTGATTAATATTTATAACATGTACCTAAGATGCTTATTTTTGTTTTCTTTTGTTGTTGTTTTTTTTTAGCTTTTGTGACATATCAAGGAAGAATGCTTCACTAGGAGGTAAAATAATTATTTGATCTCATACTGATATTTCCCCAAAAAACTGGTTGTTTTTCAAAGGTAAGTAGTTGTGACATCTAGTGGTGAATAGTGGTACTTTAAAAGTGTTTTGCGCAGGTCCACTCAGAAGGCCAAGAACAAGCAGAAAGCCAGAGCCAGAGGCAGCTCCAGACCACATTATGTGTACGCAGGTGATAATAATGAAGTGTATAGGATATTTATGGTTATATTAAGATGTGATTATATTTTATGCCAATAAACATAGTGGTAATGGTGTAAGAATTACAGGGGACCTACAAAGGACAGAAATATAGCAAATTCCATTTTGAAGTTTCTGTGGAGTTTACTTAATTTCATAAATCTGTGGCCAGGAGGGGGAGATGGCTTGCGAATGCACTCTCCATGGGGCCTTATTTGCTTTCTATTCAACTGTGAAGCCCTAGAAGCAGAAATAAAACAGTTGTAACTTAGAGAGAGACAGGCACCTTTCTATTGTGAAACAGTGCCTGTCAAACATTGACCAGTAGAGTAAACAAACAATTCTACTTCCCTCATTCTCTACAAACTTTACTGACTGTGAGGCAGGCATGAAGTTCTGTACTACCAAGAACGTTGAAATCCAAGCATTTGTGCCAGGCTTAAAAAGTATTTGCCTTGCGTAAAATAGCATGTGTTCCATGCGTAAATAGCAGGCATATATGCTATTATCAATTAGAGAAAAAATATACAGTACCAGTCAAAATTTTAGACACACTTACTCATTCAAGTGTTTTTCTTTATTTTTACTATTTTCTACATTGTAGAATATTAGTGAAGACTTCAAAACTATGAAATAACACATATGGAATAATGTAGTAACCAAAAAAGTGTTAAACAAACCAAAATATATTTTATATTTGAGATTTTTCAAAGTAGCCACCCTTTGCCTTGATGACAGCTTTGCACACCCTTGACATTCTCTCATCTAGCTTCATGAGGAATGCTTTTCCAACAGTCTTGAATGAGTTCCCACATATGCTGAGCACCTGTTGGCTGCTTTTCCTTAACTCTGCGGTCCAACTCATCCCAAACCATCTCAGTTGGGCTGAGGTTGGGTGATTGTGGAGGCCAGGTCATCTGACACAGCACTCCATCACTCTCCTTGGTCAAATAGCCCTTGTCTATTTGTCCTGTTGAAAAACAAATGATAATCCCACTAAGCACAAACCAGATGGGATTGTGTATCGCTTCAGAATGCTGTGGTAGCTAAAAATCACAGAGAGTGTCACCACCCCACACCATCACACCTCCTCCTCCATGCTTCACGGTGGGAACCACACATGTGGAGATCATCCGTTCACCTACTCTGCGTCTCACAAAGACATGGCTGTCAGAACCAAAAATCAAACCAAAGGTCAGATTTCCACCGGTCTAATATCCATTGCTCGTGTTTCTTGGCCCAAGCAAGTCTCTATTTCTTATTTGTGTCCTTTAGTAGTGGTTTCTTTGCAGCAATTTGACCATGAAGGACTGATTCACGCAGTCTCCTTTAAACTGTCCCTGGTCAATACAAAATACCACATCCCATGAGTCACAGAATGGGCATTACACCTCTGCCATGAGGTGCTGCTTCAGTCTCCTGACCGGAGAGAGGTCCTAATATGGACTTAGTATTTTACCAAATAGGGCTATCTTCTGTATACCACCTCTACCTTGTCACAACACAACTGATTGACTCAAACACATTAAGGTAAGAAATTCCACAAATTAATTTTAACAAGGCCACCTGTTAATTGAAATGCATTCCAGGTGACTACTTCATGAAGCTGGTTGAGAGAATGCCAAGAGTGTGAATGCCGTCATCAAGGCAAAGGGTGGCTACTTTGAAGAATCTCAAAAATAAAAGATATTTTGATTTGTTAAACACTTTTTTGCTTACTACATGATTCCATATGTGTTATTTCATAGTTTTGATGTCTTCACTATTATTCTACAATGTAGAAAATAGCAAAAATAATGAAAAACCCTTGAATGAGTAGGTGTGCCCAAAATGTTGACTGGTACTGTGTGTATATATATATATAGTGAAAGGTCATGGCATGTGTCTTTTCAGACCGCAGAGTAGGTGAGAGCTTCCAAGGAAATGTTTAGTAGCTTACAGCGAAGGCTCTCTCCCTCCTTGCTGGTCTATTCTGGGCTGATATCTGCTTCCTTGCTTTTTATCTCTGCCAGGAGATCTGTCTCCACTCCTCCAGTGGTGGGTTGTCCTGTTTCTCACCCAGCTCACGTTCTGAGATAGCCAAGGCATGGGGCACGAGATAGGATGGAGGAGGGACTCCTCTTGCCCCCAAGATAATTACCAGCTTGTGTACTTAATTTAAACTGATTGGAATCTTGATGTTTGTTAAAAAAAAGTTTTTAAGTTTACTTTTGCAAGTTAATCAATAACTTGTCTGTTGTCTGTGTAACAGACCGCTAATCACCAGAAAATCACCAGCTAATCACCAGTGGCTAGAAGTGAATAGGCTACTAGTTCTGTAACATAATATAATTCAGATTATATCAGTTGTGGAAAGTTGAGTTGGGAGCAATCAGCAAAAGAAGATGTATTACTTTAAAATGGCGCTGTCCAATGGCACAGATACAAAGATTAGTCCTCTATATCTATGGCCTGTTGTTTACACATGCACCTTGCAGTTACAGTGTTAAATGGTATATGTTGTTTGTATAAAAATATTATGAATCTAACTCAAATGATCTTTTCATAATTATGCTAAAGACTGAACATGTTACTTTGTGACCAGTCTCCCCTAATTATCTGCTATTCAGTGGAACAGACAACAGATAATGGGTGCTTTCCTATGCCCAGGTGTTGCTGACACATGCCAGATCTTACAACGCCTGGATAGGTATTTTAAGTATCTGCTAATCACATCGTTTTGTTATGGCAATCCCACGCAAACATTGGTTGATGCATGCAATGTCTGAGCGGGGAACGAGACCAATGCATTTTTTTGTTGATACACTAAAGCTATTCTATAGGCTATGGCATCAAAACCATGGAAACCATGTGTTTGATGTGTTGGATACCATTCAATTTATTCTGTTCCAGCCATTACTATGAGCCTCTCCTCCCCAATTAAGGTGGCACCAGCCGCCTCTGGGTAAACATCAGTGAATCTACAGAAGCACACAGAACACATATCTCAACTGTGATGGACAAATAGATTAGCATCATCATGTCATTGTCTGGCCCTGCTTTTAGTGAAAGGAGTCTGTCTAAACATCATGAGTCATGCTGGGTTGATTGGTTGATATCAGGAAGAACGACAATTGCTCATACCCATGGGAATGCATGTGAAAATGTGGTCAAAACTGAATATTCAATTACTGTAGCTGTTTTTTTGTTGTTTTTTTACAAAGCAAAAACATGACATGAATAACCGTATATAACCGTATACATAATTGTACCCTAATTAAGATGAGCAAGAGATTTTGAGTTATCTCGGTTTAGGCTTCTCTTGTGCTCTTTTGAATCAGGCACACACTTTTAATTAACTCGTGCACACATATTATTTAATTTCGTTACACCAGGCCCGGTAGAGATTCCGTTCATGTATTTTGTAGAAACAATAGAAAAATAGTAGCCTACACTGATCAGTGAACAAAGTTGTGAATAGTCTTGGCCTTTTTACCCCGAACTGCCAACAATCATTAGTTGCGATCCATGAGTCTGCTAAATGAGCCTATTGATCAGTCATTGACTGATTGATTTAGACAAATAGTTTGTTATCCGAGAGTGCGAGGTCGAGTAGCTCACTCTTTTAATTGAAGATAACAGAGTGGGCAACAATGGCCCCATAATAGAATGAGAGTTTTGTGATTATTGCTGCAGAAAGAAAAGAAAAGAAACAAGAAGGAGTGCTCTAATTAGAAGAACCGTGGCTCGCGGGATCTCCCCCTGCTCCCCCTGCCATTGTGCGCGGGTGTGGGGAGGCTGTGTGGCCGGCAGGCAGGCGACAGGCGCCGGTTGCTGGACAAAGGGCTGTCTGCTGCCAAAGGGATTTGGCGTCCAAGCACCCATCCTCCCAAACTTCCCAGCCTGAGCTGTGGTGTTTAATTAACCCTTTCACGGTGATACGGGACAATTTGTCCCCAACCAAGGCATCTCTCTCACGCATAAAATATGTCCATACAATAACAAAGTGTTCATCTGTACTAGCTCGTGTGAAGACAATATTTGCGTAATTTATGGAAAGTTATGCCTTCAGTTTCTGTTAGCCATTCGTCAACAAAAAAGCGTGTAAGTCCTATGACATGTTGGGCGCTACTGTTCAATTTAATTTGTGGCAAATTTCTTAAGGAAAATTATTATTCATTTGACCCTCCTTAAATGTCAATTCTTGTTGATTTTAGTAGACCTATGGACTACCCTAGGCTACTGTATGTGTGTGTCATACAGTTTTTCTCATTCACTCAAACAGTTAACTGCGTCTATAGGCCAAGTGCTACTGAACGTGCAGAGGAAATGTGCGGTTGAAGTGGAGAAGGGGAGACGGAAGTTCCGTGTCGCGCCCTCCTATAAATACTCCTATATTACTATTCGTTCTATTAATAGTAGAATACAGACAATACTACAGGAAACACTGATAGAAACACGAACAGTAGCTCAGTTTAAAAAGAGATGGCTTGCATGTCATCACTGACGCTCCTCTATTCAACGGCATCGCAATGTAAATATGACAATTATAGGCCTAATTGTTATGAGAATAAACTGACAGTTATACATTCTACATTGTTCTTATGAACAGAAACCTACAATAAAGGAATTTTCCTTTTCAAGATGGTATAATGTAATATTTCGTCTGAATTGGTTACACAATAATCACTGACAAAGAACTAGAGAAATACTGGGCTGAAAAACTTGAATTTTATCCTCAAACATACTGCCGACAGGGGGCACCATACACTCAGAGAACAACTTAGGTCTTATTTCAATTTGTTAGGGGTATTATCATTCATTTAGAGGCCTCATTCATCTGATGTTGGGAGATAATAATAATAATAATAAAGCTATAATATAATAATAGGTAGCATATATACATTATTAATAATTAATTTAAAGTATTATTATTATTAATTTCAAAGATACTTTCACAGTATCCAGTAGGTACTTTAACTGTATCCAGTAGGTACTTTAACTGTATCCAGTAGGTACTTTAACTGTATCCAGTAGGTACTTTAACTGTATCCAGTAGGTACGTGAACTGTATCCAGTAGGTACTTGAACTGTATCCAGTACAAAATATGAGTGAACACAACTTGACACATAGTTTTTTTTATTGAAATTGTGAGATAATTCAACAAAAAATCACAACCAGCATAAGCGAGATACGCTTTCAATTGTAAATATATTTATATATATAGAGAGATATGCATTATGCCCCATTTAAAGAGAAGTGTTATCATTCTCTCCTGTGTTAGAGAGAAATGACCTGAGGTTTTCCTATATCTCTGCCTCTCCTGCAGATAATAGTCAGGTAATGTGACAAATAGGCAGCTTTCTCTCTATCTATCTCTATTTCTCTCTTTTCTGATATTAGTTTTTGCAGACAGAGATTGCAGATAAACATGGCACACATGATTGTTTCCTTCACGTGTCACAGGCAGATAATCAGCTATGCATTACAGATAAAGACTTTCTGGTTCAAACCAACAAGCGCTAAATAGCTTTCATTTACAGAATACGTTCATGTGAAATAAAAAATAATAAAAAGCAACGAGTTAAACTCTAAATATTATATACACGTCAATGTACAGTCTTAAATAAATTAATACCAATTGCATATTCTTGGATTCCTTTATAGCTTATTTACAGAATTTATTTTAATTACATAAATAATTCAAACAAAAAATCTGGCAGAAATGATAGGCCTAAGCGTTCTTCTATCAATTATTTTTCACGGAACGTTGATTTTATCCATCCCTTTTGAAATAATAGCCTATGTTTTAAAAACGTTTGGGATGTAGCTTGTTTTCCTGTCGTTTTACAGGTCGCACCTTCTCCACAATGCGGGCAAAACGCACACCAGTGTTCATTCAGTACTTATGCTGCTGTAGTGCTCTCATCATTTAAAAAAAGCACGTTTATTGATTATAGTTTGAAACTGTTCTCTCTTCAGTCCCTAAAAACAATGCCACGACGTTGCCACCTTTCGTTTAACATCAATATGCTCTACATGGAGAATGTTGTTAATAGGTTTTCCTCCTTAGGAAATCCTCCTCCTCTTAGTGTGCTCAAGTTTTAGCCAGACGCCTAAAAATTCAGTGCCCACTTTTGGTTTTCATATTATTTCGATGCTTCAATTTCCTATAATATTGAAAGCGTACCCCACACAGAAACAGTAAGTGACGACGCTCGTTCTCTCTCCTTCATTCCCTGACTCTTTTCTCAGTCCAGGCGCGCGAAAAGGTAGGCCTGTATTGACATTTCCTCGCGTAATGTGCTGTACAAAATTTCTAATAAAGTCCTCTGATATTTCAAGCCAAGTCGTGGTGGAATATATTATTCCATTAGTGAGATCACTTAGGAGAGTCTCTCGGGGGGTACGTCTCTCTCTGGCTCTCAAGGCCGCTCACTAGTCTCTGGATGTTTTGGAGCTCATTGATAGAGTCCTTCATCGATTTGGGGGAGCTGGTCCTATGACTCGACCCCGCTTTGTGGTTGTGGAGCTCAGGCACGGGACTCGTTTCCCTGCTGCCCGATTTGGACGACTCGGAGCTGGGGTTTAGGCCGCCTGGCAGGCCGGTGGTGAATAGACTTGTGCTCTGGGCCATAGACACGGGGATCTGGTAAGGGTTGAACCGGAGCCGGGGGCGGGAGCTGGTGAGGAAGGGATTCCTCGAGAGCGAGCTGGCTGTAGTGCTAGCGGGCATGGCGGAGGCCGCGGCTGCAGCGGCAGCCATGTAGGTGTACGGGTAGGGGAACAGGCCTCCAAAGGACGGCATGGGAATGCCCTGAAATCAGACAGGAGAAAATGCCAGTTAGTACTGGGACCGTGATAGTGATATATTCAGACCAAATGACTAGCCTTACTGAACCTTGGGGAGGCCGCTCAACGACCAAATTACGCACGGCCTGAATAGCTAGTTCACTTCAATAATTAAACCTACAAGGAAGTCGTCTTCTACGATGTTAAAGAACCCATTAGAATAATGAAGGTTATATGGATGGGATGTTAAAAAGGAGAACGCTTATTCGCAATCCAAAGAGAGGTAAATAAAAGCCAGGCCTCTCGTTTTTACTCCCACACATTCCCTATGAGTGGTTGATTTATGGGTGCTCTTCTAAAGCATGTTCTTTTAAAACAAATATCAGACTGCTTTGAAACACCATTAACAGAACTGTTGTTCAAAATAATAATAATAATAATAATAATAATAATATAGGCCTAGACATGTTTTGGTCGCTGTTCTGGCAACATGCGTCCACTCACTGCGGTAAGTGTGCAAGAGCCCCAGGACTCCCTAATCCTAGTGGCAGTGACCTGATAACTCAACAACATGCTGCGCATTTTTAGTTATGCCGAGATTGGGCATGCTAAATCTGGCCAGTCAAATGACACAATGCAAGGCGTCTACAGTGGACTTTAGGCACTACGTTTGCACATACTTCAGGTTACTTGTAAGACTCGTACTTCATTAGTCAAAGTCTATTCTAGTGCCAAATAATGATGCCCCCAACGGTGTTGGCGCCATCAAACGAGCATAAAGGGCTATAAGTGATCACTGAGTTCAAACAAACAATTTGTTGCCGTGTAGAATTAAAGTCTCTCTTACCTGAGAGGCGAGCATGTGCTGCGAAAGATGGAAGGGGAAAGGGTTCGGCGCGCCCCCAGTGCCCTGGGCGGAGAGGCTGCCGTTTTCCATACCACTTGCTCCGGATACCGAGGCCAATAGATGTCCCATGCTCATGGCAGAAAACGCACCTGGGCCCATAGCGAACTGTCCAGGGTGAAATAGCATTTGTCCGGCGTTCATTGGATTAAAAAACTGCTGGCTGTGCAAGCCAGACAGGGCCAGACTCTGCAGGTGGCTCGCGCTGAAGTGTGATGGACTCTCTGTTTGAACCATGAGCGGGGAGAAACTTTCCTTGCTCGCGCTTATCCCGCCGCTGTCTGTGGTGTCCTTTTTTGACGAATCTGTAGTGTCTTTCCTGTGCCTGTTCTCCGTTTTGTCTCCTTTCTCAAGGTTCCTTATGCTGAGTATGGAGTCGCTCGACTTTCTTGAGTCCGGATAGTCGTCTTTCTTTTCCAGACTCGGCTTATCCTTCACCCGGTCCTCGCACCTCGGGCTGAAGGGAGAGGGCGGCTCCGGTCCAGGGCTGTTCGATGCGGTACAACGCTCATCCAGATGATCAAGTTCTTGCTCACTGTCAGTACAGGTTTTATCATCTGTTATAAAAAAAAAAGTTGTAGTCAGAATTGGCTGTATGTTTTGTGGGCTTAAATGCAAAATAACTGACAAAATGCCATGTCATGCTCAGACTTAATTTAATAAATTTTAAGAGAATTAATAATGGAAAGTAAAATATCAGTTGAAACGGTAGTGGTTAAAACATTCACAAGCACACCCACACGCACTGTGTAAGTGATGATTTTAATTGTACAGTCATGATTTAGTGTCAACGTGCCTTGTCTAACCGTTTCCTTCCTACATGTCAGCCCAAGAGTTTTACTCGGAGCGTTAACATGGGGCTTTGTGTTGTATTTTTTGGAGGCCAACTCTCTCTGTTTCCTCAGAGTAAATAGACTTATGAATGGAAAGTTGAGCAGTCTGCAGCTGCTGTTCTTCGATGGTCAAATAGCCTGATTAAGTCTATGCATTACAACACGAAACAGTTGTTTCATAGTTCAATAATAAGTGAGTTGAACAAATACCATGTCACATAATAACATTTTACATCTGAAGAACAGGAGCTGCTGAAAACCAATAAAGTACATTTTGTAAATAGAAAACGTTCTATAACACTGTGTTTTCTTGGTAAATTGCACATAGATTTCTATTCTGTAAATGTTAAATGTATATTACTTGGACATAATACATGAAATGAAGTGAACACAAACCTATACTGTTGCAATGCACAATATGGGTATAGGCCTAAAGGAGGTGGCCTTTGGTCTACTTATGTCAGCCACCGTAAGTCTAAATGCCATTGGCCACAATAGCATTATTATGTTTAAGCCTATCAAACGAATTGAGATTTAGGTTGAATATAATTTATCTTACCTGGGCTGATTCGACTGAACCTAAGCGGGCTGGATCCAGATCCGATTGGAGAGTGTGCACCATCTCTGCCGGTTGTTGGTTCACTAGAAGAGGCATCAGAGTCGCCCCCGTCTCGGTCTGCTTTGCATTGGTCTTCATACATCCGCATGGAGGGAAGGGTCAACTGTTTCCTAGAGTTGAACGGTTCCCTTTTAATAATAGTGGGTACATGTATTCAAGTAAGGCATCCATACACCATTAACATGACATCAGGGCAGCTGTGGGCCGACCTACATTCAATGATAAGCCTACATCAGAGCTGAGAATAGCATGCATTTTGTCATTTTTATTTTGTTAACTAATAAACAGATTAAATGGAATAACGTTGGGACATGGTTAAAACATGCATAACATATGTCCTATGCATACGATCGTATTATGATAAATATAATGTATATAGAAGTAGGCTAGACTACACAATGTGATGGGCGAATCGACATAGCCTATGCTTACCTTTTCTCTCTCCTTCCATTTCCGGTGTCTCTGAATCCTTTGGCAAAAGGGTTATTATCAATCTTCAGCTGTGTGATCTGTGGACAGGAAATGGAGAAAATATATTAAACAGTGCTGGGTGTAAACAAGATAAACAATGAAAAATAGGCCTAACCAAGACGTTAGAATTAACTAGCAGTAGCAGCAGTAGTAGCAGTAGCAGTAGTAGTAGTAGTAGTAGTGGTAGTAGTAGTAGTAGTAGCAGTAGTAGTAGTAGAAGTCTTAACTCGGCCTATGTGCCTATAGGTCCAGGCCTAATATTGAACTGACCTATATATAGGGTCACGTGTTTTTCTCAACATTATTTATTGTGATATATTTCTCCCACACACAGTGTCCCGTTAAACACACCGAACAGAAGTCACTCTGTTGAAAGGAAGCCCCGGTACATGTTGCATTATTAATGGAGGTTTAATGACGAGGCGTTATTCTCACGACCCCCATGAGAAACATTGTTTCTCCATCCATTTTTTTCGGAGAGTGAGAGAGGGGGAGAGCTGAGTGGGGGCGACTTGAACAGATGACTGACTATCTTATCCATAATTAATTATGTGGTTTGGATCATTGCTACTTCATGCAAGGCTTGTATGGAACAAATACTGCATGGGCTTTGGAGCCACCCCCGTCACTGGAAGGGCTGTATGCACGCGGCTTGGTTTGTCCTGTTTCCCCCCTCCTCACCTTGTATGGAACTCTTGAGGAATTCGCGAATCGACCAATCAGGGAGTCGCAGTTCCCCGTCTGTCACGCTTTGATTGCGCAGGCAGCCTCTGAGACTGTGTAGCTCGCGGACAAACTGGCGAGGCTAGTGCCTTCTAATCGATTGTGACTTTTTGCCATAAACTTTACGATAGCAACAAGACCACCACAGGCCCCTCTGACACGGACGCCAATTAAACTCAAGGAGGGGGAGAAGAGAGGGGGTCGCAGGGAGCTAGATAATATTAGACTGCAACTAAAATAAATACTCAATACATCAAATCTAGGAATTACTGACACTCTGAAGAACCATGAGAAATCCGTCTTTAACCAACTGGTGTCAGTGTCCAAAGATGCGCCATCTAATTAGATTTGAATGGAATTGTAGCCTTTAATCAACAGCAGCAAATCGTCCATAGCCCATAGACAGAAAGACAACAGCAAGTCAACTTTTTCAAATCCGTATTTTACTAGTCAAATATATGCCTGCAATTGTAGGCTAAACTGGTTACCTAAGGTTAACCATAACATTTGACAATGACGACCAACATGCGGTTTGATTGGGCAGGTGCATTTAGTCCTACAGATTAAAAACCCTGCAAAAACGGTTTCACTGTAAAAAGTCGGACTATATTCGTCAACAAAGATCATTAAATGCAACAAGGTTGTACAAACGAGTGAGGCCATCGAATTCCACAAATGAGCCAACTTTTCACAGCATCAAAACAAACAAAACTAAAACAAAATTGAACCTCAGATGAACCTTTTGCTGATAGAAAATCGTGGCATTTATGTGAATATAGGCGAGGTTATTTCATGGTCTCTAACATTAATGTAGCCTGTGTTAAATTACACTGTATTGTACTGTATTGTATAGGCTACTGTATTGCTTACCTTATCGTTTTGATAAGCTGTGACAGCGATGAAGTCTGTCTCTGGAAACACGTAAGTCCTGAACGTGCTGTAGGGGAGCTTCAGGATGTCGTTGGCCCTCACGATATGAAACCTGGGCTGGTATTTGTGCATGGAATTAAGAATCGTCTGTGGAGGGAAGGGAAAAAAAGAATGATTATCATTTCATCTACACCATCTGATGCTAGGCCTATCTCAAAGTCCCGCTTAGGCCCATACGTGATTAATACAATACAATCATGTACATCACATTCAATTAAAATATGCTATTATTATTTCTTATAAAGATTATTATTCATAACAATAAGTAGGTCTATTCAGAATTGGGCCTACTGCGTATTCTTAGAATGCAAGAGAACACACCTTTGGTCAACACAGATCGAGATAGAAAACAATACTAAAGATAAACATTCATGTAATACTGGCATTATCATATATGCTGGCTAACCTACTGGGTATCTGATAACATTTCTAACACATGTATATTCTATACATTCATTAACTACTACAACACGTAGGCCTATACACACTGACTGGATAATTAAAGATACAGGTTGGATAGCCTATGGTAAAATGTAGGCCTAGATCTATTAAAACACTGTCTGCAACATTTTGCAAACATGTCTGGATGCGTCTGGCATGTAAATGTTGAATTTGTTTACAGTCGGTTTGTTTGCACATAGGTTTACGAGCATTGAACAAAACACACGCAGTAACACTGCAGCTTCTCTCTAGCCGACTTTCTGAGGCATCCATCATTTTCCTCTTCTCCGCGGTTTATTTTTTAAAGTAGGCTACAAACAGCACTTCAGGGACCAACAGCGAAACATGAACGACCTTCGAGTTCGAGTACAGGCTACATCCACACATTGTTTTTATTCCACGCTGCTCAAGCTGGCTCAAGACAGTGAGGCTAGGTCAGAATAAAGCAATCAAACCTACGTCAAAGGACTCCACAGAGGCTCGCCCGATCCAAGCCGATTTCCACTCTGCCCAGTTTCCTAGACCAGATTTCTGACTCTCATAATCCCCATTTCTCAAGAACTCCCCCTTCGCTAATATGATTTAAAAAAAAATAGCACATCTAATACTTGAATCGTGATTTCAATTCTCTTCCTCAATTGTGTAAAACTTCGTTTTATAAATGTGTAAATGCGTTACATTATTAACCTACTATATCTACTAACAACAAGAGCGTTCGTGATATTAGATTTATAGTCTACTTTTATGAAGCTTTAGACAATAATATATTGGGAGATCATATTTGGAAACAGGCCCACATTGAACACATGTCGACAGTGGCAACAGCGTGGCAATACTAAGCCATACATATTGGGAAAAATGCAGTGCCAATACGTTAGGCCTACTAAAATAATGTTGCAAATAGAATAAGAGTATCCAAGAAATATAGAAATATCTCGCTTAAAAAATCCAACAGTATCTGTCTTTAAATACACCGCGTTACTCCATAACCTAAAACATAAGCTGTATAAAATGTGTGTCATGTATTATTATTAATCACAAATACAATTGCGTGTTTAAATGTAAATAAAAGTCAACATACAGTACTTACAAATCCATGCTTGTCCGATATATTGTTGGTCAGCTTCAGTTTATGAAAAGCAACAGGCTTGGCCATCCACTGCTCTCCCGTAGCCGGGCTATCCGGGTGAATGTACATTCTTTTGGGCATCTCCGGATCGGCCTTTCCCGCTACCATCCAGCGAGAATTGTGGAACTTGTAACGGCAGTCGTCGGCAGCGACTATATCCATCAATAGAATATACTTGGCTTTTTTATCGAGCCCATTTATTCGGACTTTAAACGGAGGAAACATTCTCCTGGAAGACAGACAAATATGCGTGGAATTAACTGCATGTAGGCTTATTCATAAACATATGACATTTAATGTAATCAGACAAGACACAGAAATCTGACAATAACATTGTATTAACATGTCATTAGGCGAGTGGCTCTCTCCTTTGTGTCCAGGGAAAATACAACACTATTTAATCGATATAGGCAAATTAAAGTAATATTAATTGACAGAAGTGTTCTTTATAATAAAATCATTCCATCGAATTATGTACATGCAACTTTGAAAATACCATGATAGTTGTAGGAAATAAAACGAGTAAGTGATAGGCCTAATAGCCTACTTACAAGTATTCTGTATTTATTTTATTTTGTTGATTATAATATTTAGGAATTCGTCTGTAATCAGTCAAGTGAAATATATTTATGACATGACACTATCACTTAGGTTAAATCACAATCCTCTTTTTCCAGTCCGTCAGTCTGTTTACAAAATCCAGAAGCTCAACTGTCATGACAGAATGCAGTTTGATCCATATACTGGTATCGTTTTGCTGACTAAAGCCAGGGGAGTTTTTTTCCCTCTCTGGCAAGACTACTAACCTAAAGTAAACTCAAAACGGCTCGTCTTTAATGCATTCAACATTTTCTAAATATTGCAAATATTGATCCTTTACGGTCTCTGATAGCGTCTGTAGGAGACGCTGTTAAAGACGCTCCAAGCTTGATTATAACAATCGAACCATCGAAACTAAATAAAATGCTATAAGTCAGGTCACAATAGTAAACTGTGATTGTATTTATCACTTTTAAGTTAAATAATTAACTTATTTCGATAATAAACTAGGCCTATAAGTTAAAGAACAGACGATAGTCTACAAAGAATAGCATCAACACATTGAGCCAGTCTAGCCTAGAGCAGGCCCTGTAATATTGTTTCGCTGGAATCCTAAATGTAACTACTTTCGAACCCGCTTGCTTTCGCCATAATCTTTCTGAAGCGTTACAGAATAAATCTGAACACAAAACCTATACAGTATGGACAATATTTGTCCCACCCAGATTTACATGCTATAATCGCCATTGATGGACAGAGAATAACCATGACGCTGTAGTCAGCCTCGCTGGCAATTATAATCAGAGCGCACTCTTACCTTCCAGATTTGGTAATAACCATCTCTGTTCCTATTTTGTGAAACTGGTCCCATAGGTCCTTGGCCTCCAGTGTGACTTTAGGGTCGTCCTCCACCTCTTCCTCGGGCTCCAGGCTCTTCAGGCTGCGGAGATGAGCCGCCTGGTGGTGGTGGCTGAGAGCCGGGTGGAGCCCTGCCTCCGCGGCTCCGACGAGGTGGTCCGACATGGGCTTAGTAAGAGCCGCGTGAGGCAGAGTGAGCGTCGGGAAGAAGGAGGGCTGCGCGGCCGCTAGGAAAGCTGACATGGAGAAGTCGGTCGGCCGGTGAGCGTGGAAAGGGTGATAAGCCATGGCAGTCCCTGTGAAAACTGGATCTCTCATCGGTGCATCCAAAATATCGAAGTGAAATTATGATATACAGTGATATTCTCCCCCCTCGGCAAATCAGTAGGACAGTTTCCAGAATAATGTATTGTTATTTCTGTAAGAAGTATACACAAGTAATGTCGAATACTGTGCCAGATAGGCTATGAATAGACGGGTTATAGCAGAAAAAAACTGAATTGATAGGAACTAGCCTATACTACACGTAAACTCCCGTTGCTGGTACCTCCACGAAGTGCAGTAACAATATCAGTCAAAGATAGTGAAGCAGCTACGCTTTGAGAGCAGAATCGTTGTTTCCTTCTTTCTCTCGACCAGTCGCTTTGAGAAAAATAAGATGTCTCTCTGAAGGCTGAAGCAATCATTCCACACGGACACGGAGTTGAAATGGTTAGATCTTGCCCTGTTCACTGAAGAACTGTGACTATCTCACATGTTCTTCCTGCCTCGATCCCAACACTAATGAACCAAGCCCCTTTGATTGCTGATTTTACGCTTTCTGGACCAATTGTGGGCCTCTATAGGCGTGGTTTTGACAGCTCGAGCCAGACTCGAAGAGAGGGGGTGGACAATAAGGTGTCGGAAGCATTAGCAGTAAGAAAACATGTCAACAGAATAAAATATTAACCAATGACAGGAAAGCTCGGGAAATCCCACCCCCATCTCCAAACCAAACACCGGGTCAGCCCTCAATTCTTGACCGGTGGAGGCATCACCTCGGTCGGCTTGCGCTTTATACTTTCGATGAGGTGCATAACTCCAGCCCAGAAACAGTGCCCGAATAGATAGCCTACGTTTATTACTCTATATTCGCTTTCATGATAGCCTATAGGTAGACTAAATAATGTTAGTAGGCTATACCGGTGATTGTTTTTTTTAAAGAATGAAGAAGATTCCAAATAGATTCGTTGTGGTTCCATTCCATGTGAAGTTGATATTATCAGTTTAGTTCCTCGTCAGTTTTACCTCATAGCCATTCTATCTAGTTTCGTTTGTTAGAAATCCCCGCGCAGTTTTATCTGTTTAAGTATTTATCGTGGTTTGGCCATAATAACATACAGTTCCATCACTGCTTGTGCGTAATGGTAGACTTAGATAGACTACGCTGAGACGGTAAGAGAGTCCACAGCCACCCGTACCTCAATGGTAGGCAATCGGACTCGATTTAGTGATTATATTCCAGGGCTGTCGATTTCCGTGACTCGCTGCGGTTTTGTGAACGCTTCACCGCAAGGACAGCGACTAATAAACCGGACATTGCCACTTTAAAAACAGCCCCGGGTTATTCGAAAAGCGCAGCACCAGATGCTGCATCGAAGCATGAAGAAAAGAAAACAGATGAATGAATGAATTTCGAGAGCAAAATTGACAGATAGAACGCGGTAAGTGCTTGCTTATAGCCTTACAGAAACGAAATATATATTGTTTTTCTAACGTGTAACCTATGTCCCCTTCACTTGGTTTTTGGCACAATAAATTCTTCATGCACACGTTATAACCTACGCAAAGTGAATTATTGTACATTCACTTTATTTGATTGCCTTATATCCTCAATAGTGAAAATAATAATACCAGGAATAGCCTGACGTAGCCTATCAATAGCTCTCCGATACTATACTGTATAGACGTAGGCTATTCCTTTAATTCTAATATGATCTTCTTCGCTCTCATTTTCAGCATAAACTGACACAGCAATGATATGATTTATAATACATTGTCATGGGCAGGCTCTCTTCTGAGCGTGAGGGAACAACAGTGTCCGGACTCGCCTGGGCTGTTTGTTGGTATGTGTCAAACCACATACACGTACATTACACACTTCAGAACCCGACCAGAAACTCGGTCTCGGTACTGCTGTGTTGTACCTTTAAGAAATCCATTCTGTGGGCCCTAGGCTTGATTAACTTGGATTCGGTTGGTTAAAGAGCCGTTTGGCGCCAGTCGGCTGACGCACCACAATAAGAGCAGACTCTTGTCACTTCATATTTACCCTAAAATCCTACCAGCGACGCCGTTCAATCCGCCTTGCCATCCACGCCAAAGCTGCGGTTATGCTTTGCGTTTTGCGGCTGAGAATGCTCTTTCGGAATGATTATTACTTTGCATCAAAATGTGAGAATTTGGATATACACGGAACAGTCTGCCCAGAAGTTGATCCGACGCATACAAGTAGAACCGGTTCCGCTCTAGCTCAATCCAGAACATCGTCACTTTGACATAAAAACGGAAACAAAAACGAATAATCCTTCCGAATAAATTCGTCAGATACAAACCACACATTTCCGATTAACCATTATATTGCCGGCTGAATCGGTGTTTTGTGTAGGTCTACATTTCTTCCATATCAGTGTTCGCACATCTCCATTGGCATGTGTAATATTCAATAGAATATTACACATGCCTTTCCAAGTGCACGTTGAGAGCTTGAAGGATTTACATTAGATAAAAAAACGGAATGAAATTAAACGTAATCTATGCTTAAAAGTAGTCTACTTTTGAGAGTTTCACACATTTTGAATGGTATAAGGTGCAATAACTATTGGCCTTGTTTTGTGGTCTGTTCTAGTGCCTTTTACTATCTAATTCATATGATGTGATTAGTCATGTATCACTAATAAAATATTACCCATCCTGCAGCATGTTCCTTGGTGGTAAGAGGTGAGTGAGACACTTGTTGCTTATATCTCAACTTGAAAATTTCAGCCAAATCCAGAGACAGTGGATTATTTTCGGAACATTGATCACTTGTTTTTTCAGACCTACCCTATTAAAACCCGACTGACGTCTCTGTGCACCGTGCAAACGAATTTCTATCTATGTCAAAACTAATTTTACTTCCAATACCATTATTATTATTTTTTTTATCTGAGAGACATTCTGTAAATGGTTTTATAGACTTATCACACCAGCCGTGCTCAAAATTGTAGTGAATTTATTTAGGCCTTGTTGTCAATACATTTTGTGATCACAGCGAGCAGAATAAAACGTGTAGGCAGGCTTTATCAGGCTTGATCTGAATACATTTTCTGTATAACTTAATTGGATCTTTATGTTGTGGACTAAACTTAAAGGAATCAGGTAAAATGTGATTATTTATTTCGTTTCTATTATGAAGAATATAATCAGAATAATGGGAAGTTGTTGAAACCCTATAGAATGATTGTTGTTATAATAGGTTAAGGGTGGTCAATTATGCATAATGGATAAAGATATAACATTTGGCTACTACTTTTCTATCTCATTAGGCCCAGCATGTTTCATCATTTAGGTTTGTGAATATAATGTTCTTATTAAACCTCTGAAATTACAGTTAGGGAATGTATTATGTATAGGGCTACAGTTTCAGTGGTATTTATCATTAAGCCTATTTCAGATCTATTTGATTTAGTTTGAGTTGAGGATAACTTTTTTTTTTTATCAATCTCACATCTTTAAAGCCCTATGCTTCTTTTTTCAAAAAACCTGGTCAGTCTTTGTACTTGTCTGTCATGTTTTTCGTCCTTTATATGCTATACATTCAACTAGTGGTCGACTGAGTCAGTCAGTAGCCCAGTCAGTGAAATGAAATGCATTCTAACAGACGCTATACTGCTACTAGACTATATAGAAGACTCGTCGTTAAAGCTTAGCCTACCTACTCAGGTTCAAGTTAGGGAGAATAAACATTCTGAGCGGGAAAAGATCAGCACCACATGGAGAATGTTAATGATTTTCTATGAATATACTTAAACAACTAATTACATCAACAACGGGTTTGCAATTACGCTGCATTTATTTGCTCTGTGTACATACCCTCCATGTAGTGCCTTCAGAAAATCACACCCCTACTTTTTCAATATTTTGTTGTGTTACAACCTGAATAAAAAAATGATTCAATTGAGATTTGGTGTCACTGATCTACACACAATACCCCATGAAGTGAAAGTGGAATTAAGTTGTTTGAAGAAAATGTTCGAAATTAACAAAAAATGAAATGTCTTGAGTCAGTAAGTATTCAACCCCTTGGTTATGGAAGCCTACATCAGTTCAGGAGTATAAATGTGCTTAACAAATCACAAGATACCTGGACTCATTCTGTGTTCAATAATAGTGGTTACATACATCACACATCTGTTAGGTCCCTCAATCGAGTAGTGAGTTTCAAGCACAGATTCAACCACAAAGACCAGGGAGGTTTTTCAATGGCTCGCAAAGAAGGGCACCGATTGGTAGATAGGTAAAAGTTAAAAAAAGCAGACATTGAATATCCCTTTGAACATCATGAAGTTATTAATTACACTTTAGATGGTGTATCAATACACACAGTTACTACAAAGATACAGGCGTTCCTTCCTAACTCAGTTGCCTGAGAGGAAGGAAACTGCTCAGGGATTTAACCATAAGGGAAACTGAGGATGGATCAACAACATTGTAGTTACTCCACAATGACAGAGTGTAAAGAAGGAAGCCTGTACAGAATAAAACAATTGAAAAACATGCATCCTGTTTGCAACAAGGCACTTAAGTAATACTGCAAAAAAATATGGCAAAGAAATGAACTTTTTACCCTGAATACAAAATGTTATGTTTGGGGCAAATCCAACAACACATCACTGAGTACCAGTCTTCATATTTTCAACCATGGTGGTGGCTGAATCGTGTTATGGGTATGCTTTTCATCGGCAGGACTAGGGAGTTTTTTAGGATCAAAATAAACAGAATACAGCTAAGCACAGGCAAAATACTAGAGGAAAACCTGGTTCAGTCTTCTTTCCAACAGACACAGAGACAAAATCACATTTCAACAGGACAATAATGGTGGCACGTAGCCAAGCGGTTAAGAGCATTGGACCAGTAACCAAAAGGTCACTGGTTTGAATCCCTGAGCTGGCAAAGTGGAAAAATCTTCTGTTCTGCCCTTGAGCAAGGAAGTTAACCCCTAACAACAACTTATCCCCGGGTGATGACATGGACGTCGATAAGGCAGTCCCTGCACTTCTCTGATTCAGAGGGGTTGGGTTAAATGCAGAAGGCACACTTCAGTTGAATGCATTCAGTTGTGCAACAGACTAAGTATCCCTAATCACAAGGCCAAATCTACACTGGAGTTGCTTACTAAGACGACATTGAATGTTCCTGAGTGGCCTAGTTCCAGTTTTGACTTAAATCGTCTTGAAAATCTATGGCAAGACTTGGAAATGGCTTTCTATCAATGATCAACAACCAACTTGACAGAGCTTGAAGAATTATAAAAAGTATAATGGGCAAATATTGTACAATCCAGGTGTGCAAAGCTCTTAGAGACTAACCCAAGAAGCATCAAAGCTGTAATCACTGCCAAAGGTGATTCTAACATGTATTGTCTCAGGGGGGTGAATACTTATCTAATCAAGGCATATTAGAGTTATAATTTGTATAAATATTTTATAAATGTTAGAATTATACAGAGTATTTTGTGTAGGTCATTGACCAAAATTGACAATTAAATCCATTTTAATCCCACTTTTAACACAACAATGTGGAAAAAGGCAAGGGTGTGAATAGATTCTAATGGGCAAAAAGCAATCAAGTGATGTGGTGTTATTACTGATTACTTTTAATCTCGTTCATACCAGAAGCGTTCCCCATTATATCCTACTACCTGTTAAAGCAGAGATGAGAGATGTGGCAATAACGAAAATATTCAGCATATTTCTGTTAAATGTCGAACACAGTTCTATAGAAATAGGCCATTTATGTCTTTATGCTCGCTCCTGTGCGTGACAAGATATCTGCTCGCCACACCTTGAGATCATTTCCTATGTAAAAGGTTATAACCCCAAAGGAACAGACATCATTTTGCATTAAGCCCTGTGCCATGTAAGGTCCACATAATATAATTTTGTTTAAAATGCAAGCGTTGGGTGAAAATGTGCAGAAAGAACAGTGCACCTTCAGGGTTTTTGTGGTGACCAGCGTGTTACTGATATGCTGCGGGAAAAGTCTAATTACGAAATAACGGGAAACTATTGTAACTATTACAGCCGTATTCGTCTGTAATTCAGTAGGGCTATTGTTATTTTTTAGGCTACTCCCGCTACATTGTTAATTTTTTCCTTTAATATTTTCTTCCCATCTCTCTGCATCATCTCTCCTGCTATATTTAGCCGGTAGACTGAGGCCTTGGCGCCAGACCGTTTAAGACCTGTCAAAGTCCCTCATATTTCCCCTTGTCACATGTATACCCAGCGCCTCCTTCAGCCAGGCTCCCACCAACCCCCTCTCTCTCCTCTTCCCCATCTCTCTTTCATTCTCGCTTACTACACTTCTCCGCCCCCCTCTAGCGCTCTCTCTCCACACACACACACACACACACACACACACACACACACACACACACACACACACACACACACACACGGCCTGTTTACTTTTCTCTCCATTTCTTCTTCTCCCACTCATTAAAGCCGGGTTTTAATCCCTCTTTCCCGCCCTCTGCGAATTTTGTGCAATTTGCTCGTCTTCGTGCTCGTGTTGTCTCATTGACCCGAGTCAGAAGGGCTGCGGGTGGGCTGACAAATTGCGACTGATTGATGAAATATAACAATTCTCACAATGAGCGCTGGTAGCCTCAACCCCCCACCCCGCCTCGCCCCGCCCCACCCCGCCTCGCCCCGTCCCTCACAACCAACAACCCAACAGGGCTCGGAGGGTTCAACGAATGGAAGCCCCTAATGCTCTTCTCGACCCTTGGCACCACCAAAACAGCCCCACTTACACTTTGGCAGACAACCCCCCCCCCGCACACACACACACACATACACACACACACACACACACACACACAGAGAGAGAGATTGAGTCAAACATTCGTTTAACACTTATTGTTCATATAACACATTTTGTAAAAGTGGAGGGCAAAAAGACTGTGACAAAATCCCAAACTGGTAATTGCTTATTGATCAACAAATGTGAATCCACTGATGTTATTTTCACGTGCAGTTTTCACCTATGTGGTGACAGCCTACCTTTCGCAGGTAGCAACAGATGGGGGCGCTAAAATGACCTCACGGAACACCCTTAATGCTGCTCTCCAGTCTCCTTGTTACTCCACTAAACAAAACACCATGTTCTCTGTTGTTCACTGTTTCCCTCTGTCCAAGTTCATTTGACTGTGATTCAAAGATGTGTGTGTGTGTGTGTGTGTGTGTGTGTGTGTGTGTGTGTGTGTGTGTGTGTGTGTGTGTGTGTGTGTGTGTGTGTGTGTGTGTGTGTGTGTGTGTGTGTGTGTGTGTGTGTGTGTGTGGGGCGTGTTTACACATATTACATCGTTTGCTACCCTTGGACATTCTACGTGGCCTGCAGTAAAACATGTATTATTTATTTTAATATACAAAAACATGTATGCATTTAGAAAGGCTTGAATGATCATACTATGTGATGACAACGGGTCTGTAGTTTTTGACAAAACAATCTTCCCACCAACATTTACCTGCATTGTCATTGTCTGTGGTTGCAGGGTTGGGTAGATTACTTTCTAAATGTAATACGTTACAGTTACAAGTAACCTGTCCAAAATTGTAATCAGTAAGGTAACTTTTGGATTACCCAAACTCAGTAATCTGATTACATTGAGTTACTTTTAGATTACTTTCCCTTTAAGAGGCATTAGAAGAAGACCAAAATGTATGTTACCAATTGAACGACATCTATTGCAGGATAAATCAGTGTTAAAGTTTACATAGCTGGCCATATATGGATGTCAAATGACACTTTATGGGTTTGTTATGTAGGCTTCTTCTAACCCATCGCTTTCTACTGCATATAATAATACGATTAAATTATATCTTTACATTAAAAACCAAAGTTTATCAGAATTCCAGTCATTCCAATAAATGTTATACCCCTTGATCTTCAGGAATGGGACTTGGAAATATGGAAGTATAGATTAGCCAAATTGTTTTACCTGAGCACCAAAACGAAGGACTTATTAGCCAGCGCTACTCTGTTTATGATTTTGTTGTCATGGAGGACTGATTGGGCTCATTGGTTTGAGTTGAAAAATAAATGCTGCGCTCATGGAATGGCATGCTTTGAGCACTACTGAAAAGTGCTATTTACATGTGAAAAATGAACATTGCTATATGCCTATTATTTTCCTTTTTGTAGTCAACACTTTGATATCTTGATAATATGCATCTCTTTAAAGCGCAAATCCACAGAGGAAACAATAACAAAATGGACTCCCTGCCTCTGTTTTGGTAGAAAGCTGAGGGATGGGCCTGGAGAAATGTAACCACTCTCAGATGAATAGACAGAGCTACGGATGCAAGGACTGACCATCCATGATATCCAAATGATTGTTTTAACCATGTTATGAGGCTATACAGTGTTTGTTTACATTTACAATGTTTACACACATTGGAGAAAAACAAGCTTTTTTGGATTCTCATGGAGTGTGAAAGTTGAACTAAGCTCATGAGGCATTTATAAGTTATATTCTTCAAGAATCAATGGATAATTCATAAGTCCAAAAATGGATGTAGCAACTAGAGATTGCCCCTTTAAGTCTCTCAAAAGTGTGCGAGTTTGAGCATGTGTTTATTAGGCTTATGGATAGGAAAAAAAGCATTAATTAGATTTTGCAATAAAAGACCCACTTTTATTCCATAGGCTGGGATCCGCGTTATGTAGCTGTTGTAAGAGCGCATTTTTCACTGGCTGTCCACTGGTTTCAAAAACAGTGACTGATAGGCAGCTTAAACTTCTTGAATTCAAACATTATTGGGTTGAAATATACATTTAGATTTGTGAACAGCCATCCACAACAACCACAATCCGTAAGGCGCAAATAGCTAAATGAGAGAGCAGCAGTGTGATTCACATCAATGCGCTATGTAGATATCAATAATAAGTGATGTCCGTATCGCCGTAGACTACACCACTGCTGTCATCCTTACCTACAAGCGTTTATTCAAGTTGGATAATCTGCCGACAGCAGTCGCACCATTGGAAGACATAGCTTGGACTGTAGCCTACAAAAGCCTATTCTTGCTCTTTTCCCGGTATCCATCAAACCCATTTGGTGTGTCGTCATAGTGATCTGACTTGTTGTCAGACTCGCTCAGGTGGAACAAACTTAAACTTCCGCCTTTTTTCAATGTCATTGAGAAAACAGAAAAGTGTCAAAGTTTTTTTCGCTTACAATATTTTAGCTGGTAACGGATTACAGTTACTGTTTTTGTAATCCCTTACATATAACTGATTACATGTAATCAGTTACTCCCCAACCCTATATGGTTGAAAGTGAATTGAGTTTTTGTTTCTTTTCTGCTTCTGGCAACGCAGGTTGAAAGCACAGGTTGAAAGCACACAATACTCCATGCAGCTTCGGGAATTTCCCTTCCCGCTGCCGGCCCTCTCCTCCCCGGATTCCCTATCTTTGATCAGCGAGGCCTGGCCCCAGAGCCACCTGAGCGGTGCAGCATGTGGGATGCTTATTCAATTACAACCCCGTCCGTGACCCTGGCATATATCATTAACCCCCTCACCTTCAATGCAGCGCGCTTTACACATGCGTAATGGGCCACAAGTGAACACATACTTCTTACTTTTATTTCTTATTCTTATCAGTATATTTGTTTAAACTGCATTGTTGGTTAGGGGCTCTGAGTAAGCATTTCACTGTAAGGTCTACACCTGTTGTATTTGGCGCATGTGACTAATACAATTTGATTTGATATGATTCAATGAAACGTCCATGTCATGGTTTCGGTCGAGTGGCATTGAATCGACCTTAATTGATAGTTTCACTGATCACAGTGGCTTACATTTGTTTTTAAATACCCTCAACATACCTCAGAGATGGCAGTTTTAGGATGCTACTGATAGCAACCTGTTAGAATAACATGGTACTATATCCATCAAGTATTTATACCACGCCTTATAGGCTAATTCTTTTAATTAAATCGCGCGGGTTAAACCGTAGGATATTTTGTGTGAGTGACCAATCCAACTGAAAGAGATTTGATTCTGTGAGTAGGCCTAGAATAAATGAAAAAAGCATCAGCCTATGGAGAAAGGAGAATAGCCTGAAGATTTTTTAAATCTTTTGTAGACCTACTGTTTACATCTTGTGAATACTGACAATAAAGGTAACAAGAAGAAATGATCCACCAGTTCGTTTGCGTTAAACTTTGACAATAGTGTTATAAGTGATTTATTTGACAATAGTGTTATAAGTGATTTATTTGACAATAGTGTTATAAGTGATTTATTTGACAATAGTGTTATAAGTGATTTATTTGACAATAGTGTTATAACAGTGATTTATTTGACAATAGTGTTATAACAGTGATTTATTTGACAATAGTGTTATAAGTGATTTATTTGACAATAGTGTTATAAGTGATTTATTTGACAATAGTGTTATAACAGTGATTTATTTGACAATAGTGTTATAAGTGATTTATTTGACAATAGTGTTATAACAGTGATTTATTTGACAATAGTGTTATAAGTGATTTATTTGACAATAGTGTTATAACAGTGATTTATTTGACAATAGAGCTAACAGTTATTTGCACTCACCTTTGAATTTGTGTTGCAATGCTTTTTCTTTGTGTTTATACACTGATGTAATGGAAGTCTTTACTAGATATATATTTTATAACCTCGTTAAGGTCACAATGCTACTGATTCACAACTTGTAAACAAAGCTGCTGTACTCGGACATTGTTAGAGTCAGAGATGTAGGACACGTGCAAGTTACCTGTAAAGTGTATTTTATGTATCTAAGAAAATTAAGAAACAATTTAAATCCATGTGGGTCGATACTGATGTAGGCTACAAGTAGGTCTACCTACTATATAGGGAAAGGTATATAATTAACTTCGGTAGCAAGCTTCATGTAATTGTTGCATCTGCAGTTAAAATAAACCGGAAAATAGGCCACAACAGAAATAAATGGGAGATTATATCCTAGGTGTTGGAAGTTCTCTGACCGACTTCAGAAATGGAAGGTAGCCAATATAGCCTAGCCCTATAAACCAGTGGTGCCCAGACTTATTTTGGTTACTGTACCACCAACTGAATTTTGCTCTCCCCGGAGTACCCCTGAAGTACCCCCTCATGTGCATTTACCAGTGGACTTCTCAAGTACCCCCTGTGGATCAACCTTGTGGATAGACCAAGTAGCCCCAGGGGCCCTAGTACCGCTGGTTGGGAACCACTGCTATACACTAACCATTTTGGTTTGTTCAAATGTCTTAGCTCAAATAGCTCGGAGAGAAACGATAAGCTAATGTCGTATTGATGGAATAACAACCCAATTGACAACATACATGCGTATATAGCAGATCAATCTCTGTTCAGGATCGTAACTCTATAACAGCCTTGATCAATTTGATGTGATAGGCTATTATGTTTCACATGCATTTAGTTCCCTTGAAAATAACCTCATTTTTCGCCTTATTGCTCTCTACTATAGGCTACAGTCCTGTCAAATTCGTGTTTATTTAACAGAGTTGAACTTGTTGACAGTGCCTCAAAATTACATTTTCAATTCATGCAACAGAAAATATTGAATCGTAATATATACAGAGGCGATATGAAATTACCTGAGGTCCGGGGAAAACTACTTATTTCAGTCATACTTTAATTTATCGACAAGAAAAGCACTTTCCCGTATTACATTTCGAACGTAACCTCTCACACGATGGTCTCTATCATTGAATGAGAAATAAGTGTACACACAGGCAGGCTATAATCTTGTTCAGAATCAGGGGATTAGGGTCCTCAGTTTATGAGGAAGTAAGTGTTTTTCGTTTGAATAAACCCATTGATGCGTAACATTTCTTTCAATCGACATTTTGGCACTATAAACAATACAGAACTGTTAGGTTATATGAAAACATATTCGCCTCCGGTTAGACGATTGAAAAGCATGACCTGAAAAGTGACAAGATTACATTTGTATATTAAATTAACAATAATAATAGCCCTATGTGAATTCCTTTTGTTCTTTGGGTTGTGATATTTGTTTTATTCACTAAAAGATCATAACATATCAACATACCTGCAATAACCACGATATTTCCCACTATATTTTGTCTGTCATATTCATATGAAAAATAGGATATAATGAAATGGTATTGCCTTTGATTGGTTTCAAATGGGTGCCACTATAAATTCATCCGCAAGTATGACTATTTGATACCCACTGACATTCTTACATTTATCATTTACCAGACGCTCTTATCCAGAGCGATTTACAGTAGTGAGTGTATACATTTAACTTGTTTCACTCCTATTTGATATTCAGTTCTCCTTTGTGAATCAAAGGAGTGCACTGAGGAGAGGAAAATAATTGAGTGATACAAAAAATAGGGAATTTTACTTCCCTAATGTAACAGTCTTTATACTCTATTTAGTTGAGGATGACAACAATTAAATGCAATCAAAATATATAAGATCTGATATTGTACACACAATATAATGCTATTAGAGTCTGTTGAGAAATTATTGAATGTAAGTGAATAACAATTTTTCATCACATTTCAAGAGACAGATAAGTACACAAACAAATCACACAAAGTTAAAGAAATATACATGGTTGGATAGAGATCAGTTTTCCTTTTTTTTTCTACAGTGGATGTGTGTTTTTGAGCAAAACAATGTTAGCAAAAGCTTAGCAAACCTGTCCACAAGTGGTTGTAGCTAGCTATGTATTAATGATGCTTCTCTCCTGGTGCCAACCTTCTCTCTCCTCTCTTTGCTCCTATTCACAGAGTTTGCTGACAGAGGAGGATGGGTATTAATGGAGACTGTCACAGGAGAGGAGGGTAAAGACCAGGGGCCTGTTAAGGAGGCAAACAACGTTTTGAAATAGGGAGGTACCATTTGTACTTGACCAATAAGAACACAGGTACAATTTTTCAGATGTGAAATGATTAGTTAAGGTGTGCCCTCCTTACCAGGCCCCTGCCCCTGGTAAAGGTGCCAGCTGGGGCACTGGCCTGGGCATGGTCCCCTTAGACTCAGAGCGACATTGCAAGGCACCATGTCACAGTGTGGGGGCACCAGGGGAGCATCAGAGGGCAAACCATAGAAATATAATGGAAAGAACAGGCGTCCCCATTCGAGTCAATTATGCCATAATAGAGCCTCACAGTGGAGGTGTCATAACTCCCATAAAACCTAGCGGTCCAACAGGGAAATGGTTCCAATCGTCTTTCCCCAATACATTTTTTCCCCCATAGGGGATTTTAGAAACACTTCAAATAAGGGCTGTGTTTTGTGTAGGTTTACCCTGGCGTGATGTTTTGATAACCATGTAAATCTCTCTCGGACAAGGTGACTTTTATCAATATATTCGGCTGTATTTACTCTCAGATTCGAAAGTGCTAATTAGCATCAAAGTAGACATCATGCAAAACTACAAATCCCTGCAAGCTCCTGCACGTCATCTCCAGCTGACACCTTTGTTAACAGATATTGTGTCAATTTAAAACTTCCACAAGACAGTTCACAGAATTCTCTATTTAAATAAATGTAGCCAATTTATTAATTACTACATTTTGCTAACATTAGATAGTTAATTCAGAGATTCTTACCTTTGCCTCGATTAGGCAGTCTCGCCCAGATCATCATGGCATTTGTAGTTCTTTATGATAGCCATATTAGCAGTTAATTTGCATTTTATTGTTGGGGGGTAAATACAGGTGAATATATTAATAATATATCCTACAGAGATTTACATGGTTATTAAAATGTCCCACCAGGGTAAGCCTACATGAAACACAACCCTTATCTTTAGTCTTTCTAAAATTCCCTATGGGGAAAATGGTGGAAAAACGATTGGAACCATTTCCCTGTTTGACCGCTAGGTTTTATGGGTATTATGACTCATAGGGTGTGTTCGTAAATTCACTCTGGAGTGCCTGAGTGTGCTCAGAGAGCCCTCTGGCCGTTCGGAAATTCAGAGCATTTTGCTCTCGGAGCATTCAGAGCGTACACTGGACGCTCCAGCCGAGTAGGGTTGATCCGAGCGTTCTGACCTCACAACGGCAGTCAAGCACCCAAGCTAACTGGCCAACGTTGGCTAACTTGCTAGCTACTTCCAGACACAAATGAGAGAACACCTCACTCTGACCATTTTACTCACCCTAGCAGAGTTGATCAAGCTGTTTATGTTATCCAGAGTGTTGGTGACTGTTACTGTGCTGCTAGCATCTATTAATTACGCTTTTTTGCCAACGTTTACTGACATCAGCCATATTCAACGGGAGTTGAGCGTTTGTAAATTCATCAGTTATTCTGCGCTCTGGCACACTCAGACAAGAGTGCTCTGAAATTGTAATAGATAGCCAGAGTGAATTTATGAATGCACCCATAATGGGCTACTCTATCGGTGGACAAGTAAAATCAGGAAGCATACCTACCCATCAAAATGTGCTGTGATTTGTTGATTCAACTCAACTGACATTACAAAAAAATGCATTCATTTGAATGAACATTCTTGCCATGGAAATGATTCCATCACAATACCAGGCAGACATTGTAAGTGTACGTATAAGTTTACCGGTCTAAAATGGCAGGGTTAGCGGTTCCAAGCCCGTTCTATTCATTCTTTTTTGTATGGAGAAAACAACCTGAAGAGAGCAGAGCCAGTGCTTGCTGGCATGAGTATGCCTGCTCAAACACATTCACATGGCCGTTGTTTCAGTCTCAGCTCCAGTTTTGCTCCTGTCTAAGGTAAGTGAATTGCATTTAAACAAGACAGTTGCACAAGACAGTTCACAGAATTGTCTATTTAAAGAATTTCAGCCAATACAATACAAGCCCTACATCAATTAGTCTTGTAGTGATTTTTGAACATTTTGAAATTCATTTGACTCTTGATCTGAGTGATAAGTTTTAGAGTGTTGTATTCACGGTCTGCTTTTCCACAATAAACTGGAAGAAAATGTGCACGGGCTTTGGTGTGGTTTATTTACTTTATTTAAATTAAACGAGAAGTCACTTTCCATTTACAAAAGCACTTGCTGATACCTTTTGTTCACGTGATTGAAACAATGACTATGCAGGTGTTATATTTATTTAGCATATATGAAATCATTGAGTATCCAGGGATGATAATAACACATCAATACATTTCATTAACATGAATGTATAGCAAATAACGATTTGGTATTTTACAAAACCAATATTAGTAAAAATGTATTAATACCCATGTGTTCTGCATTAAAAGGAATAAATTCATCATGCCTCTTATGTTACATTGTCCAGTGACCAAGCAGCAGTAGCCATCGACTCATTCAACATGCAGAATTACAGGAACATGGCTGTGTTCAGTAGGGTGAAACATTCCAAACATTGCAGATAGAAATGTAATATATAGATCTGTAATGACTCCTTTTCCTACAGGACAGAGAGGAATCATGTTCTATAAAATGTATTTCTACCTGAAAGTCCTGTAACATAGCGTTTTTCTGAACAGACCCGTGTAGTCAACCAGACATCCATTCCCCAGACAAAGGACTAGGATTGTATCGTGATATAAAATAAAAATGTTGATAAACACTGAATACAAAATCAGTGACCAAATATTTAGAACCTGTTTTAAGTCTAAAAGGTGAGTCTATCTTTCTGGTCTCACTAGTGCATCAGATCACACTTCATATCAAGTCCCATGTGGTCTGGTCAAGTCTAGCAATGACCCATTCATTAATAAAAGCAAGCTGGCAAAGTAGTTATTCAGCATACAAGCGTATGCTTGTGTTTGAGGTGTGTGTGTGTGTGCACGCAAGAAAGGAATAAGCCTTTTCTATTGTTAAAGCACTAACCTCTGTTTTTTGTTGCAAAAAATAAAAATAAAATCATAATCAAAGCAAGATGAAATCATCAGAAGACACTCGACTCAACAAACTAAAAAGATACCCACCGAAACCATCAAAGTTACCAAATGAAGAGTAAACCATACATGGAAGTGATTTGGTCTTAATAAGCAAAGCTAATATACATTACAGCGCATGCTGAGCTAGGTCGTTATCTTCAGAAGTAAAACAACTACAGCTACATTAGGTCCATCACCATTTACAAGCTTGTGAAAAAGTCAAAGTGACACGTAGTTAATCAACTCCATAAAAACATGTCTAGCTAAATAACAAACTTCAACTATTTCAAATGAGCAGTAAACCAAATCAGCAACAAGCATTTTGTTTTGAGCCCGTTTCTGTCACTAAAAGCCCCAAAAAGTGTATCTACCTAGAGGTGGGATGCGTTCCAAATGGCAACCTATTCCCTTTATAGTGCACTATATTGGGAATAGGGTGCATTTTGTGACTAACACAAAATCATCAGAGCACTTTTTATTCGCACGCACACATACCCAAAATGAAACACACGCCATGTGACACATCCACACACACACACACACACACACACACACACATCCACACACACACACACACACACACACACACACACACACACACACACACACACACACACACACACACACACACACACACACACACACACACACACACACACACACACACACACACACACACACACACACACACACACACACACCAGTATGTGGGAGTAACACTGGACAGTTCCTGGATTTGGAAAGAGAGAGGAGGGAACATGAGGAGGGAACCACTGCTCACAATAACATCCTAATGAACATCAACATAGCGAGAGACCAGAAGACATCAGGACTGTCTGGCTGTGCTGTGTGAAGCGGTAGGATGGAAGGTAGGTAGCAGACCTGGGTTCAAATACTTTATCTGGGCTTTATTGAGCTTGTCTGGAACCAATAGAATAGTTGGAACCAATAGAAAGTTGTAAAATGTATCCCCCTCCCATCAGGCACCCCAGGCAGACTAAAGCAAATGCTCAAAGCATTTGAAAGACTTAAAAGAGTATTTGACCCCAGGTCTTGTAGGGCGGTAGGCAGGCTCCTAGTCTCCTCTAGGGGAATCCGGAGGGGAAGAGGCTGAGGGGTTGGCTCTCGTTGGTGGGCAGTGGAGAGCGGTAGCCCTCAAAGTTACGGGGGATGGAGCCGCTGGTGGAGCCAGAGCTGTTGCTGAGAGTCTCAATACTGCCCTCCCTCTGGAGCTCTGTGGGGGAGAAACAGAGGTACACACACACACACACACACACACACACACACACACACACACACACACACACACACACACACACACACACACACACACACACACACACACACACACACACACACACACACACACACACACACACAATGAAAATTCCAATCTTCTATGAGCTGTACATTGAAAGTGTTGTAACGGTGTAAGTAGATTATGTAGTGCTGAGTGGGATTTTGTCTTGTTTCTGTCTGTGTACCAAACCAATAAAAATGTACATTCACATATAAAGCTGCCAGATGTTGTCTTTACCAGAGGCCAAGGCAGAGCTACAAGCATTTTGCGTCTCCCTATCCAACTCTGCAACAGATGAAGTGTCTATAGGGGACAAGGGCTAGGGGGTGTTTCTGGACAGGGCCCAAAATGCCACTCCCTCCACTACCATGTCTCTGGGTTGGTTGGTCTGCACTGTCAAACACACTGACTCTCAACCTGATTCATTAACCATCCCAGTAGTTACCGTACAGTATGCCAGCTAGCAGTCTGCTCCTGTGTAGACTGACACACTGTCTGACAGACTGCTCCAACACCATTCACAGGAAACTGTTACGTCAGTCTATGGCCATACGGAACATATTAAAGAGACGACATGTTGTAAAATATATCCGCCAAGATGGGTGCAGACTGGCATGGTGTGAGGAAGGAATGAAGGCAGTGATCTACGTGATGCATTTTCACACAGATCAAACATATATACCAGTCATATTGATGATGGTATATATGATGACGATGGGGGGGTGTATGGGTGGGGTCAGTAGCGTGTGCGTGAAGGGTTGGGAGGTGGGTGTATGTGGGTTTGTGAGAGTTAGTTTGCCCACATACCCCTGTGACTGGTGCTCATGAATCCTATTTTAGACACTCAGCTCAGAGAGAATGAAGAATGCCAAGGCCAGACTAGGCCAGGACCGGCCTGAGAAAAAGCAGAGGCCAGACTAGGCCAGGACCGGCCTGAGAAAAAGCAGAGGCCAGACTAGGCCACGACCGGCCTGAGAAAAAGCAGAGGCCAGACTAGGCCAGGACCGGCCTGAGAAAAAGCAGAGGCCAGACTAGGCCAGGACCTGCCTGAGAAAAAGCAGAGGCCAGACTAGGCCAGGACCGGCCTGAGAAAAAGCAGAGGCCAGACTAGGCCAGGACCGGCCTGAGAAAAAGCAGAGGCCAGACTAGGCCAGGACCGGCCTGAGAAAAAGCAGAGGCCAGACTAGGCCAGGACCGGCCTGAGAAAAAGCAGAGGCCAGACTAGGCCAGGACCTGCCTGAGAAAAAGCAGAGGCCAGACTAGGCCAGGACCGGCCTGAGAAAAAGCAGAGGCCAGACTAGGCCAGGACCGGCCTGAGAAAAAGCAGAGGCCAGACTAGGCCAGGACCGGCCTGAGAAAAAGCAGAGGCCAGACTAGGCCAGGACCGGCCTGAGAAAAAGCAGAGGCCAGACTAGGCCAGGACCGGCCTGAGAAAAAGCAGAGGCCAGACTAGGCCAGGACCGGCCTGAGAAAAAGCAGAGTCCAGACACGAACACGCATACGCACAGACACACACACTTACAAGCGTTCCACCATACAAATGAATACTTAACTCAAATACGTGCTCACTTCAGATATCAGTGATCACATCCCATTCAACGTAAAGCACCTGAAGCAGCTGTAAAAGCCTTGTATAAACCCAATCCATGACATATGTAAACCAGGCAGTGTGGACTGAAGGAAGAGGTTATACTGGAGCCATGAGAATGTCCCACGGGAAACAGTAGCTGTTGGCTTCAGATCCGACGAGCTACACAAAGCCGTCCTACCTTCCTACCTTCCACAGAATCCACGCAACACACCACTCTGTTCCACATGTTACTCTATCCCACCTCCCTCCCTTTTTCATTTGCTTGGATACAAGCAACAGAAACACAGTCACAGCAGAACAGTAATCCCAGGGGCTGACGACTACTGTTTCACATTGGGGTTTCACTCTCATGCACTCACTGCAAGCACACAGACACGCACGCACACATGTACGCACACACGCGTACACACATGCAGACAAAAATTAAGTGTGGATTAATCAGTAATGATATGGGTCATGTCTAATGATATCAGTTACTCAGCTGCAATGATGTAGAGGTGCTGGTGTCTCTCTGACAGAGCCCAGACTATACAACTCACCTCCCGCTTCTTCTTCTCCTCTGGACTATCTTCTATCCCTTTTCCTAACCCCTAGCCCCCCTCTCTTAACCCCTAGCCCCCCTCTCTTAACCCCTAGCCCCCCTCTCTTAACCCCTAGCCCCCCTCTCTTAACCCCTAGCCCCCGTCTCTTAACCCCTAGCCCCCCTCTCTTAACCCCTAGCCCCCGTCTCTTAACCCCTAGCCCCCCTCTCTTAACCCCTAGCCCCCCTCTCTTAACCCCTAGCCCCCCTCTCTTAACCCCTAGCCCCTGTCTCTTAACCCCTAGCCCCTCTCTCTTAGCTCCCCTCTCCTAACCCCTAGTCCTTCTCTCCTAGTCTCCCTCTCCTAACCCCTCGCCCACATGCTTAACCCCTAGCCCCTCTCTCTTAACCCCTAGCCCCTCTCTCCTAACCCCCAGCCCCTCTCTCCTAACCCCTAGCCCCTCTCTCCTAGCTCCCCTCTCCTAACCCCTAGCCCCTCTCTCCTAGTCCCCCTCTCCTAACCCCTAGTCCCTCTCTCCTAGTCCCACTCTCCTAACCCCTAGCCCCTCTCTCCTAGTCCCCCTCTCCTAACCCCTAGTCCCTCTATCCTAACCCTTAGCACATCCCCTAGCCCCTCTACTAACCACTAGCCCCTCTACTGACCCTAGCCCCTCTCTCTATAGCCCAGCCCAGATCATCATGGCATTTGTAGTTCTTTATGATAGAAACATTAGCAGCTAATTAGCATTGAATTTTTTTTTGGGGGGGGGGGTAAATACAGGTGAATATATTAATAAAGGTTACCTGGTCTTAGTGAGATTTACTTGGTTATTAAAACGTCACACCAGGGTAAGCCCACATGAAACACAACCTTTATTTTAAGTGTTTCTAAATCCCCTATGGGAAAAATGAATGGGGAAAAAAACGATTGGAATCATTTCCCTGTTTGACCGCTAGGTTTTATGGGTACGATGACTCACAGGGTGTGTTCATAAATTCCCTCTCGAATGTCTGAGCGTGCTCAGAGAGAGCTCGGAAATTCAGAGCATTTTGCTCTCGGAGCGTTCAGAGCGTACACTGGACCCTCTAGCCGAGGAGTAGGGTTAATCCGAGCGTTCTGACCTCCTGGAAGGATATCCTTCCTCCTGGAAGGATATTGACCTCATCCCGTAAGTACAGGATGCATGGTTATTCCTTAAAAGTGCCTTCCTCACCATCTTAAATAAGCATGCCCCATTCAAAAAATGCAGAATCAGTAACAGATATAGCCCTTGGTTCACTCCAGACCTGACTGCCCTTGACCAGCACAAAAACATCCTGTGGCGTTCTGCATTAGCATCAAACAGCCCCCGTGATATGCAACTTTTCAGGGAAGTTAGGAACCAATATACACAAGCAGTTAGGAAAGCTAAGGCTAGCTTTTTCAAACAGAAATTTGGATCCTGTAGCACAAACTCAAACAAGTTCTGGGACACTGTAAAGTCCATGGAGAATAAGAGCACCTCCTCCCAGCTGCCCACTGCACTGAGGCTAGGAAACACTATCACCACTGACAAATCCACGATAATTGAGAATTTCAATAAGCATTTTTCTACGGCTGGCCATGCTTTCCACCTGGCTACCCCTACCCCGGTCAACTGCCCTGCACCCCCCACAGCAACACGCCCAAGCCTCCCTCATTTCTCCTTCACCCAAATCCAGATAGCTGATGTTCTTAAAGAGCTGCATAATCTGGACCCCTACAAATCAGCTGGGCTAGACCCTCTCTTTCTAAAATTATCCGCCGCCATTGTTGCAACCCCTATTACTTGCCTGTTCAACCTTTCTTCATATCGTCTGAGATCCCCAAAGATTGGAAAGCTGCCGCGGTTATCCCCCTCTTCAAAGGGGGAGACACTCTAGACCCAAACTGTTACAGACCTATATCTATCCTACCCTGCCTTCCAAGATCTTCGAAAGCCAAGTTAACAAACAGATCACCGACCATTTCAAATCCCACCGTACCTACTCCGCTATGCAATCTGGCTTCCGAGCTGGTCATGGGTGCACCTCAGGTCACGCTCAAGGTCCTAAACGATATCATAACTGCCATCGATAAGACACAATACTGTGCAGCTGTATTCATCGACCTGGCCAAGGCTTTCGACTCTGTCAATCACCACATTCTTATCGGCAGACTCAACAGCCTTGGTTTCTCAAATGACTGCCTCGCCTGGCTCACCAACTACTTCTCTGACAGAGTTCAGTGTGTCAAATCGGAGGGCCTGTTGTCCGGACCTCTGGCAGTCTCTATGGGGGTGCCACAGGGTTCAATTCTCGGGCCGACTCTCTTCTCTATATACATCAATGATGTCGCTCTTGCTGCTGGTGATTCTCTGATCCACCTCTACGCAGACGACACCATTCTGTATACTTCTGGCCCTTCTTTGGACACTGTGCTAACTAACCTCCAGACGAGCTTCAATACCATACAACACCCCTTCCGTGGCCTCCAACGGCTCTTAAATGCAAGTAAAACAAAATGCATGCTCTTCAAACTGTCGATGACCACACCTGCCCGCCCGTAATCTAGAATTGGCTTCCTATTTCACAACAAAGCATCCTTCACTCATGTTGCCAAACATACCCTCGTAAAACTGACTATCCTACCGATCGTCGACATCGGCGATGTCATTTACAAAATAGCCTCCAACACTCTACTCAACAAATTGGATGCAGTCCAACTCCTACCTGGGCTCGAACCAGGAACACATCGACAACAGCCACCCTCGAAGCAGCGTTACCCATGCAGAGCAAGGGGAACAACTACTCCAAGTCTCAGAGCGAGTGACATTTGAAACGCTATTAGCGCGCACCCCGCTAACTAGCTAGCCATTTCACATCGGTTACACCAGCCTAATCTCGGGAGTTGATAAACAGCACAATGCTTGAAGCATTGCGAAGAGCTGCTGGCAAACGCACAAAAGTGCTGTTTGAATGAATGCTTACGAGCCTGCTGGTGCCTACTATCGCTCAGTCAGACTGCTCTATCAAATCATAGATTTAATTATAACATAATAACACACAGAAATACGAGCCTTTGGTCATTAAAATGGTTGAATCCGGAAACTATCATTTTGAAAACAAAACGTTTATTCTTTCAGTGAAATACGGAACCGTTCTGTATTTTATCTAACGGATGCAATCCCTAAGTCTAAATATTGCTGTTACATTGTACAACCTTAAATGTTATGTCATAATTAATTACAGCCTTTGTTAGGAATAATTGGACTTGACACAGTTCGCAATGAGTCAGGCGGCCCAAACTGCTGCATATACCCTGACTGCTTGCACGGAACGCAAGAGAAGTGACACAATTTCCCTAGTTATAAGAAATTCATGTTAGCAGGCAATATTAACTAAACAGGCAGGTTTAAAAATATATACTTGTGAAATTGATTTTAAAGAAAGGCATTGATGTTTGTGGTTAGGTACATTGGTGCAACGACAGTGCTTTTTTTTCGCAAATGCGCTTTTTAAATCATCACCCGTTCGTCGAAGTAGGGTGTGATTCAATGAGAAATTAACAGGCACCGCATCGATTATATGCAACGCAGGACACGCTAGATAAACTAGTAATATCATCAACCATGTGTAGTTAACTAGTGATTGTTAAGATTGATTGTTTTTTATAAGATAAGTTTAATGCTAGCTAGCAACTTACCTTAGCTTCTTGCTGCCCTCGAGTAACAGGTAGTCAGCCTGCCACGCAGGCTCCTCGTGGAGTGCAATGTAAGGCAGGTGGTTAGAGCGTTGGACGAGTAACCGGAAGGTTGCAAAAACGAATCCCTGAGCTGACAAGGTAAAAATCTGTTGTTCTGCCCCTGAACAAGGCAGTTAACCCACCGTTCCTAGGCCGTCATTGAAAATAAGAATGTTCTCTTAACTGATTTGCCTAGTTAAATAAAGGTGTATAAAAAAAATAATAATAATAAAAAAGAAAAACGGCATTACCGATTGTTATGAAAACTTGAAATCGGCACTAATTAATCGGCCATTCCGATTAATCGGTCGACCTCTACTCCTAACCCCTCTCTCCTAACCCCTAGCCCCTCTCTCCTAAACCCTAGCCCCTCTCTCCTAACCCCATCCCCTCTCTCCTAACCCCATCCCCTCTCTCCTAACCCCTAGCCTCTCTCTCCTAACCCCTAGCCCCTCTCTCCTAACCCCCTAGCCCCTCTCTCCTAACCCCTCTCTCCTAACCCCTAGCCTCTCTCTCCTAACCCCTAGCCCCTCTCTCCTAACCCCTCTCTCCTAACCCCTAGCCTCTCTCTCCTAACCCCTAGCCTCTCTCTCCTAAGTCCTAGTCTCTCTTCTAACCCCTAGCCCCTCTCTCCTAACCCCTAGCCTCTCTCTCCTAACCCCTAGCCCCTCTCTCCTTACCCCTCTCTCCTAACCCCTAGCCTCTCTCTCCTAACCCCTAGCCCTTCTCTCCTAACCCTCAATCCCTCGCCCTCTCTCCTAACCCCTAGCCTCTCTCTCCTAACCCCTAGCCTCTCTCTCCTAACCCCTAGCCTCTCACTCCTAACCCCTAGCCTCTCACTCCTAACCCCTAGCCCCTCTCTCCTAACCCCATCCCCTCTCTCCTAACCCCTAGCCTCTCTCTCCTAACCCCTAGCCCCTCTCTCCTAACCCCCTAGCCCCTCTCTCCTAACCCCTCTCTCCTAACCCCTAGCCTCTCTCTCCTAACCCCTAGCCCCTCTCTCCTAACCCCTAGCCTCTCTCTCCTAACCCCTAGCCTCTCTCTCCTAACTCCTAGCCTCTCTCTCCTAACCCCTAGCCTCTCTCTCCTAACCCCTAGTCTCTCTCTCCTAACCCCTAGCCTCTCTCTCCTAACCCCTAGCCCTTCTCTCCTAACCCTCAATCCCTCGCCCTCTCTCCTAACCCCTAGCCTCTCTCTCCTAACCCCTAGCCTCTCTCTCCTAACCCCTAGCCTCTCTCTCCTAACCCCTAGCCCCTCTCTCCTAACCCCTAGCCCCTCTCTCCTAACCCCTAGCCATTCTCTCCTAACCCCTAGCCCCTCTCTCCTAACCCCTAGCCACTCTCTCCTAACCCCTCTCTCCTAACCCCTAGTCTCTCTCTCCTAACCCCTAGCCATTCTCTCCTAACCCTCAACCCCTAGCCACTCTCTCCTAACCCCTCTCTCCTAACCCCTAGCCTCTCTCCTAACCCCTAGACTCTCTCTTCTAACCCCTAGCCCCTCTCTCCTAACCCCTAGCCCCTCTCTCCTAACCCCTAGCCATTCTCTCCTAACCCTCAACCCCTAGCCCCTCTCTCCTAACCCCTAACCTCTCTCTTAACCCCTAGCCCCTCTCTCCTAACCCCTAGCCCCTCTCTCCTAACCCCTAGCCCCTCTCTCTCCTAACACCTAGCCCCTCTCTCTCCTAACCCCTAGCCTCTCTCTCCTAACCCCTATATCCTAACCCTCAACCCCTATTCCCTCTCTCCTAACCCCTAGCCATTCTCTCCTAACCCTCAACCCATAGCCCCTCTCTCCTAGCCCCTCTCTCAACCTCTAGCCCCTCTCTCAACCCCTAGCCTCTCTCTCCTAACCCCTAGCCCCTCTCTCCTAGCCCCTCTCTCCTAACCCTCAACCCCTAGCCCCTCTCTCCTAACCCCTAGCCCCTCTCTCCAAACCCCTAGCCCCTCTCTCCAAACCCCTAGCCCCTCTCTCCTAACCCCTAGCCCCTCTCTCCTAACCCCTAGCCCCTCTCTCCTAACCCCTAGCCCCTCTCTCCTAACCCCTACCCTCTCTCTCCTAACCTCTACCCTCTCTCTCCTAACCTCTACCCTCTCTCTCCTAACCCTTACCCCCTCTCTCCTAACCCTTACCCCCTCTCTCCTAACCCTTACCCCCTCTCTCCTAACCCCTATCTCCTAACCCCTAAACCATTCTTGTTCTAACTCATAATAGTCCTAAGTAGGGTTTCCTTCCAATAAGTTGATCCCTGGATCAGATGTTGTTCTTGATAACATCAACACCCACCCACCCTGATGCTCACAACCTCAACACAATCCCCTCTGCTCTAACGTGGATCTAAGCTCTGTAACACTTGACATAGAGCTAACCTTATGACATGTAGTTAACACCAACTAATCCCATCCCCCTGAAATCAGCCTGGTTAACACTACAACTAGTCTGTTAACCAGGCTGATTCACTCAGCTGTACATGGTAACTGCATAGTACCTACATGACAATGACTAATTCTAAAGAAACATAAATCCACCACATTCTGTTTCAGATTGGTTACTATATTTACATTTTCATTCACATTACTAATGTAGTTACATGTAATAATTACAATTAATGTAAAACTTGACACTTTCCATTAAAACACAAATACTTAGGGCCAAAGCCTGGACAAACAGCAAGCTGAATACAGGGAAATAAAATACAAATTTAGACAGGGTGACTGGGCTAAAGAGAGGACAGGAGAGAAGTGAGGAGGAGAGGACAGGAAAGGAGTGAGGAGGAGAGGACAGGAGAGGAGTGAGGAGGAGAGGACAGGAAAGGAGTGAGGAGGAGAGGACAGGAGAGGTGGAGAGGACAGGAGAGGAGTGAGGAGGAGAAAACAGGAGAGGTGGAGAGGACAGGAGAGGAGTGAGGAGGAGGAGGACAGGAGAGGAGTGAGGAGGAGAGGACAGGAGAGGAGTGAGGAGGAGAAAACAGGAGAGGTGGAGAGGACAGGAGAGGAGTGAGGAGGAGGAGGACAGGAGAGGAGTGAGGACAGGAGAGGTAAAGAGGACAGGAGCGAGGAGGACAGGACAGGAGCGAGGACAGGAGAGGTGGAGAGGACAGGAGAGGTGGAGAGGACAGGAGAGGAGAGGAGCGAGGAGGACAGGAGAGGAGCGAGGACAGGAGAGGTGGAGAGGACAGGAGAGGAGGACAGGACAGGAGAGGAGCGAGGAGGACAGGAGAGGAGCGAGGACAGGAGAGGTGGAGAGGACAGGAGAGGAGTGAGGAGGAGGAGGACAGGAGAGGAGTGAGGAGGAGAGGACAGGAGAGGAGTGAGGAGGAGAAAACAGGAGAGGTGGAGAGGACAGGAGAGGAGTGAGGAGGAGGAGGACAGGAGAGGAGTGAGGACAGGAGAGGTAAAGAGGACAGGAGCGAGGAGGACAGGACAGGAGCGAGGACAGGAGAGGTGGAGAGGACAGGAGAGGAGGACAGGACAGGAGAGGAGCGAGGAGGACAGGAGAGGAGCGAGGACAGGAGAGGTGGAGAGGACAGGAGAGGAGGACAGGACAGGAGAGGAGCGAGGAGGACAGGAGAGGAGCGAGGACAGGAGAGGTGGAGAGGACAGGAGAGGTGGAGAGGACAGGAGAGGAGCGAGGAGGACAGGAGAGGAGCGAGGACAGGAGAGGTGGAGAGGACAGGAGAGGAGGACAGGACAGGAGAGGAGCGAGGAGGAGAGAGGAGATGACACTTTCTTGTTGCTCTTTCCTCTCCATCATCTCAGAGAGTCTGGGAGTGAGACAGTAACACACACCGATACTATACTTATCCCAACTGAATGTTTTTGAGTTTTAACTTTAATCTTCAGCAAGCTGAATACAGGGAAATAAAATACAAATTTAGACAGGGTGACTGGGCTAAAGATGGACCAGCACATCTGGCATTTGCAGAACTGTCCTATGGCCACTCCGTCCCTGTCCGAATATGATGAAGCCGTGAAGTGAGACAGAATGGACTATATTTGGCCTCATGGTACAATCCAGCGAGGAGGGAGTTAAGCTTTGTGGCAAAATGCAATAACAGTTCTACAGGGCTCAGTAAATACATCATTACCAAGTGGACTGACTGTGGAAATAATGTCCAGAAATGATCCAGCATCCTGTCAATGGCCTAATCCTCTTAAACTCTCCTCTTCTCACTTCAGTCTGGCGCAAGCTCACACACACACACACACACACACACACACCCCCGCGCTCACTCAAGCAAAACACACACGTACAATTGCACTCACACACTGAATCAACATACAAACATGCAAGCCTCCTCACTGAGAGCATGTTTTGTGTCTTTGTGCTGTGTGTGTTTGCAGTCTGTGTATGTATGTATGTGTGTGTGTTTGTGGAGTGTGTGTAGGATGTGGTGTGGGGGCCATATTAAGTTGAGAAGAGTGGAGAGAGAGGTCAAAGAGAAAACACAGCATCTCTTAATCAGTGGGTCTGAGCTGAGGAGAGGAGAGAGGAGGAGAGGAGAGGAGAGAGGAGAAGGGAGAGGAGAGAGGAGGAGAGAGCAGGAGAGGAGTGACGAGGAGAGGAGTGAGGAAGAGAGGAGGAGAGAGCAGGAGAGGACAGGAGAGCGAAGAGAAGAGAGGAAAGGATAGGAGAGCGAGGAGAAAAGAGGAAAGAAGAGGAGAGATGACAGGAGAGAAGAGAAGAGGACAGGAGAGAAGCGAGGAGGAGAGGAGCGAGGAGAGAGGAGAGGGCAGGAGAAGAGAGAGGAGGGCAGGAGAGGAGCGAGGAGGGGAGAGAGGAGGTGAGAACAGGAGAGGAGCGGGGAGGAGAACACAGGAGAGAGGAAGAAAGGACACACGAGAAGAGAGGAGGAGAGGACAGGAGCGAGGAGCAAGGAGAAGAGAAGGAGGACAGGAGAGGAGCGAGGAGGAGAGGACAGGAGAGGTGAAGAGGACAGGAGAGGAGTGAGGAAGAGAGGACAGGAGAGAAGTGAGGAGGAGAGGACAGGAAAGGAGTGAGGAGGAGAGGACAGGAGAGGTGGAGAGGACAGGAGAGGAGTGAGGAGGAGAAAACAGGAGAGGTGGAGAGGACAGGAGAGGAGTGAGGAGGAGACACTTCTGGACTAATAGTTGAACTCCTCCTCTGAGAAAGATGGAAGGGAGGAGCAGAGTGGAGAGGAAAGGGGAGGTAGAGCATGGCGCTTGATTCCCGCGACCAACCACACATACTGTAAAAGGTATGCACGCATGACCAAGTCGCTTTGGATAATAGTCTGCTAAATGACATTTAATTCTCAACACTCCACACTTTCTCCTCAATCCACCCCTTTTCCTCTCTCCCCTTCCCTCCTCTCCAAGAAAGCGTACGAGTGTTTGCTGGGTCCAGATGTGATATGCGAAGACAGCCCTGACTGGGCCAGCTGTTACACCACTGGAACACTGTTTCCTTTATGCAACCTGTCCATTATGTACCCCATCACTAATTCATAGCACATCTTTTATTGATACACAGACATACCCTTACATGCAGATATGTGTGTGTGACAATGTGAGTCACTCTCTGACTATGTCTGTGTGTGTCAGAGTGTGAAAGAATGTTTAGGAGAGCCTCTATGTGCATATGCAGTGAGTATATACAGTACCAGTCAAAGTTTTAGAACACCTACCCATTCAAGGTTTCTTCTTGATTTTTACTATTTTCTACATTGTAGAATAATAGTGAAGAAATCAAAACTATGAAATAACACATATGGAATCATGTAGTAACCAAAAAAGTGTTAAACAAATCAACTTTCTTCAAATGCAGTCGCAAAAACCATTAAGTGCTATAATGAAACTGGCTCTCATGAGGTCCGCCACAGGAAAGGAAGAACCAGAGTTACCTCTGCTGCAGAGGATAAGTTCATTAGAGTTACCAGCCTCAGAAATTGCAGCCCAAATAAATGCGTCACAGAGTTCAAGTAACAGACACATCTCAACATCAACTGTTCAGAGGAGACTGTGTGAATCAGGCCTTCCTGATCGAATTGCTGCAAAGAAACCACTTCTAAAGGACACCAATAAAAATAAGACTTGCTTGGGCCAAGAAACACGAGCCATGGACATTAGACTGGTGGAAATCTGTCCTTTGGTCTGATGAGTCCAAATTTGAGAATTTTTGTTCCAACCACCATGAAGCATGGAGGAGGAAGTGTGATGGTGTGGGGGTACTTTGCTGGCGAGACTGTCAGTGATTTATTTACAATTCAAGGCACACTTAAACAGCATGGCTACCACAGCATTCTGCAGCGATACACCATCCCATCTGGTATGCGTAGTGGGACTATAACAGGATAATGACCCAACACACCTCCAGGCTGTGTAAGGGCTATTTGACCAAGAAGGAGTGATGGAGTGCTGCATCAGACAACCTGGCCTCCACAATCACCCGACCTCAACCCAATTGAGATGGTTTGGGATGAGTTGGACCGCAGAGTGTAGGAAAAGCAGCCAACAAGTGCTCAGCACATGTGGGAACTCCTTCAAGACTGTTGGAAAAGCATTCCAGGTGAAGCTGGTTGAGAGAAAGCAAAGCTGTCATCAAGGCAAAGGGTGGCTAATTTGACGAAAATATTTTGATTCGTTGAACACTTTTTTGGTTAGTACATGATTCCATATGTGTTATTTCATAGTTGTAATGTCTTCACTATCATTCTACAATGTAGAAAATAGTACAAATAAAGAAAAACCCTGGAATGAGTAGGTGTGTCCAACATTTTGACTGGTACTGTACATATGCACATATAGGTGTGTGCGTGTGTTTGAGTGAACCAGCATAAATGAATGCTTTAGTAAAAATACAGATGTATTTAGTACAATCAGTGCATTTATTATTCATCTACTCATGCTACAGGAGAAAGGCTGTATGGTTCCAGATGAATGTGAGAGTCATAGGTTTAAATAGTGGAGTCATAGTTAAAGGATACAAGTAGTAATCATACAACAGACTAAAGTGGAGCATAACTCGGATACAGAGTCCTTTTCCTAAATTCCACTCCTCTAAAATGCCTCCTGGTTTGAAAGTGTTTCACTGCTGTCTTGTCTAGACAACCCAAAACAGACCTTGAACATCACACACACATTTATAAGATGTGCTTCCGACTCTCCCGGTCTCTCTCTCTCTCCCAAGCCCTGTTTCTCTTTCTTCATCTCTCGCTCTCTTTCTTTATGAACTCTCACAGCGTCTCTCCCCTGAGCAAGCTGTTAAGTGCGGTCTTCAAAAACCACCACAGAAAGACCATTTGAGAAAGGCTAGGACACTCTGCCCCCCCTTCTCTCACACACACACACACACACACACACTCACTCACTCACTCACTCACTCACTCACTCACTCACTCACTCACTCACTCACTCACTCACTCACACGCACACGCACACGCACGCGCACGCACACGCACACGCACACACACACACTTGTTTTACTATCCTTGAAAGGACCAAACAATTGATTCCCATTCAAAATCCTATTTTCCCTAACCCCAACCCTAATTTAAACTCTAACCCCCTAAGCCTAAAATAGCCTTCTTCCTTGTGGGGCCGGCACATTTTCCTTGTTTTACTATCCTTGTGAGTACTTCTGGTCCACACATGATAGTAAAACTAAACACACACACACCTCTAGGCTAGCAGGGCAGAGTGGCACGATAAATGCTACAATGACATCCTGGCCTAACGTATCAGTGGAGGAGAGCAAAAGAAAGGGAGGAGAGGATAAGAGAAAAGGAAGAGGGGGTAAGCAGTGGCGGCTCTGAATACAGGAATTATTCTTCCTCGTCTCACACTGTCACCACGGATTACTCTCACGCTCTCGGCTGGCTGCAGAGAGAGAGAGGGAGAGTTATAGAGGAAGAGAAAGAGGGAGAGAGAGAGAGAGAGAGAGAGAGCGAAAGAGAGAGAGAAAGAGAGAGGAAGGGAAAGAGAAAGAGAAAGGAAGGGAAAGAGAGAGGGAGAGAGAGAGGAAGAGGGAAAGAGAGAGGGAGAGAGAGAGGAAGAGGGAGAGAGAGAGGGAGCGAGAGAGGAAGAGGGAAAGAGAGAGGGAGAGAGAGAGGAAGAGGGAGAGAGAGAGGAAGAGGGAGAGAGAGAGGGAGCGAACCCACCAGTGAATGGAGGAGTGCTGGGGGGCAGAAATAATGACATTGCTCTTCTTTCCCTCTCCCTTGTTTTTCCTCAGCACCATACTCTTCAGCCTCAACTCATGTCACTTTCTCTTTCCTTTCACAGGGGTCCCTTCTTTTTTTCTCTTTTCTTTTCGCAGCTCAGCTAAGTGTGTTTCAGTGGTACAGAGAATGAGTGTCTTTCTCTGTCTCTAGTGAAGCAGGTTAGAACAGGACCCTGGGTTTATCTGTCTCTAGTGAAGCAGGTTAGAACAGGACCCTGGGTTTCTCTGTCTCTAGTGAAGCAGGTTAGAACAGGACCCTGGGTTTATCTGTCTCTAGTGAAGCAGGTTAGAACAGGACCCTGGGTTTATCTGTCTCTAGTGAAGCAGGTTAGATATTGACCCTGGGTTTCTCTGTCTCTAGTGAAGCAGGTTAGAACAGGACCCTGGGTTTATCTGTCTCTAGTGAAGCAGGTTAGAACAGGACCCTGGGTTTATCTGTCTCTAGTGAAGCAGGTTAGAACAGGACCCTGGGTTTATCTGTCTCTAGTGAAGCAGGTTAGAACAGGACCCTGGGTTTCTCTGTCTCTAGTGAAGCAGGTTAGAACAGGACCCTGGGTTTCTCTGTCTCTAGTGAAGCAGGTTAGAACAGGACCCTGGGTTTATCTGTCTCTAGTGAAGCAGGTTAGAACAGGACCCTGGGTTTATCTGTCTCTAGTGAAGCAGGTTAGATATTGACCCTGGGTTTCTCTGTCTCTAGTGAAGCAGGTTAGAACAGGACCCTGGGTTTATCTGTCTCTAGTGAAGCAGGTTAGAACAGGACCCTGGGTTTATCTGTCTCTAGTGAAGCAGGTTAGAACAGGACCCTGGGTTTATCTGTCTCTAGTGAAGCAGGTTAGAACAGGACCCTGGGTTTCTCTGTCTCTAGTGAAGCAGGTTAGAACAGGACCCTGGGTTTCTCTGTCTCTAGTGAAGCAGGTTAGAACAGGACCCTGGGTTTATCTGTCTCTAGTGAAGCAGGTTAGAACAGGACCCTGGGTTTATCTGTCTCTAGTGAAGCAGGTTAGAACAGGACACCGGGGGCAGGTGCCAAAATGAACAACTGATATTTTTCAGTGAAGTATACAAATGGTGTGTGAGGAGGACGGAGGGGTGACCCCTTGCTGGTTAACCCAACAAGTGTGAGGAGGACGGAGGGGTGACCCCCTGCTGGTTAACCCAATAAGTGTGAGGAGGACGGAGGGGTGACCCCCTGCTGGTTAACCCAATAAGTGTGAGGAGGACGGAGGGGTGACCCCCCTGCTGGTTAACCCAACAAGTGTGAGGAGGACGGAGGGGTGACCCCCTGCTGGTTAACCCAACAAGTGTGAGGAGGACGGAGGGGTGACCCCCCCTGCTGGTTAACCCAACAAGTGTGAGGAGGACGGAGGGGTGACCCCCTGCTGGTTAACCAAATAAGTGTGAGGAGGACGGAGGGGTGACCCCCCTGCTGGTTAACCCAACAAGTGTGAGGACGGAGGGGCGCCCCCCCTGCTGGTTAACCCAACAAGTGTGAGGACGGAGGGGTGACCCCCCCTGCTGGTTAACCCAACAAGTGTGAGGACGGAGGGGTGCCCCCCCTGCTGGTTAACCCAACAAGTGTGAGGAGGACGGAGGGGTGACCCCCTGCTGGTTAACCAAACAAGTGTGAGGAGGACGGAGGGGTGACCCCCCTGCTGGTTAACCCAACAAGTGTGAGGAGGACGGAGGGGTGACCCCCTGCTGGTTAACCCAACAAGTGTGAGGACGGAGGGGTGCCCCCCCTGCTGGTTAACCCAACAAGTGTGAGGAGGACGGAGGGGTGACCCCCCCTGCTGGTTAACCCAACAAGTGTGAGGACGGAGGGGTGACCCCCCCTGCTGGTTAACCCAACAAGTGTGAGGACGGAGGGGTGCCCCCCCTGCTGGTTAACCCAACAAGTGTGAGGAGGACCGAGGGGTGACCCCCTGCTGGTTAACCCAACAAGTGTGAGGAGGACGGAGGGGTGACCCCCCTGCTGGTTAACCCAACAAGTGTGAGGAGGACGGAGGGGTGACCCCCTGCTGGTTAACCCAACAAGTGTGAGGACGGAGGGGTGACCCCCTGCTGGTTAACCCAACAAGTGTGAGGACGGAGGGGTGACCCCCTGCTGGTTAACACAACAAGTGTGAGGAGGACGGAGGGGTGACCCCCTGCTGGTTAACCCAACAAGTGTGAGGAGGACGGAGGGGTGACCCCCCTGCTGGTTAACCCAACAAGTGTGAGGAGGACGGAGGGGTGACCCCCTGCTGGTTAACCCAACAAGTGTGAGGACGGAGGGGTGACCCCCTGCTGGTTAACCCAACAAGTGTGAGGACGGAGGGGTGACCCCCTGCTGGTTAACACAACAAGTGTGAGGAGGACGGAGGGGTGACCCCCTGCTGGTTAACCCAACAAGTGTGAGGACGGAGGGGTGACCCCCTGCTGGTTAACACAACAAGTGTGAGGAGGACGGAGGGGTGACCCCCTGCTGGTTAACACAACAAGTGTGAGGAGGACGGAGGGGTGACCCCCCTGCTGGTTAACCCAACAAGTGTGAGGAGGACGGAGGGGTGACCCCCTGCTGGTTAACCCAACAAGTGTGAGGAGGACGGAGGGGTGACCCCCCTGCTGGTTAACCCAATAAGTGTGAGGAGGACGGAGGGGTGACCCCCTGCTGGTTAACCCAACAAGTGTGAGGAGGACGGAGGGGTGACCCCCTGCTGGTTAACCCAACAAGTGTGAGGAGGACGGAGGGGTGACCCCCCTGCTGGTTAACCCAACAAGTGTGAGGAGGACGGAGGGGTGACCCCCTGCTGGTTAACCCAACAAGTGTGAGGACGGAGGGGTGACCCCCTGCTGGTTAACCCAACAAGTGTGAGGACGGAGGGGTGACCCCCTGCTGGTTAACCCAACAAGTGTGAGGACGGAGGGGTGACCCCCCTGCTGGTTAACCCAACAAGTGTGAGGAGGACGGAGGGGTGACCCCCCTGCTGGTTAACCCAACAAGTGTGAGGAGGACGGAGGGGTGACCCCCCCTGCTGGTTAACCCAACAAGTGTGAGGAGGACGGAGGGGTGACCCCCCTGCTGGTTAACCCAACAAGTGTGAGGAGGACGGAGGGGTGACCCCCTGCTGGTTAACCCAACAAGTGTGAGGAGGACGGAGGGGTGACCCCCCTGCTGGTTAACCCAACAAGTGTGAGGAGGACGGAGGGGTGACCCCCTGCTGGTTAACCCAACAAGTGTGAGGACGGAGGGGTGACCCCCTGCTGGTTAACCCAACAAGTGTGAGGACGGAGGGGTGACCCCCTGCTGGTTAACCCAACAAGTGTGAGGACGGAGGGGTGACCCCCTGCTGGTTAACCCAACAAGTGTGAGGACGGAGGGGTGACCCCCTGCTGGTTAACCCAACAAGTGTGAGGAGGACGGAGGGGTGACCCCCCTGCTGGTTAACCCAACAAGTGTGAGGAGGACGGAGGGGTGACCCCCTGCTGGTTAACCCAACAAGTGTGAGGACGGAGGGGTGACCCCCTGCTGGTTAACCCAACAAGTGTGAGGACGGAGGGGTGACCCCCTGCTGGTTAACCCAACAAGTGTGAGGACGGAGGGGTGACCCCCTGCTGGTTAACCCAACAAGTGTGAGGAGGACGGAGGGGTGACCCCCCTGCTGGTTAACCCAACAAGTGTGAGGAGGACGGAGGGGTGACCCCCCTGCTGGTTAACCCAACAAGTGTGAGGAGGACGGAGGGGTGACCCCCCTGCTGGTTAACCCAACAAGTGTGAGGAGGACGGAGGGGTGACCCCCCCTGCTGGTTAACCCAACAAGTGTGAGGAGGACGGAGGGGTGACCCCCCTGCTGGTTAACCCAACAAGTGTGAGGAGGACGGAGGGGTGACCCCCTGCTGGTTAACCCAATAAGTCTTTATTCTCAATGATCTAAAGCCACGTCCCCAAAGTGCAAAAAGAGGTGAAGTGAGAAGTGCATTGACGTGGTGTTCGTGTGTGTGTGCGTTCGCTCCAGCGTGTGTGTATATAACCCTGCATGTGTGTGTGTGTGTATACTGGAACCAGAAGGGAGTAATGATTGATTGGGAAAGTGGGACCTCCTACCCCATCGTGATAATGCGGTGGTCTGCTGTGTGTGTTTGTGTGGTGATCTGCTTTGGTGTGTTTTGTTGGTCTTGTGATGGATATCTGTGTGTTAAAACAAGACTTGGTAGAAAGGAACTCAGTCAGTCACATAATCGACCTGGTAGTTTCTGCAAATGGCTACAAGAGGCTGTCCAAGTCAAACAGGAGATAGGAGCGTCATCACCAGACTACAGTAGGGAACAATAGAGGTTTTCACAGTGCTAACCAGAGGGTTGGAGTCTCGATTATAGCCACGTGTCTTAATATGCCCAATTCATCAAACATTATGAAACTGACTTCATGAAATGACTCACATATACTGGCCCCAAGAGGAATATTCACATTCACATGCAATACGTGAACTCTTTCTAGATATTCAGGCAGTAAAGAGTATTACTGTAAGATCAGATTGAAAAGCAGAATGCAAAAGTAAGAGGTGTTTGTGTGTGTGGCAAAACTGTGTATAGATAGAAAGGCCCTATGCCCTTCTAACCACTCTGTTTGTCCCTAAGTGGGACCCATAGACCTAACTTCATAGATCCCCTGACAGGTCACCTGACAGGTCCCCAAACACACTGGAACATACCACTCTCTTTGGTAGGGAGGAAATCCTCACTCCACACCAACAGATCACATCAACCGCTTGCTTTCTTCCAAACCACATACTGATACACTCACACAGTGACACAGACAGTGAGACACACACAGTGAGACAGACAGTGAGACACACAGTGAGACAGACAGTGAGACACACACAGTGAGACAGACAGTGAGACACACAGTGAGACAGACAGTGAGACAGACAGTGAGACAGACACACACACAGTGAGACAGACAGTGAGACAGACAGTGACACACACAGTGACACACACAGTGAGACACACAGTGACACACACAGTGACACACACAGTGAGACACACAGTGATACACACAGTGACACAGACAGTGAGACACACACTGAGACAGACAGTGAGACAGACAGTGAGACAGACAGTGAGACACACACTGAGACAGACAGTGAGACAGACAGTGAGACACACACTGACACACACACACACACACACACACACACACACACACACACACACACACACACACACACACACACACACACACACACACACACACACACACACACACAGTGAGACAGACAGTGACAGACACACACAGTGAGACAGACAGTGACACACACAGTGAGACAGACAGTGAGACAGACAGTGAGACACACACACACACACAGTGAGACAGACAGTGAGACACACACAGTGACACAGACAGTGAGACAGACAGTGAGACACACACTGAGACACACACTGAGACAGACAGTGAGACACACACTGACACACTGACACACACACACACACACACACACACACACACACACACACACACACACACACACACACACACACACACACACACACACAGTGAGACAGACAGTGACAGACACACACAGTGACACAGACAGTGACACACACAGTGACACAGACAGTGACACACACAGTGAGACACACACACACACACACACACACAGTGAGACAGACAGTGAGACACACACAGTGACACAGACAGTGAGACAGACAGTGAGACAAACAGTGAGACAGACAGTGAGACACACACACACACACACACAGTGAGACAGACAGTGAGACACACACAGTGACACAGACAGTGAGACAGACAGTGAGACACACAGTGAGACAGACAGTGAGACAGACAGTGAGACAGACAGTGAGACAGACAGTGAGACACACAGTGAGACAGACAGTGATACACACAGTGATACACACAGTGATACACACAGTGAGACAGACAGTGATACACACACACACACACACACACACACACAGTGAGACAGACAGTGAGACACACAGTGAGACACACAGTGATACACACAGTGAGACAGACAGTGATACACACAGTGATACACACAGTGAGACAGACAGTGAGACAGACAGTGAGACACACAGTGACACACACAGTGAGACACAGTGAGACAGACAGTGATACACACAGTGAGACAGACAGTGAGACAGACAGTGAGACAGACAGTGAGACAGACAGTGAGACAGACAGTGATACACACAGTGAGACACACAGTGAGACAGACAGTGAGACACACAGTGAGACACACAGTGAGACAGACAGTGAGACAGACAGTGAGACACACAGTGATACAGACAGTGAGACAGACAGTGAGACACACAGTGAGACACACAGTGAGACACACAGTTAGACAGACAGTGAGACACACAGTGAGACACACAGTGAGACACACAGTGAGACAGTGAGACACACAGTGAGACACACAGTGATACACACAGTGAGACACACAGTGAGACACACAGTGAGACAGACAGTGAGACACACAGTGATACACACAGTGAGACACACAGTGAGACAGCGAGACACACAGTGAGACAGACAGTGAGACACACAGTGAGACAGACAGTGAGACACACAGTGAGACACACAGTGAGACACACAGTGAGACAGTGAGACACACAGTGAGACACACAGTGATACACACAGTGAGACACACAGTGATACACACAGTGAGACACACAGTGAGACAGACAGTGAGACAGACAGTGATACACACAATGAGACACACAGTGAGACAGTGAGACACACAGTGAGACACACAGTGAGACAGACAGTGAGACACACAGTGATACACACAGTGATACACACAGTGAGACACACAGTGATACACACAGTGATACACACAGTGAGACAGACAGTGATAAACACAGTGAGACACACAGTGATACACACAGTGAGACAGACAGTGATACACACACACACACACAGTGAGACAGACAGTGAGACACACAGTGAGACACACAGTGATACACACAGTGAGACAGACAGTGAGACACACAGTGATACACACAGTGAGACAGACAGTGATACACACACACACACACACACACACACACAGTGAGACAGACAGTGAGACACACAGTGAGACACACAGTGATACACACAGTGAGACAGACAGTGAGACAGACAGTGAGACACACAGTGACACACACAGTGAGACACAGTGAGACAGACAGTGATACACACAGTGAGACAGACAGTGAGACAGACAGTGAGACAGACAGTGATACACACAGTGAGACAGACAGTGATACACACAGTGAGACACACAGTGAGACAGACAGTGAGACACACAGTGAGACACACAGTGAGACAGACAGTGAGACAGACAGTGAGACACACAGTGATACAGACAGTGAGACAGACAGTGAGACACACAGTGAGACACACAGTGAGACACACAGTTAGACAGACAGTGAGACACACAGTGAGACACACAGTGAGACAGTGAGACACACAGTGAGACACACAGTGATACACACAGTGAGACACACAGTGAGACACACAGTGAGACAGACAGTGAGACAGACAGTGAGACACACAGTGATACACACAGTGATACACACAGTGAGACACACAGTGAGACAGCGAGACACACAGTGAGACAGACAGTGAGACACATAGTGATACACACAGTGATACACACAGTGAGACAGACAGTGAGACAGACAGTGATACACACAATGAGACACACAGTGAGACAGTGAGACACACCGTGAGACACACAGTGAGACAGACAGTGAGACACACAGTGATACACACAGTGATACACACAGTGAGACAGACAGTGAGACACACAGTGAGACACACAGTGATACACACAGTGATACACACAGTGAGACAGACAGTGATACACACAGTGAGACACACAGTGATACACACAGTGAGACAGACAGTGATACACACACACACACACAGTGAGACAGACAGTGAGACACACAGTGAGACACACAGTGATACACACAGTGAGACAGACAGTGAGACACACAGTGATACACACAGTGAGACAGACAGTGAGACACACAGTGAGACACAGTGAGACAGACAGTGATACACAAAGTGATACACACAGTGAGACAGACAGTGAGACAGACAGTGAGACAGACAGTGAGACACACAGTGATACAGACAGTGAGACAGACAGTGAGACACACAGTGAGACACACAGTGAGACACACAGTGAGACACACAGACAGACAGTGAGACACACAGTGATACACACAGTGAGACACACAGTGAGACACACAGTGAGACAGACAGTGAGACAGACAGTGATACACACAGTGAGACACACAGTGAGACACACAGTGAGACACACAGTGAGACAGACAGTGAGACACACAGTGAGACTCACAGTGATACACACAGTGATACACACAGTGAGACACACAGTGAGACAGACAGTGAGACACACAGTGAGACAGACAGTGAGACAGACAGTGATACACACACACACACACACACACACACACAGTGAGACAGACAGTGAGACACACAGTGAGACACACAGTGATACACACAGTGAGACAGACAGTGAGACACACAGTGATACACACAGTGAGACAGACAGTGAGACAGACAGTGAGACACACAGTGAGACACAGTGAGACAGACAGTGATACACAAAGTGATACACACAGTGAGACAGACAGTGAGACAGACAGTGAGACAGACAGTGAGACAGACAGTGATACACACAGTGAGACAGACAGTGATACACACAGTGAGACACACAGTGAGACAGACAGTGATACACACAGTGAGACACACAGTGAGACAGACAGTGAGACACACAGTGAGACACACAGTGAGACAGACAGTGAGACAGACAGTGAGACAGACAGTGATACACACAGTGATACAGACAGTGAGACAGACAGTGAGACACACAGTGAGACACACAGTGAGACACACAGTTAGACAGACAGTGAGACACACAGTAATACACACAGTGAGACAGACAGTGATACACACAGTGAGACACACAGTGAGACACACAGTGAGACAGACAGTGAGACAGACAGTGACACACAGTGATACACACAGTGAGACAGACAGTGAGACACACAGTGAGACACACAGTGAGACACACACTGAGACAGACAGTGAGACACACAGTGAGACACACAGTGAGACTCACAGTGATACACACAGTGAGACACACAGTGAGACAGACAGTGAGACACACAGTGAGACAGACAGTGAGACACACAGTGATACACACAGTGAGACAGACAGTGAGACACACAGTGAGACACACAGTGAGACTCACAGTGATACACACAGTGATACACACAGTGAGACACACAGTGAGACAGACAGTGAGACACACAGTGATACAGACAGTGAGACAGACAGTGAGACACACAGTGAGACACACAGTGAGACACACAGTTAGACAGACAGTGAGACACACAGTGAGACACACAGTGAGACAGTGAGACACACAGTGAGACAGACAGTGAGACACACAGTGATACACACAGTGATACACACAGTGAGACAGACAGTGAGACAGACAGTGATACACACAATGAGACACACAGTGAGACAGTGAGACACACAGTGAGACACACAGTGAGACAGACAGTGAGACACACAGTGATACACACAGTGATACACACAGTGAGACAGACAGTGAGACACACAGTGATACACACAGTGATACACACAGTGATACACACAGTGATACACACAGTGATACACACAGTGAGACAGACAGTGATACACACAGTGAGACACACAGTGATACACACAGTGAGACAGACAGTGATACACACACACACACACAGTGAGACAGACAGTGAGACACACAGTGAGACACACAGTGATACACACAGTGAGACAGACAGTGAGACACACAGTGATACACACAGTGAGACAGACAGTGAGACAGACAGTGAGACACACAGTGAGACACAGTGAGACAGACAGTGATACACAAAGTGATACACACAGTGAGACAGACAGTGAGACAGACAGTGAGACACACAGTGATACAGACAGTGAGACAGACAGTGAGACACACAGTGAGACACACAGTGAGACACACAGTGAGACACACAGTGAGACACACGGACAGACAGTGAGACACACAGTGATACACACAGTGAGACACACAGTGAGACACACAGTGAGACACACAGTGAGACAGACAGTGAGACAGACAGTGAGACAGACAGTGAGACAGACAGTGATACACACAGTGAGACACACAGTGAGACACACAGTGAGACAGACAGTGAGACACACAGTGAGACACACAGTGAGACTCACAGTGATACACACAGTGATACACACAGTGAGACACACAGTGAGACAGACAGTGAGACACACAGTGAGACAGACAGTGAGACAGACAGTGATACACACACACACACACACACACACACACAGTGAGACAGACAGTGAGACACACAGTGAGACACACAGTGATACACACAGTGAGACAGACAGTGAGACACACAGTGATACACACAGTGAGACAGACAGTGAGACAGACAGTGAGACACACAGTGAGACACAGTGAGACAGACAGTGATACACAAAGTGATACACACAGTGAGACAGACAGTGAGACAGACAGTGAGACAGACAGTGAGACAGACAGTGATACACACAGTGAGACAGACAGTGATACACACAGTGAGACACACAGTGAGACAGACAGTGATACACACAGTGAGACACACAGTGAGACAGACAGTGAGACACACAGTGAGACACACAGTGAGACAGACAGTGAGACAGACAGTGAGACAGACAGTGATACACACAGTGATACAGACAGTGAGACAGACAGTGAGACACACAGTGAGACACACAGTGAGACACACAGTTAGACAGACAGTGAGACACACAGTGATACACACAGTGAGACAGACAGTGAGACAGACAGTGAGACACACAGTGAGACACAGTGAGACAGACAGTGATACACAAAGTGATACACACAGTGAGACAGACAGTGAGACAGACAGTGAGACAGACAGTGAGACACACAGTGATACAGACAGTGAGACAGACAGTGAGACACACAGTGAGACACACAGTGAGACACACAGTGAGACACACAGTGAGACACACAGACAGACAGTGAGACACACAGTGATACACACAGTGAGACACACAGTGAGACACACAGTGAGACACACAGTGAGACAGACAGTGAGACAGACAGTGAGACAGACAGTGATACACACAGTGAGACACACAGTGAGACACACAGTGAGACACACAGTGAGACAGACAGTGAGACACACAGTGAGACACACAGTGAGACTCACAGTGATACACACAGTGATACACACAGTGAGACACACAGTGAGACAGACAGTGAGACACACAGTGAGACAGACAGTGAGACAGACAGTGATACACACACACACACACACACACACAGTGAGACAGACAGTGAGACACACAGTGAGACACACAGTGATACACACAGTGAGACAGACAGTGAGACACACAGTGATACACACAGTGAGACAGACAGTGAGACAGACAGTGAGACACACAGTGAGACACAGTGAGACAGACAGTGATACACAAAGTGATACACACAGTGAGACAGACAGTGAGACAGACAGTGAGACAGACAGTGAGACAGACAGTGATACACACAGTGAGACAGACAGTGATACACACAGTGAGACAGACAGTGATACACACAGTGAGACACACAGTGAGACAGACAGTGAGACACACAGTGAGACACACAGTGAGACAGACAGTGAGACAGACAGTGAGACAGACAGTGATACACACAGTGATACAGACAGTGAGACAGACAGTGAGACACACAGTGAGACACACAGTGAGACACACAGTTAGACAGACAGTGAGACACACAGTAATACACACAGTGAGACAGACAGTGATACACACAGTGAGACACACAGTGAGACAGACAGTGAGACAGACAGTGAGACACACAGTGATACACACAGTGAGACAGACAGTGAGACACACAGTGAGACACACAGTGAGACACACACTGAGACAGACAGTGAGACACACAGTGAGACACACAGTGAGACACACAGTGAGACACACACTGAGACAGACAGTGAGACACACAGTGATACACACAGTGATACACACAGTGAGACACACAGTGAGACAGACAGTGAGACACACAGTGAGACAGACAGTGAGACAGACAGTGAGACACACAGTGATACACACAGTGAGACAGACAGTGAGACACACAGTGAGACACACAGTGAGACTCACAGTGATACACACAGTGATACACACAGTGAGACAGACAGTGAGACACACAGTGAGACACACAGTGATACACACAGTGATACACACAGTGAGACACACAGTGAGACAGACAGTGAGACACACAGTGAGACACGGTAATGTACATATACACAGAAACCCAGTGCTCCATGTGATGGCAGAGGCAATGTTTTCTGTACCACGATAACATCAGATGAGAGGTGGAGCTCCTCCAAAACCAACACGCAAGAAAGAATCAACCGGTCAAATCCCTCCAATAGCACACAGCAGTAGACCTAACGAATTCAATCAGAAACTTATGTGGACTGCCATCCAACAATGTGATAAATAATTAGAACACAAGGACCTGGTATACACAGGGCCTGGAGGCGAGTCACATACTTCCTGGGTTTGGAGGGTCACACACACTGTTATGAACACAGAGCACACGCACACTGAGTGAACAAAACATTAAGAACACCTTCCCTTTATTGAGTTGCACCCCCCTTTGCCCTCAGAACAGTCTCAAATCGTTGGGGCCTGGACTCTGCAAGGTGTTGAAAGTGTTCCACAGGGATGCTGGCCCATGTTGACTCCAATGCTTCCCACAGTTGTGTCAAGTTGGCTTGATGTCCTTTGGGTGGTGAACCATTCTTGATACACACGGGAAACTATTGAGTGTGAAAAACCCAGCAGCGTTGCAGTTCTTGACACATTCAAACCGGTGCGCCTGGCAGCTACTACCATACCCCGTTCAAAGGCAGATACATTTTTTGTCTTGCCCATTCATCCTCTGAATGGCAAATATACACAATCCATGTCTCAATTGTCTCAAGGCTTAAAATCCATCTTTAACTTGTCTTCTCCCGTTCATCTACGCTGATTGAAGTGGATTTAACACGTGACATCAGTAAGGGATCATATCTTTCACCTGGATTCACCTGGTCAGTCTGTAATGGAAAGAGCAGGTGTTCCTAATGTTTTGTACACTCAGTGTATACACACGCACAGTTTGTGTCCATTCTTTTTGGATGCTGATAATGCTATACTGTAAAAATGAGCGTTAACATGTGACGACTGGTTGACAGAGGTAGTTGCATGTCTGACAACAGTAGATACCAGTTCCATTACAATGGCTCTATTAACACAGGTCAGGGCTGGACCCTGACCTGTGTTAATAGACCCTGAACGTGGCCTCCACAAACACTGGCCTGACACCGTCTGAGGACAAAGGCTGGGTAATGTTCTACTGGGGTTGGGCTGAGAGTAGACTAGGCCTGGAATATACCAAACTGCGCTGGGCTAAGAGAGGGGTCCTCCATGGAATTCACGTTGGGTTGGCACCATTAAGCAAAACCACATCAGCAACATTATGTTACTAGGACAAAACTCATTCCTGGAAGAGTGTGTTCAGGAGTCAGTGCAGGGGCTTCCTGCCCCACCTCCTTATCTCCCACTCTCTCTCCATCTATCCGTCTCTCGATCTGTGTCACCTGCCCCTGGCTGTGGCGACAGTAGGTCTCTGGCTCTGCGTGAGAACTCAATCTGTGTGACTGCAGGCTTTGTTCTGAGCGTGAGCCTGTGTGTGTGTGGTTGTGTGTTGAGGGAGAAATGTCAAAGAGGGTGATTTGTTACATCATCCAGCATTCCAATTCCCTCTGTGTGTGTGTGTGTGTGTGTGTGTGTGTGTGAGAGAGAGAGAGAGAGAGAGAGAGAAAGCCGGACAGAGAAATGTGTGTATGAGTGAATCCTTCAGGTCTATGCCAATGGGGCCTACAGTATGTCTAAGGATGGGGAAAGGGGAACTGGGCCCTGCACGTGGAGACACTCTCTAAGCTATACACCATCTGGCCCTGCTCATCAAAGGCCTCTCTCTCTATGAACTTAACACACAGACACTTTCTCTACATTACAGTTAGCCATCAACCAGACGTCCGTATTAGATTAGCCTCCATTACGTCCCAGTTATTCCCTGCTTGAAGCTTGGTGCCGCTGTCACACAAAGACACAGGTCACATCCCAAATGGCACACTATTCCATATAGTAGGGCCCATAGGCCTCTGGTCAAAAGTAGTGCACCACATAAGGAATAGGGTGTCGTTTGGGACGCATTCACAGTCAGACAGAATGGATGTGCATGTCTCAGACTCGGCTCCAGTTGACCCCCTCCAAACAATATTTAGCCCATTCCTCTATGTCTCCCTCCCTCAGGAAAGGGTTAAGTTCATGTTTATAGGAGGGGCAGTGAAACATGGGGGTAGATTGGATGCAATGTGATCAGTAATGAATTTTGCGTTGCATTAGAGGGGGCCGTAGCCGTAAAGATGGAGGGATAAGCGCCGACTACAAGTGTCCAGGAGTCAGCCCTTAATCTAATGACGAGCAGAGTCATAGACACAAGCAATTATAGCGGGAAGGAGAGAGCGAGAGAACGAGCGAGAGAGGAGGGGGAGAGAGAGTCCCAAACAGTGTCCATTCCATGTGACTGCTATTGCTGCAGCAGGGGCCAATGTAAATGAATAGGTCCAAACAGCATTACCTTGTAATAGACGGGCAATGAGAGAGAGAGGGGGATATGAGAGAGAGGGGGATATGAGAGAGAGGGGGATATGAGAGAGAGGGGGATGAGAACAGGGAGAGAGAGGGGGATGAGAGAGAGGGGGATGAGAGGAGGGGTAGTTGGTGCTAATACACATTAGGGCCTTTGCTGCTCTCAGTGGCAGTCTCCTCTCCCTAAGAGAAACCCCTCTACCCCTCCCCCCATAGAAATTGAAGGACCTCTTATTCAGGAGAGGAAGAGCACTGGCGCTTTAAAAATGAGTTCAACATTTGGATTGTCCGATTGCGTTAACATGTGACGACTGGTTGACAGAGGTAGTTGCATGTCTGACAACAGTAGATACCAGTTCCATTACAATGGCTCTATTAACACAGGTCAGGGCTGGACCCTGAACGTGGCCTCCACAAACACGCAGGCCCACACACACACACACGAGTGTACATCCACATACCTTTTGCAAAACATAACAAGCGTGATTAAGAGTGGCAGTTGAAGGATAATACATTAAAGTTCACACAAAGCTAAGTAAATGAAGTTGACCACTATCACATTTCACTTGAGAGAATAAACGGTCAGTAAATTGGTGGAAAGATTGAAACCATGAAATTATTAACGATGACAAATGATTAATGAGTGTGCGCCCGTGTTTGTGTGCACACCGCATGTACACTACCGTTCAAAAGTTTGGGGTCACATAGAAATTTCCTTGTTTTTGAAAGAAAAGCACATTTTTTGTCCATTAAAATAACATAAAAGTGATCAGAAATATAGTGTAGACATTATTAATGTTGTAAATGACCGTAGTAGCTGGAAACTGTAGATTTTTTATGGAATATCTACATAGGCGTACAGAGGCCCATTATCAGCAATCATCACTCCTGTGTTCCAATGGCACGTTGTGTTAGCTAAACCAAGTTTATCATTTTAAAAGGCTAATTGATCATTAGAAAACCCTTTTGCAATTATGTTAGCACAGCTGAAAACTGTTGTCCTGATTAAAGAAGCAATAAAACTGGCCTTCTTTAGACTAGTTGAGAATCTGGAGAATCAGCATTTATGGGTTCGATTACAGGCTCAACGTGGCCAGAAATAAAGAACTTTCTTCTGAGACTCGTCAGTGTATTCTTGTTCTGAGAAATGAAGGCTATTCCATGTAAGAAATTGCCAAGAAACTGAAGATCTCGTACAACGCTGTGTACTACTCCCTTCACAGAACAGCGCAAACTGGCTCAAACCAGAATAGAAAGAGGAGTGGGAGGCCCCAGTGCACAACTGAGAACAAGTAGATTAGAGTGTCTAGTTTGAGAAACAGACGCCTCACAAGTCCTCAACTGGCAGCTTCATTAAATAGTACCTGCAAAACACCAGTCTCAACGTCAACAGTGAAGAGGCGGCTCCGTGATGCCGGCCTTCTAGGCAGAGTTCCTCTGTCCAGTGTCTGTGTTCTTTTGCCAATCTTAATCTCTTCTTTCTATTGGCCAGTCTGAGATATGGCTTTTTCTTTGCAACTCTGCCTGGAAGGCCAGCATCCCGGAGTCGCCAATTCAATGTTGACGTTGAGACCGGTGTTTTGCAGGTACTATTTAATGAAGCTGCCAGTTGAGGACTTGTGAGGCGTCTGTTTCTCAAACTAGACACTCTAATGTACTTGTCCTCTTGCTCAGTTGTGCACCGGGGCCTCCCACTCCCTGTTCTGTGAAGGGAGTAGTACACAGCGATGTACGAGATCTTCAATTTCTTGCCAATTTCTTACATGGAATAGCCTTCATTTCTCAGAACAAGAATAGACTGACAAGTTTCAGAAGAAAGTCTTTGGTTCTGGCCATTTTGAGCCTGTAATCGAACCCACAAATGCTGATGCTCCAGATACTCAACTAGTCTAAAGAAGGCCAGTTTTATTGCTTCTTTAAATCGGCACAACAGTTTTCAGCTGTGCTAACATAATTACAAAAGGGTTTTCTAATGATCAATTAGCCTTTTAAAATGATAAACTTGGATTAGCTAACACAACGTGCCATTGGAACACAGGAGTGATGGTGGCTGATAATGGGCCTCTGTACGCCTATGTAGATATTCCATTAAAAATCTACAGTTTCCAGCTACAATAGTCATATACAACATTAACACTGTCTACACTGTATTTCCGATCAATTTGATGTTATTTTAATGGACAAAATATGTGCTTTTCAAACAAAACAAGGACATTTCTAAGTGACCCCCAACTTTTGAACGGTAGTGTATGTGCGCATATGAGCATATACAGTGCCTTCGTAAAGTATTCAGAGCCCTTGACTTTTTCTACATTTTGCTAGGTTAGACTTATTCTAAAATGTATCCAAAAAATGTTAGCTCCTCATCAATTTCCACACAATACCCCATAATAACAATGCAAAAAACAGTAAAAAAAAAAAAGGTTTTGCTAATTTATATATATATAAAACAACTGATATATCACATTTACATAAGTAGTCAGACCCTTACTCAGTACTTTGTTGAAGTACCTTTGGCAGTGATTCTTGGGTATGATGCTACAAGCTTGGCACATCTGTATTTGGGGAGTTTCTCCCATTCTTCTCTGCAAATCCTCTCAAGCTCTGTCAGGTTGGATGGGGAGCGTTGTTGCACAGCTATTTTCAGGTCTCTCCAGAGACGTTTGATCGGGTTCAAGTCTGGGCTCTGGCTGGGCCACTCTAGGACATTGAGACTTGTCCTGAAGCCACTCCTGTGTTGTTTTGGCTCTGTGCTTAGAATCATTGTCCTGTTGGAAGGTGAACCTTTGCCCCAGTCTGAGGTCCTGAGCACTCCAGAACAGGTTTTCGTCAAGGATCTCTCTGTACTCTCCTCTGTACATCTTTCCCTCAATCCTGACTAGTCTTCCAGTCCCTGCTGCTGAAAAACATCCTCACAACATGATGCTGCTACCACCATGCTTCAAGGTAGGGATGGTGCCAGGTTTCCTCCAGACGTGACGCTTGGCATTCAGGCCAAAGAGTTCAATCTTGGTTTCATCAGACCAGAGAATCTTGTTTCTCATGGTCAGAGAGTCTTTAGGTGCCTTTTGGCAAACTCCAAGCGGGCTGTCATGTGTCTTTTACTGAGGAGTGTCGTCCGTTTGGTCACTATACCATAAAGTCCTGATTGGTCAACTGCTGCGGAGATGGTTGTCCTTCTGGAAGGTTCTCCCATCTCCACAGAGGAACTCTAGAGCTTTGTCAGAGTGACCATTGGGGTCTTGGTCACCTCCCTGACCAAGGCCCTTTTTCATCGATTGCTCAGTTTGGCCAGGCTGCCAGCTCTAGGAAGTCTTGGTGGTTCCAAACATCTTCCATTTAAGAATGATGGAGGCCAATCTGTTCTTGGGGACCTTCAATGCTGCAGACATTTTTTGGTACCCTTCCCCAGATCTGTGCCTCGACACAATCCTGCGTGGGAGCTCTATGGACAATTCCTTCGACCTCATGGCTTGGTCTTTGCTCTGACATGCTCTGTCAACTGTGGGACCTTATATAGACAGGTGTGTGCCTTTCCAAATCATGTCCAATCAATTGAATTTTCCACAGGTGGACTCCAATCAAGTTTTAGAATAAGGCTGTAGCGTAACAAAATGTGGAAAAAGTCAAGGGGTCTGAATACTTTCCGAAGGCACTGCATGTGTGAGATTATGTGTGCGCACATTTCTGTGTATGGGTTAGTGTATGTTTATGACTGACCGGTAGCAGAGCCCACAATGTCTCTGGATGGTGACTCTGACATGGCGTCTGCCAGCCTCTCTCTCAGCCCCTCCTCGGTGGATTCCACCGAGCTCATGTGACGCAGGCCAAAGCTCTCTGGCCAGCTGCCACACACCTCCAGCAGGGTCACACTGCGGTCAAACGTCCCTGGAACACAAACACCCCCATTTAGAGACGGTCAGCACAACACAACCACACACACAGTCAGCAGAAACCCAAAACATGGTCAGTTAAGGTATAGAAAGTAGAAATTAGATATATGATCTGTTAAAGTGCACAGTAATCAGTTTAACCGTACACACTGTCAAAATACAAGCAAGAACCTTCTAATAGTCAGTATAACGGCATGCTCGCTACTGCCCACTTAGTCAGTCCAACCACATACACCACAGTCATTCCAAATACACAACTACATTCACAACCACACACTAAATCCATATAACCACACAGATGTTCAAGTGAAGTTCTGACATCAAACACCTAAGCTGTGTTTGAATACTCATACTAACCGCACTAACTGTACTATTTGTGATGTACATTGAGTATGTAGTATGCTTATTGGTTTTAGTATGGATATAGTTAGTATGCCAAACGTTCCCGGATGTCGTGCTACATTCCCCCAAAATTCGAAGAACACATGCAGTGGACACGATTCCCGTGCTTTTAGGGCCCATAATGCAATTCTCCAGAACATGGGCGTGGTATCACAACATTTTCAGATTTGAAGAAAATGGCGGAAAATATGCAGTCAAAGTCCGACGAGAGCGGATACAAATTTATTGCTTTAACTAATTCTGACAGATTTTAAGAAAATGTTGAGCAATGTAATAAAAAAGTAATGACTTTTCAAATAAGTTACAAGTTATGTTGGCTGTCAGTTAGCAATGCTAGCCTTATGAACTGCATAGCATTACAGCAGTTGCTTGTATGTACCGGTATGTTAGCTAGCTACCTAATGTTAGTTGGCTACTAGCACATCGAACTTGCCAGTATATTAACTACCCAACATTTATTGACTTGATTATTCACTTTATTCTTATCTAAGTGGTATAGTTGTTGTGTGATCTCAATGGACACTGTTAAAGATGTCTAGTTAGTTATTTGTTATGCTAACAAGCTAGCAAGAAGTTGCATAGCAACAGCATCAACTTCCAGTAGACAGGTGAAGTGCTAGTACACTCAACTGAAAGAATACCATTTGTTTACAGTACACTAACATTAACTAATAGTATGTAGTATATACAGTTGAATCAGAAGTTTACATACACTTAGGTTAGAGTCATGAAAACTTGTTTTTCAACCACTCCACAAATTTCTTGTTAAACTATAGTTTTGGGAAGTCGGTTAGGACATCTACTTTGTGCATGGCACAAGTAATTTTTCCAACAATTGTTTACAGAAAGACTAATTCACTGTATCACAATTCCAGTGGGTCAGAAGTTTATATACACTAAGTTGACTGTGCCTTTAAACAGCTTGGAAAGTTCCAGAAAATGATGTCATGACATTAGAAGCTTCTGATAGGCTAATTTACATAATTTGTGTCAATTGGAGGTGTACCTGTGGATGTATTTCAAGGCCTACCTTCAAACTCAGTGCCTCTTTGCTTGACATCATGGGAAAATCAAAAGAAATCAGCCAAGACCTCAAAATGTTTTTTGTTGACCTCCACAAGTCTGGTTCATCCTTGGGAGCAATTTCCAAACGCCTGAAGGTAACACGTTCATCTGTACAAACAATAGTATGCAAGTATAAACACCATGGGACCACGCAGCCGTTATACTGCTCAGGAAGGAGACGCGTTCTGTCTCCTAGAGATGAATGTACTTTGGTGCGAAAAGTGCAAATCAATCCCAGAACAACAGCAAAGGACCTTGTGAAGATACTGGAGGAAACAGCCGGAAGAGGACTGGCCACCCCTCATAGCCTGGTTCCTCTCTAGGTTTCTTCCTAGGTTCTGGCCTTTCTAGGGAGTTTTTCCTAGCTGGAGGAAATAGGTACAAAAGTATCTATATCCACAGTAAAACGAGTCCTATATCGACATAACCTGAAAGGCTACTCAGCAAGGAATAAGCCACTGCTCCAAAACCGCCATAAAAAAGCCAGACTACGGTTTGTAACTGCACATGGTGACTGCACATTGTAACTGCACATCGTACTTTTTGGAGAAATGTCCTCTGGTCTGATGAAACAAAAATAGAGCTGTTTGGCCATAATGACCATCATTATGTTTGGAGGAAAAAGGGGGAGTCTTGCAAGCCGAAGAACACCATCCCATCCGTGAAGCACGGACTGAAAAAGCGTATGCGAGCAAGTAGGCCTACAAACCTGACTCAGTTACACCAGCTCTGTCAGGAGGAATGGGCCAAAATTCACCCAACTTATTGTGGGAAGCTTGTGGAAGGCTACACGAAACGTTTGACCCAAGTTAAACAATTTAACTTCTCTATGGTAGGGGGCAGTATTTTGACGTCCGGATGAAAGGCGTGCCTGTAGTAAACTGCCTGCTACTCAGGCTCAGAAGGTAGGATATGCATATTATTAGTAGATCTGGATAGAAAACACTCTGAAGTTTCTAAAACTGTTTCAATGATGTCTGTGAGTATAACAGAACTCATATGGCAGGCAAAAACCTGAGAAAGATCCAACCAGGAAGTGTGGAAATCTGAGGTTTGTAGTTTTTCAAGTGATTGCCTATACAGTATACAGTGACTTAGGGTTCATTTTGCACTTCCTAAGGCTTCCACTAGATGTCAACAGTCTTTAGAACGTTGTTTCATGCTTCTACTGTGACTGGGGAGAGAATAAGAGCTCCTGGAAGAAGAGGAGTGAGAAAATGACATGAGCTCAGTGGCGTTCGCTCACGTGAGAGTTAGCTGTGTTCCTTTTCTTTCTTGAAGACATTGGAATTGTCCGGTTGGAATATTACTTAAGATTTATGATAAACATCCTAAAGGTTGATGCTATACATCGTTTGACATGTTTCTACGAACGTAAATATAACTTCTTTTGACTTTTCGTCGTGACATTTTGTGCGCGCTTCCTGCATTTGGAGTAGTGGACTAAACGCGCGAACAAAAAGGAGGTTTAAAAACAAACATTTATTGTGGAACTGGGATTCCTGGGAGTGCATTCTGATGAAGATCATCAAAGGTAAGTGAATATTTATAATGTAATTTTTGTCATTTCTGTTGACTCCAAAATGGCGGGTATCTGTATGGCTTGTTTTGATATCTGAGCGCTGTACTCAGATTATTGCAAAATTTGCTTTCGCCGTAAAGCTTTTTTGAAATCTGACACAGCGGTTGCATTAAGGAGAAGTGTATCTATAATTCTTTGAATAACTGTTGAATATTTTATCAACGTTTATGATGAGTATTTCTGTAAATTGATGTGCTCATTCACCGGAAGTTTTGGTAGGCAAAACATTTCTGAACATTACACGCCAATGTAAAAAGGGGGTTTTGGATTTAAATATGAAGTTTATCGAGCAAAACATACATGTATTGTGTAACATGAAGTCCTATGAGTGTCATCTGATGAAGATCATCAAAGGTTAGTGATTCATTTTAGCTGTATTTCTTGTTTATGTGACGCCTCTCCTTGCTTGGAAAATGGCTGTGTGGTTTTTCTTGTCTCGGTGCTGTCCTAACATAATCTAATGTCATGCTTTCGTTGTAAAGCCTTTTTGAAATCGGACAATGTGGTTGGATTAACGAGAAGTGTATCTTTAAAATGGGATATAATAGTTGTATGTTTGAGAAATTTGAATGAGATTTTTTGTTGTTTTGAATTTGCCGCCCTGCTATTTCACTGGCTGTTGAATAGTGTTTCCCACGACGCTAGCGTCCCACATACCCCAGAGAGGTTAAAGGCAATGCTAACAAATACTAATTGAGTGTATGTAAACTTCTGACCCACTGGGAATGTGATGAAAGAAATAAAAGCTGAAATAAATAATTCTCTCTACTACTATTCTGACATTTCACATTCTTAAAATAAAGTGGTGATTCTAACTGACCTAAAATGGGATTTTTACTAGGATTAAATATCAAGAACTGTGAAAAACTAAGTTTAAATGTATTTGGCTAAGGTGTATGTAAACTTCAGACTTCAACTGTACACTCATTAAGTATGTAGTATACATACACACTGAATTAAGTCAAGAGATTTAGTAGCTGGGACAAAGGATGCAGCTACTGACTATGGCCCTGGTTAAAGGGATACTTCGGGATTTTGGCAATGAGGGCCAGTCACTGCACTAACTCTAGAAAACACTACTGGGATGGAGGGATGACATCAAACAAGGGAAAGTTAAGAGCCACTGGACTGATAAACAGAGCGGAAAGAGAGAGAGATAGAGAGACAATAACTGACAGAAAAGGAGGCATGACAGAGCAGAGGAAAGAAAAAGGCAAAATAGAAAAGGACCTAGAGAGAAAAACACCAGAACAAGACTGGAATGATCTTTATCATAGAAGAGACGCTATTGTTGGTTGTCTGGTGGTTGTCTGGTGGGGTTGTTATTTGGTTGGTCTCTCTACCTGACACCTAGTCCCCTGACCCAGACTGGGTCTGTGTTATCAGAAGGAGCAGCGACAGTGGACCCTTTGATCTCAGAGTTAAGTTTAGTGGCTATCTAGGCCCTAGGTGTATGGAGGTCTGGCCAGCCTCAGCCACACTCTGGCCCACTGACAAGCTCTAATGCTGGGGCGAGAGCCTGCACGGGCTGCCCTGACAGGCCTGGTTTTACACACAGATAGGAAGGACCAGGTCTCCACTTGGCTATCTGCTGTTAAGACACACACTACACCGGGCCAGGCAGGAGAAGCTGATAACTTTGCACCACTTCATAAAAAATCTGTGTGTGTGACTCCTCAAAAGATCCCCCCTTGCCAGCAGGCCCACTATCAAAGCCATGGCCAAGAGCCTGCGTGCAGGGTGTTGTGGTGTGTGTGAGAGAGAGAGAGAACAGAAGCCCTGTGTGCCACAATAGCGCTCTTGAAGGTGACATTATGTTATTATGGTTACCAAGCGGTTGATTTGATGTTTTACCACAGTGTGGAATTGAATTTTCGACCGTTAAAACAACCCTCCGGCAATGCTGTGAAATGTGGCCTATCTTTGAGACCTCACTATGCTGGTATGTGAACCGTGAGCTAGTTCATTTATTTACATGGGCTGAGTATGTAATGAGTAAGTAATGCACATAGAGTGTGAGAGCTTGTGTTAGTCTGTGTCTGCGTGAGTCAGTGTGTCCTCCTGAATTCACTGTCACAGCACTCCAGATGCTCTATGGAGACTTCCTTCACAAATCTATTAACCCATCAGTCTCAATTAACATGATGGCAGGACCCTAATGGTACGACCTAATTTCTCTCTCTCTCTCACACACACACACACACACACACACACACACACACACACACACACACACACACACACACACACACACACACACACACACACACACACACACACACCACCCCTGGGGTTCACATCAACCATTACAGAGCAAAAACATTAAACACAACACAAACTACTACACCAAAGTATATCGTTTTAATTACTATTCCAAAACCACCATGACACTGACCAAATGGACAATTTTGGACGATATAGATGTACCCCCAGAGAATGGTGAGCCAGATATGTAGCTGTCAAGGTCAGTAGTCCCCCCCCTCTCTCCCTGCATCAGGGGTGATGTCTGCTTGTTTATCCCATGTGTAGCTCTGTGTTGTTGTTTTTGTCACACTGCTTTGCTTTATCTTGGCCAGGTCGCAGTTGTAAATGAGAGCTTATTCTCAACTGGCCTACCTGGTGAAATAAAGGTGAAATAAATAAAAATGTCTCCATGCTCCAGCATGTGACAGCAAGTCCCACTCCTCCACTCCGGTCAGTATCATGATGATGCTAATGAAATAACAGCCAGACTCCTCAGGGTTAGTAGGAACCGAGGGACGTAGTGAGTGTGGAGCAGCAGGATGGGATTCTTCCTCTGCAGGGTTAGTAGGAACCGAGGGACGTAGTGAGTGTGGAGCAGCAGGATGGGATTCTTCCTCTGCAGGGTTAGTAGGAACCGAGGGACGTAGTGAGTGTGGAGCAGCAGGATGGGATTCTTCCTCTGCAGGGTTAGTAGGAACCGAGGGACGTAGTGAGTGTGGAGCAGCAGGATGGGATTCTTCCTCTGCAGGGTTAGTAGGAACCGAGGGACGTAGTGAGTGTGGAGCAGCAGGATGGGATTCTTCCTCTGCAGGGTTAGTAGGAACCGAGGGACGTAGTGAGTGTGGAGCAGCAGGATGGGATTCTTCCTCTGCAGGGTTAGTAGGAACCGAGGGACGTAGTGAGTGTGGAGCAGCAGGATGGGATTCTTCCTCTGCAGGGTTAGTAGGAACCGAGGGACGTAGTGAGTGTGGAGCAGCAGGATGGGATTCTTCCTCTGCAGGGTTAGTAGGAACCGAGGGACGTAGTGAGTGTGGAGCAGCAGGATGGGATTCTTCCTCTGCAGGGTTAGTAGGAACCGAGGGACGTAGTGAGTGTGGAGCAGCAGGATGGGATTCTTCCTCTGCAGGGTTAGTAGGAACCGAGGGACGTAGTGAGTGTGGAGCAGCAGGATGGGATTCTTCCTCTGCAGGGTTAGTAGGAACCGAGGGACGTAGTGAGTGTGGAGCAGCAGGATGGGATTCTTCCTCTGCAGGGTTAGTAGGAACCGAGGGACGTAGTGAGTGTGGAGCAGCAGGATGGGATTCTTCCTCTGCAGGGTTAGTAGGAACCGAGGGACGTAGTGAGTGTGGAGCAGCAGGATGGGATTCTTCCTCTGCAGGGTTAGTAGGAACCGAGGGACGTAGTGAGTGTGGAGCAGCAGGATGGGATTCTTCCTCTGCAGGGTTAGTAGGAACCGAGGGACGTAGTGAGTGTGGAGCAGCAGGATGGGATTCTTCCTCTGCAGGGTTAGTAGGAACCGAGGGACGTAGTGAGTGTGGAGCAGCAGGATGGGATTCTTCCTCTGCAGGGTTAGTAGGAACCGAGGGACGTAGTGAGTGTGGAGCAGCAGGATGGGATTCTTCCTCTGCAGGGTTAGTAGGAACCGAGGGACGTAGTGAGTGTGGAGCAGCAGGATGGGATTCTTCCTCTGCAGGGTTAGTAGGAACCGAGGGACGTAGTGAGTGTGGAGCAGCAGGATGGGATTCTTCCTCTGCAGGGTTAGTAGGAACCGAGGGACGTAGTGAGTGTGGAGCAGCAGGATGGGATTCTTCCTCTGCAGGGTTAGTAGGAACCGAGGGACGTAGTGAGTGTGGAGCAGCAGGATGGGATTCTTCCTCTGCAGGGTTAGTAGGAACCGAGGGACGTAGTGAGTGTGGAGCAGCAGGATGGGATTCTTCCTCTGCAGGGTGGGGCTTTGCTTCTCCAATCCTCCTCTTTTCATTTCTCACTGACAATGTTCTAGGGACAACTGAAACATGAGGACATGATGTTCACAAGCATTTTAGTGACAGGAGAGAGAGAAGAGACAGACAGGAGAGAGAAGAGACAGACAGGAGAGAGAGAAGAGACAGATAGCAGAGAGAGAGAGAGTGAGGATGTGGACAGAAACACGTTTTTTCATCATGGTTAAACTAAAACCCAGGCTGGATTAGTTCTCTCCCAGCTGTTGGTTCACTGCCACACCGACTGAAGATCAGGCCCTACTTATCTCTCCCAACGCTAGTTTCCTTAAAGATTTAATCAGTGTGTGTGTGTTCACCTTTACAACAGGGCAGCAGCTCAGGATGGCACAGCTGGACACAAACAAAGACACACTGCACGCAACGCATAACAACCGGCCACAAGCCATCATCTCTGGGCTACCTGGCTGCTAAACAGCCTAACGACGGGAGGCTAACGGTTGGCTAGCTGATAGCGGTAATTCAATTAGGCTTTACTGCAGGGGGGTGGCATTAGAGTGATGGAGCTAACGAGGCTCAGGGCTGTAAACGGAGGGTTGTGACTCAGGGATGGAGGTTATTTGTGTTGGAAAAACAAACGCCTTCTGGTAACAAACTGCGTAAATCAGGATTTGACCGGAGGGAAGGCGACAGAGGTGTACATTTGGAAAGATACAGACTACCCCCCTGAGTTGGACCTGGACAGCCTGTACCTGGAGCAGGGAGGGCATGCCTGTCTTGGTGTGATGACTAGCTGGGCTGTGAGACGGCAGACTTGAGGTTGATGCTATGTCTTAATCAGTAGGCTCTGTCCTCACAGTGGTAGTCACACACACACACACACACACACACACACACACACACACACACACACACACACACACACACACACACACACACACACACACACACACACACACACACACACACACACACACACACACACACACACACACACACACACTTCCTCTTGCTCTGTGAACCAAGTCTGACAGAGTGTGTGTGACAGTGGCCAGGCAGGGCCATGGAGACTGGAGTCAGTGAAAGAGTGGAGAGCTGCCTGCCAGAGTAGTTTAGTGGTGGGCGACAGGTTAGTGTTAATGGAGATGGATTAACAACTGTGATAGGTAGCTAGGAGGTCTCTCTTTGCTCTTCACTAGATACCCTTTCTTTCATTACACTAGGCCCTGCTTTTAAATACATTTACTCCCCCCCTCTCTCTCCTGGGTCGGCTGAGCACTAGTAATCCTTTCAATAGTGGGGCTTGCCCGGGGTCAAAGACTCACAACCGCACACACATACACACAGACACACACACACACACAAACATGCATGCCCGGCTGCGCTCACATAGTCATCACACAGAACACGTAAGCAGGCACGCACACACACACACACGTAAGCACACACACACACACACACACACACACACACACACACACACACACACACACACACACACACACACAGGCTCTTCACTTTGCACCTCCCTGTTTAAAGCCAGTTTAAAGGAGAGTCAGAGGCGCAATGATAGCTAGTTCACGATTAGCCTTAAACCTTTAATAGGTGAGACAGTCTCTGCACTGTGTATGGTACTGTCAGACAGACTTCAAAGTCTCTGAGACACATATACACACACACACACACTAACACCCCTCTGTACTATAGTGTGTTTACATACAGTTCTGACTAGGGCTGTTGTGGTGACCACATTACTGCCACACCGGCATTCACGAGTCATGAAGGCAGTTCTGACTAGGGCTGTTGTGGTGACCACATTACCGCCACACCGGCATTCACGAGTCATGAAGGCAGTTCTGACTAGGGCTGTTGCGGTGACCACATTACTGCCACACCGGCATTCACGAGTCATGAAGGCAGTTCTGACTAGGGCTGTTGTGGTGACCACATTACTGCCACACCGGCATTCACGAGTCATGAAGGCAGTTCTGACTAGGGCTGTTGCGGTGACCATATTACCGCCACACCGGCATTCACGAGTCATGAAGGCAGTTCTGACTAGGGCTGTTGCGGTGACCATATTACCGCCACACCGGCATTCACGAGTCATGAAGGCAGTTCTGACTAGGGCTGTTGCGGTGACCACATTACCGCCACACCGGCATTCACGAGTCATGAAGGCAGTTCTGACTAGGGCTGTTGCGGTGACCATATTACCGCCACACCGGCATTCACGAGTCATGAAGGCAGTTCTGACTAGGGCTGTTGTGGTGACCATATTACCGCCACACCGGCATTCACGAGTCATGAAAGGCAGTCAAATTCCATGTGACCGTTTGTTTAGTCATGGTAATTAGGCTTCTCCAAGCCCCGATGCTGCTGGTCATTAGTAACCTACCAAACTTGCTAAGTGCCTGGTACTCAGCACTCTATTGTCCCTCTAATCATTCTGTCATCAATGCAAAAGTAATCGGAAATCTAATCAAACACTTAATGGGAGCTCATGTTGCGCAACATTTCTATAGGCTATGAAATTGTGTGAGAAAACAGAGTGAAGGCCTCTATTAAAAAGAGGATCTTTCTATAGACTAGGTCTACTATATTTCTCAACTTTCCTAATATTAAGCACATTGTTCATCTTTTCAACAGGAGTATAGACTACCTGGCTGGCATCAAAATTAACCACATGAAAAGCGTCCTCCCTTTCCCTATTTATGTATTTTTTCCCGCTGCCCCTGTTTCAATACAGGTGCATGACAATGGTTCATTCTAAATCAAAACAAATTTCACATGTATATATTATTTAGTATATGTAAAGACAAGATTAAATCAAGAATAGTCTGATGGGTGACAATATTACCCTATCACTTGTGAATGATGCCAAGCACAAGAAACTGCCTTGTTTTTTGTGACTTTTTCGAATCATAGTTGCACACCTCATGTAGCCTAGCCCATAGGCCTATATGTTTTGATAAGGTTTGTATCACAACTAAAGTGGACCAATAACTTCTTAAAATTAAGCACATTAATCCGCTTTACAAGGGGTTTCTCTTTCTTTCTTTCCCTCTCTCTTCTCTTGGAGGACCTGAGCCCAAGGACCATGCCTCAGGACTACCTGGCCTGATGACTCCTTGCTGTCCCCAGTCCACCTGGTCATGCTGCTGCTCGGTCTGGGGCTCCATGCAAGATCTCACCTCGTGGGGCATCATTGATCATGAGGAAGGTGAGAGATCAGCCCAGAACTACACGGCAGGACCTGGTCAATGACCTGAAGAGAGCTGGGACCACAGTCTCAAAGAAAACCATTAGTAACACACTACGCCGTCATGGATTAAAATCCTGCAGCGCACGCAAGGTCCCCCTGCTCAAGCCAGCGCATGTCCAGGCCTGTCTGAAGTTTGCCAATGACCATCTGGATGATCCAGAGGAGGAATGGGAGAAGGTCATGTGGTCTGATGAGACAAAAATAGAGCTTTTTGGTCTAAACTCCACTCGCCGCGTGTGTGTAAACCTGGTCAAGAACTACAGGAAACGTATGATCTCTGTAATTGCAATTACAAAGGTTTCTGTACCAAATATTAAGTTCTGCTTTTCTGATGTGTCAAATACTTATGTCATGCAATAAAATGCAAATTAATTACTTAAATCATACAATGTGATTTTCTGGATTTTTGTTTTAGATTCCGTCTCTCACAGTTGAAGTGTACCTATGATAAAAATTACAGACCTCTACATGCTTTGTAAGTAGGAAACACTGCCGATTTTGCAGGTTATCAAATACTTGTTCTCCCCACTGTACCTTGTCCCGGAACTGCTGTTTTGGACTCTCTCAGGTGCTGACCTGTTGCACCCTCTACAACCACTGTGATTATTATTATCTGACCCTGCTGGTCATCTATGAACATTTGAACATCTTGGCCATGTTCTGTTATAATCTCCCCCTGGCACAGGCAGAAGAGGACTGGCCACCCCTCAGAGCCTGGTTCCTCTCTAGTTTTCTTCCTAGGTTCTAGCCATTCTAGGGAGTTTTCCTAGCCACCATGCTTCTACATCTGCATTACTTGCTTTTTGGGGTTTAGGGCTGGGTTTCTGTACAGCACTTTGTGACATCGGCTGATGTAAAAAGGGCTTTATAAATACATTTGATTGAATTTGATTGATAAGCAGCTAGTGAGTTTCAAGTTTGGGGAAGATCATTTTCAAATAAAAATGCACTTTTATAATAAAAGCATGACATGCATAATTGTATTTGTGTTGACTTTTGATAATGGTGTTTCCCCGCTAATGAAACATTTGCGCTTACTGCCATGTGCACATTGCTGAGCTTATAATGTGAAGAAATAGCCTAATAGTTTATCAACATTTTAAGCTAAATGTTCTGATCTGTTTCGTAAGCCACATGGCGTAACATTTTTATGCTAGTGGTTGTATTAATTTGTGATCTATCGCATCCCACAACTGTCCCAGACTATGTTTACAATATTTATTTCACGAACAGAATAGGTTTACTTTTGTACTAACGGGAATAGTAGATTGACAGAGGCTAGTGCTTTTGCTGTTCGTTAGGCCTACTCATCTTGTTGGCTGACGAAACGTAAATGTGGACAGTTCTTCCAATATCTTCAATATGCACCTCGGAATTGGATAAGGACATGCGCAGTTGCGTCCCTGATGTGTCTGTCTTCACTTGTAGCCTGTGAGAAAGACCTGATCATGTGACGGAGAGCCATGTGAGTGAGATGCACTTCAGATTGCGCAGCACTCAGGGAGAAGGGCAACACGCAGCACTCAGGGAGAAGGGCACCACGCAGCACTCAGGGAGAAGGGCACCACGCAGCACTCAGGGAGAAGGGCACCACGCAGCACTCAGGGAGAAGGGCACCACGCAGCACTCAGGGAGAAGGGCACCACGCAGCACTCAGGGAGAAGGGCACCACGCAGCACTCAGGGAGAAGGGCAACACGCAGCACTCAGGGAGAAGGGCACCACGCAGCACTCAGGGAGAAGGACACCACGCAGCACTCAGGGAGAAGGGCACCACGCAGCACTCAGGGAGAAGGGCACCACGCAGCACTCAGGGAGAAGGGCACCACACAGCACTCAGGGAGAAGGGCACCACGCAGCACTCAGGGAAAAGGGCACCACACAGCACTCAGGGAGAAGGGCACCACACAGCACTCAGGGAGAAGGGCACCACGCAGCACTCAGGGAGAAGGGCACCACGCAGCACTCAGGGAGAAGGGCACCACGCAGCACTCAGGGAGAAGGGCACCACACAGCACTCAGGGAGAAGGACACCACGCAGCACTCAGGGAGAAGGGCACCACACAGCACTCAGGGAGAAGGACACCACACAGCACTCAGGGAGAAGGGCACCACGCAGCACTCAGGGAGAAGGGCACCACACAGCACTCAGGGAGAAGGACACCACGCAGCACTCAGGGAGAAGGGCACCACGCAGCACTCAGGGAGAAGGGCACCACGCAGCACTCAGGGAGAAGGGCACCACGCAGCACTCAGGGAGAAGGGCACCACGCAGCACTCAGGGAGAAGGGCACCACGCAGCACTCAGGGAGAAGGACACCACGCAGCACTCAGGGAGAAGGGCACCACGCAGCACTCAGGGAGAAGGACACCACGCAGCACTCAGGGAGAAGGGCACCACGCAGCACTCCGGGCCGCAAAAGGCATGGATTATTTTTTTGGGTGCATTACGGCCACAAAGGGGATGTCGCCGTGAAATTCGAGGCATTATGAAGTGCTTGTCAAATTGTGAATGAGAGACGATGAGTGTGTACAGCCTGCGCAAAAAACTAAGTAGAGCTCATGCCTTTCAAGTACTTTTTTCAAATCATTAGTCTTATAACATCAGAAAAATCGAAACATACAGCCCAATGTTTGTAGAACAACTAAAGTTACATTAATAACTAACTTAAGCATATAGGAGTACCTATTTCTTTCTTAACCGCTCAACACAGAATAGCCACATGTGCGCACTCCCTCAAATCTATAAAATATTTCAATTTTATTCAGCTTTGTTCAATTGTATTCTTCATACTATAAAATAATTCCACGGAATTGTAAGCAAATCTTGTTTGCATTAGGACAACTCAGTATGCTTTTCTGTACTTCTGAAATAAACTACATCATGCTTCTTTAGACCTGTCTAAAATAAATAAGTGATTTATTGTGATGGTGTAGGCTATATTACATGGATTTATTAGACTTTTTAAAATGTAGATGTTCCAAAAGTCTACATCAGTGTCATGTGTGGAAGACAGGAGATGCTAAATGTGTTTATGTTAATTAACGGTCAATTACCGTGAGACCGGCAGTTGTTTGCTTGACAATCACCGGCTGACAGAATGTTGTGACCACCACAGCCCTATATCTGACCCACATGCTCTCTCTCTCAGTGGGGGGACGATGAGGGCGACAGCATGGTTTGTCTTTGAACCGTTCAATAGGAAAAGTAAAGGGTCTAAAAGTGGCGGAAGGTTCAGTCAGTGAGATCAAAGGATAGAAGGGAGATAAGACCTCATTGTCCCAACAACATAACCCCCATACCAGGACGGTGAGAGTGACAAGGACACACAGATATCCCAGCAGATAATCACTCTCTGTTCTCTCTCTGTGTGTGGGATTAGACCTGTGACTCAGCCTGCCTCCCTTCTAATCTGAAACTGGAACCTGCATCATCAAAATGGCAGATAACGGGATACTGAAAATGCTGCACAGATTGTGGCTTGGATAAACTCCATGTGTGTGTGTCAATGTACACGTGACTGCACTGTATAGTTCCCAAACACACCAGTTCCATATGTTCACGTGTTTTGACCCTGAGCAATGGTACCACATATATGTGTCTGTGTTTGCACACGCACCATGTAAAAACACAGAGCACCATGTGATGTCTTCTTCAGTACTGATTACACTGGCTTGTCAAATGAAGTGGTGTGCACACAGTTATGAGGGCACCTGAGAGGGGACAGATTGGCTATCGAGAGAGCACACACACCTCCCAATATAAATGACTGATAGAGTACGAGTGGCCTGGCATGTTGCAGGCTGGGTCTCTGGTGTACGGAGCAAAGAAATATGGCAACATTGTTTATTCCTGGATAGGAATGTTCGCTATCTTATCAACACAATAAAATATATATTTTTTTCACAGCAGTTTTAGGTTTAAAATATTCTCTTTGGAATCCAGTCATAGGTTAGTCAGGACATTGACTGGGTCCAGTTATTCTTCATTCTACAGTCTAACTAGGTCTACCTTACCATGCCCTGTGCCCTCCAACCTCACCCCCCTCCTGTCCCTCGTCATACCCCACCACAGGTTCTCCAGGTCCCCATAAGCCACCATCAAACATGGCGCCGCCGGGTGCAGTGACCGGGCCACCCTGGAGGCCACCCTGGAGGCCCCCCTGGAGGCCAACCTGGAGGCCAACCTGGAGGCCCCCCTGGAGGCCCCCCTGGAGGCCAACCTGGAGGCCACCCTGGAGGCCACCCTGGAGGCCCCCCTGGAGGCCAACCTGGAGGCCAACCTGGAGGCCAACCTGGAGGCCACCCTGGAGGCCAACCTGGAGGCCAACCTGGAGGCCAACCTGGAGGCCAACCTGGAGGCCAACCTGGAGGCCCCCCTGGAGGCCCCCCTGGAGGCCACCCTGGAGGCCACCCTGGAGGCCACCCTGGAGGCCACCCTGGAGGCCAACCTGGAGGCCACCCTGGAGGCCAACCTGGAGGCCAACCTGGAGGCCCCCCTGGAGGCCCCCCTGGAGGCCAACCTGGAGGCCAACCTGGAGGCCCCCCTGGAGGCCCCCCTGGAGGCCAACCTGGAGGCCCCCCTGGAGGCCCCCCTGGAGGCCAACCTGGAGGCCACCCTGGAGGCCAACCTGGAGGCCACCCTGGAGGCCAACCTGGAGGCCACCCTGGAGGCCAACCTGGAGGCCCCTCTGCCTTATGGGGCCTATGGATCTGGCTTGAAGGTCTGTTCTGCCAGTGTTTTGATGGCTCTGACCACTTAACAACACAGGAGAGAGACAGGGGGAATACATGAAAAGGGAAGTGAATGTGCCTTGCTGGGGGACATGACCGCTCTGTTTTCTCCTTCTCTCGTTCTTTATCCAGGACCCTGTGCTGGAGGGGTGTGTGTATGTGTTCGGGCCGTGTGGTGATGATGGGTTGAGGAGGTGCCCTGGGCTTGATTATAGAGGAGCCATGGGTTTGACACAGAGAAGACCTCACCAGGGTGTGTTTCCTGACAAACGGCAGGCGTGGTCTGACAGTGACGACGTGTGTGTGTGTGTGTGTACTTCTACGGCCTGGTGCCGAGGGGTCACCCTCAGGGCGGAGAACCACGCCTTAACACTCCCTTGGTCAAACAGCAGGTTTCACTACAACCCAACATGGCAACACAGAGACCCAAATAGCCTTCATATCTTTCCCCAGAATCTGGCAACCCAGCAAACACAACGGATGGACTGCAAATGAGCCCTATGGGCTATGGTCAAAAGTAGTCTACTACAGCATATAGGGAATTTGAGACAAATACAATCCCATGCCACTTCTAACTTAACACTGACTTTTCTGGTTCTATCCCATTAAAAATAATGTATATAGCATCTCCCCAACCCAAACACCTTGGGGAGACTTGTCCCTTCACCTTATTACCATAAGTGGCTAACCACACCTAAACAAAGTGTGGGTCTAGGTAAAACATGGACTGTCTGTGGAAAACAAAGGCCTATCTTTGGTAGTGCACTTCATGGTTTAGCAGTGGTTAATTGATTTCAGGAAGTATCATGTTGCAGTGTAATTGAATGAGGCTAATGTGATGATGTGGTGACGGTCAGGAGTTACACACTGATGTTCAGGCCCATTTGTTTCCTTGACAGGACAGGAATGTGTCTCACTCTCTCTCACACGCTCTCTCCCTCCCTCCGTTGTCATAATCGCTCTCTTTCCCATGGTAACAACCCCATCCCCAATTGCTATAAGATCACAGAGGGGACCTACTTCCAGGAAGTAAAATCTGCTTTTGGAGAGAATCCTCTCTATTGGAGAGGATTCAACACCTAAAGTACCTCTAATCTCATTGATCACATAACACTGATCACGCCACCATGTAAGACCAGGAGAGTGTGTATGTGTGTGTCTGTGCTTGGGTTATCAATCATAGACACAAGTGGTTTGTCTTTCTTGGGTACAACCCACAATCCATCTTAAAAGGAAGTAATCTGATTGGACTAGAAATGTGTTAGGTTGTTTAGTTAGTTCAGTTCTGATGTGATGTAGAGAGCTTTAGTTCAGTTCTGATGTGCTGTAGAGAGCTTTAGTTCAGTTCTGATGTGCTGTAGAGAGCTTTAGTTCAGTTCTGATGTGATGTAGAGAGCTTTAGTTCAGTTCTGATGTGATGTAGAGAGCTTTAGTTCAGTTCTGATGTGATGTAGAGAGCTTTAGTTCAGTTCTGATGTGATGTAGAGAGCTTTAGTTCAGTTCTGATGTGATGTAGAGAGCTTTAGTTCAGTTCTGATGTGATGTAGAGAGCTTTAGTTCAGTTCTGATGTGATGTAGAGAGCTTTAGTTCAGTTCTGATATGATGTAGAGAGCTTTAGTTCAGTTCTGATGTGCTGTAGAGAGCTTTAGTTCAGTTCTGATGTGATGTAGAGAGCTTTAGTTCAGTTCTGATGTGATGTAGAGAGCTTTAGTTCAGTTCTGATGTGATGTAGAGAGCTTTAGTTCAGTTCTGATGTGATGTAGAGAGCTTTAGTTCAGTTCTGATGTGATGTAGAGAGCTTTAGTTCAGTTCTGATGTGATGTAGAGAGCTTTAGTTCAGTTCTGATGTGATGTAGAGAGCTTTAGTTCAGTTCTGATGTGATGTAGAGAGCTTTAGTTCAGTTCTGATATGATGTAGAGAGCTTTAGTTCAGTTCTGATGTGATGTAGAGAGCTTTAGTTCAGTTCTGATGTGATGTAGAGAGCTTTAGTTCAGTTCTGATGTGATGTAGAGAGCTTTAGTTCAGTTCTGATGTGATGTAGAGAGCTTTAGTTCAGTTCTGATATGATGTAGAGAGCTTTAGTTCAGTTCTGATGTGATGTAGAGAGCTTTAGTTCAGTTCTGATGTGATGTAGAGAGCTTTAGTTCAGTTCTGATGTGATGTAGAGAGCTTTAGTTCAGTTCTGATGTGATGTAGAGAGCTTTAGTTCAGTTCTGATGTGATGTAGAGAGCTTTAGTTCAGTTCTGATGTGATGTAGAGAGCTTTAGTTCAGTTCTGATGTGATGTAGAGAGCTTTAGTTCAGTTCTGATGTAGAGAGCTTTAGTTTAGTTCTGATGTGATGTAGAGAGCTTTAGTTCAGTTCTGATGTGATTGTGTCCTAAACCAAGTATTCACCTGGAACAAGTTATTTTCTCTCATCTTTGTCTCATTCTGTCATTTTGCCAAAAGCTGCTTATCTGGCTGTCGCTGGACCCTCTCCTGGGAGGGTGAGAGGATGCTCCTTCCCTCACTCAATCTATCCACGGGTATTCACAAAATCTGACCCTAGTCATTAACAGTGGACTGTATTGTTGTCTGTAGAGTTCTCAACATACTGTACAACAATACTCTGATAACGCTTTGATGGTTTTAGAGTCTTTCACATCAATCATGTAACGGAGTTCGAGCAGAGCCATCTCCAAACTCTGGCATGGGAAAATGAATACAGCACATACATTGACGCACACACATATTCCATAAGAGGTTATGATCACAGCTGTTCTTTCATAATGGGGCATTCAGATCTTACTAGAATATTATTGTTGAGTTGTGAAGTATGTTGGGAAAAAGAAAGTGTGTTCCTACATAGTTAAAGGTCCAATGCAGCTGTTTTTATCTCAATATCAAATCATTTCTGGGTAACAATTAAGTGCCTCATTGTAATTGTTTTCACTTACAATGGTCATAAAGAAACAAAAATAGCTTCTTAGCAAAGGGAAATTTCTCAAGCAATAATTTTGCTAGGTCTCTTTGGGAGTGGTCTAAGTGGGGAAAGAAAAACTGACAATTTGCTGTTATTGGCAAAGAGAGGTTTGGAACTCTCCTTCTTATTGGTTATTAACTAATTTACTGCATGGTGAAGTCACCATGGAAGGCGAAAACTCCATCCAATCAAAACAGGCTGACATTTCTGGCTGTCTTTCCAAACAGCTTTTACTAAAAAAGGACATTATCATAACTTTTCCAATTTCACAGTATTATTTCAAGCTCAGTGTAATATATATATATATATATATATATATATATATATATATATATATATATATATATATAAACCACAGGAAAATCACATTTTAGACTGCACAGGGCCTTTAAGGTGGCCTCTCTGTCATTACTCTAGTCTGGTCTATTCACCTCTCATTTATATCTCCATTCAGTCATTTTGGCCGAAAACCGCTTATCTGGCTTTCGCTGAACCCCTCTGGAGGGAGGATGAGAGAATGCGCCTTCCCTCACTCAATCCATCCCTAAATCAAAGGTTATTCACAGAATCCAACCCTAGTCAACTACATTTGGAATGGCATTAGCAACACTAGGAATGGACTGTATAGGCTGTAGATTGCTCAATGTGTGTGTGTGTGTGTGTGTGTGTGTGTGTGTGTGTGTGTGTGTGTGTGTGTGTGTGTGTGACTGAGTGCGCCACTGTATCTACAGTAAATAAAGAAAAAAGTCACATATTCTAAATATGCTCCTAATAATTGAATGGATACACAACCATTAGTCAATGTATCTGCCTCAGCCCTGGGTCCAGCCCCTGCCTGGCCTCCAAACAAGCTCTGGAAATCCTCACCCCACATACCTGCAGTAAAAGTGTCAGGAGCTGCGCTTTTATTACGCACGGACGCACGCCCGCCCGCACACACACACACACGCAGCGTTGAGATCTTGATACACACACGTCCAGCCCTGCCTGTCTCTCTCCAGTCTTCCATAATGGAGATCACCAAACATTTACAGATGAATAGTCTAGATCCATATTGACATAGACAGACATGCCTTGATACAGTAATAATGACATTAACCACACAGAAGCTGTCACAGACTCAGGCGTCATTAAGCTGTCAGTCACTGCTGCATGCCAAATGGCACCCTATTCCCTATATAGTGCACTACTTTTGACAAGGGCCTCTGATAAAAAGTAGCACACTATAGAGGGTATAGTGGGGCAATTTAAGATTAATAAAGTTAATATTCAGTTAAGAGTAATCAACACAATGCTTAGCATATGTTTTCCCTTTATATTATAGACATGATTTCCAGTGTTCTATTTGGGACACTCATTTTGATGGTCACTAGATTTGATACTGAACATTACGGAGGTTTTTAATTTTATTTCACCAGGTAGGCCAGTTGAGAATAAGCTCTCATTTACAACTGCGACGTGGCCAAGATAAAGCAAAGCAGTGCAACAAAAACAACACAGAGTTACACATGGGATAAACAAACATACATTCAATAACACAATAGAAAAGGTTTATGTACAGTGTGTGCAAATGTAGGAAGATTATGGAGGTAAGGCAATAAATAGGCCATAGAGGCAAAAATAATTACAATTCAGCATTAACACTGGAGTGATAGATGTGCAGATGATGATGTGCAAGTAGAGATACTGGGGTGCAAAATAGCAAAAACAAAATAACAATATGGGGATGAGGTAGTTGGGTGTGCTATTTACAGATGGGCTGTGTACAGGTGCAGTGATCGGTAAGCTGCTCTGACAGCTGATGCTTAAAGTTAGAGAGGGAGATATGTCCCCAGCTTCAGTGATTTTTGCAATTCGTTCCAGTCATTGGCAGCAGAGAACTGGAAGGAAAGGCGCCCAAAGGTGGTGTTGGCTTTGGGGATCACCAGTGAAATATACCTGTTGGAGCGCGTGCTACGGGTGGGTGCTGCTATGGTGACCAGTGAGCTGAGATAAGGCGGGGCTTTACCTATTAAAGACTTATAGATGACCTGGAGCCAGTGGGTTTGGCGATGAATATGTAGCGAGGGCCAGCCAACGAGAGCATACAGGTCGCAATGGTGGGTAGTATATGGGGATTTGGTGACAAAACGAATAGCACTGTGATAGACTACATCCAATTTGCTGAGTAGAGTGTTGGAGGCTATTTTGTAAATGACAACGCCGAAGTCAAGGATCGGTAGGATAGTCAGTTTTACGAGGGTATGTTTGGCAGCATGAGTGAAGGAGGCTTCGCTGCGAAATAGGAAGCCGATTCTAGATTTAATTTTGGATTGGAGATGCTTAATGTGAGTCTGGAAGGAGAGTTTACAGTCTAACCAGACACCTAGGTATTTGTAGTTGTCCACATATTCTAAGTAAGAACCGTCCAGAGCAGTGATGCTAGTCGGGCGGGCGGGTGTGGGCAGCAATCGGTTGAAGAGCATGCATTTAGTTTTACTAGCAGTTGGAGGCCACGGAAGGACTGTTGTATGGCATTGAAACTCGTCTGGAGTTTTGTTAGCACAGTGTCCAAAGAAGGGCCAGATGTATACAGAATGGTGTCGTCTGCGTAGAGGTGGAACAGAGAATCACCAGCAGCAAGAGCGACATCCTTGATATATACAGAGAAAAGAGTCGGCCCAAGAACTGAACCCTGTGGTACCCCCATAGATAGAGACTGCCAGAGGTCCGGACAACAGGCCCTCCGATTTGACACACTGAACTCTATCAGAGAAGTAGTTGGTGAGGCAGTCATTTGAGAAACCAAGGCTATTGAGTCTGCCGATAAGAATGTGGTGATTGACAGAGTCGAAAGCCTTGGCCAGGTCGTTTAGGACCTTGAGCGTGGCTAAGGTGCACCCATGATCAGCTCGGAAACCAGACTGCATACTGGAGAAGGTAAGGTGGGATTCGAAATGATTGGTAATCTGTTTGTTAGGCAGGATGAATATAGGTCTATAAGGGTTCTCATATCTGTTGATAGCGATTGATGCCAAACTGGAGGTACAAGGAGTGAGGACACTGATCGTTAGTGCATTCTGTTACCCTGTGTGGTTCTGTAGCAGATGATGTGACTTCCTACAGGCCTCTAAGACAAAACAGACAGAAGACACTGGCAACAGCACAAATACAACAGCAAACAAACAGTGGATGTGTGTGTGTGTGTGTGTGTGTGTGTGTGTGTGTGTGTGTGTGTGTGTGCAGGCATGTGTGTGGTGTTTGTAAAGTAAAACAACATGCTTCCTTACATACTGCAACGCCAACTAGTGACATCAGGTGACAACTAGAAACAACTACATGTCCAAACTACCAGTTCATCTATTTGTCCTTTGAACTCCTCTAGGGACACCAGGTAATGTAGTTTTAGGTTGGCTTGGAGGGGATTCAAATAAAATAAAATAAAATGTATTTGTCACATACACATGGTTAACAGGTGTTAATGCAAGTGTAGCGGAATGCTTGTGCTTCTAGTTCCGACCATGCAGTAATATTTAACAAGTAATCTAACAATTCCACAACAACTACCCTGTACACACAAGTGTAAAGGAATGAATACGAATATGTACATAAAAATATATAAATGAGTGATGGCCGAACGGCATAGGCAAGATGTAATAGATGGTATGGAGTACAGTATATACATATGAGATGAGTATTGTAGGGTATGAAAACATATAAAGCAGCATTGTTTAAGGTGGCTAGTGATACTTACATCAGGATGGCAAGATGCAGTAGATGGTATAGAGTACAGTATATACATATGAAATGAGTAATGTAGGTTATGAAAACATTATATAAAATGGCATTGTTTAAAGTGGCTAGTGATACATCTAATTACATCAAGATGGCAAGATGCAGTAGATGGTATGGCGTACAGTATATACATATGAGATGAGTAATGTAGGTTATGAAAACATTATATAAAATGGCATTGTTTAAAGTGGCTAGTGATACATCTAATTACATCAAGATGGCAAGATGCAGTAGATGGTATGGCATACAGTATATACATATGAGATGAATAATGTAGGTTATGTAAACATTATCTAATATAAATAATATAAAGTGGCAAGTGATAAATTGATTACATCAATTTTCCCATTATTAAAGTGGCTTGAGTTGAGTCAGTATGTTGGCAGCACCCACTCAATGTTAGTGATGGCTGTTTAACAGTCTGATGGCCTTGAGATAGAAGCTGTTTTTCAGTCTCTCGGTTCCAGCTTTGATGCACCTGTACTGACCTCGTCTTCTGGATGATAGCTGGGTGAACAGGCAGTGGCTGGGTGGTTGCTGTCCTTGATGATCTTTTTGGCCTTCCTGTGACATCGGGTGGTGTAGGTGTCCTGGAGGGCAGGTAGTTTGCACCCGGTGATGCGTTGTGCAGACCTCACTACCCTCTGGAGAGCCTTCCGGTTATGGGCGGAGCAGCTGCCGTACCAGGCGGTGATACAGCCCGACAGGATGCTCTCGATTGTGCATCTGTAAAAGTTTGTGAGTGTTTTTGGTGACAAGCCGAATTTCTTCAGCCTCCTGAGGTTGAAGAGGCGCTGCTGCGCCTTCTTCACCACGCTGTCTGTGTGGGTGGACCATTTCAGTTTGTCCGTGATGTGTACGCCGAGGAACTTGAAATTCTCCACCTTCTCCACTACTGTCCCGTTGAAGCGGATGTGGGGATGCTCCCTCTGCTGTTTCCTGAAGTCCACGATCATCTCTTTTGTTTTGTTGACATTGAGTGCGAGGTTATTTTCCTGACACCACACTCCGAGGGCCCTCACCTCCTCCCTGTAGGCCGTCTCGTCGTTGTTGGTAATCAAGCCTACCACTGTAGTGTCGTCTGCAAACTTGATGATTGAGTTGGAGGCGTGCATGGCCACGCAGTCGTGGGTGAACAGGGAGTACAGAAGAGGGCTGAGAACGCACCCTTGTGGGGACCCAGTGTTGTGGATCAGCGGGGTGGAGATGTTGTTACCTACCCTCACCACCTGGGGGCGGCCCGTCAGGAAGTCCAGGACCCAGTTGCACAGGACGGGGTCGAGACCCAGGGTCTCGAGCTTAATGATGAGTTTGGAGGGTACTATGGTGTTAAATGCTGAGCTGTAATCGATGAACAGCATTCTTACATAGGTATTCCTCTTGTCCAGATGGGTTAGGGCAGTGTGCAGTGTGATGGCGATTGCGTCGTCTGTGGACCTATTGGGTCGGTAAGCAAATTGGAGTGGGTCTAGGGTGTCAGGTAGGGTGGAGGTGATATGGTCCTTGACTAGTCTCTCAAAGCACTTCATGATGACGGAAGTGAGTGCTACAGGGCGGTAGTCATTTAGCTCAGTTACCTTAGCTTTCTTGGGAACAGGAACAATGGCGGGCCCTCTTGAAGCATGTGGGGACAGCAGACTGGGATAAGGTTGATTGAATATGTTTGTAAACACACCAGCCAGCTGGTCTGCGCATGCTCTGAGGACGCGGCCGGGGATGCCGTCTGGGCCTGCAGCCTTGCGAGGGTTAACACGTTTAAATGTTTTACTCACGTTGGCTGCAGTGAAAGAGAGCCCGCAGGTTTTGGTAGCGGGCCGTGTTAGTGGCACTGTATTGTCCTCAAAGCGAGCAAAAAACTTGTTTAGTCTGTCTGGGAGCAAGGCATCGTGATCCGCGACGGGGCTGATTTTTCTTTTGTAGTCCGTGATTGACTGTAGACCCTGCCACATACCTCTCGTGTCTGAGCCGTTGAATTGCGACTCCACTTTGTCTCTGTACTGACGCTTAGCTTGTTTGATTGCCTTGTGGAGGGAATAGCTACACTGTTTATATTCGGTCATGTTTCCGGTCACTTTGCCCTGATTAAAAGCAGTGGTTCGCGCCTTCAGTTTTGCGCGAATGCTGCCATCAATCCACGGTTTGGTACGACATCACCGATGCACTTATTAATGAACTCGCACACCGAGTCAGCGTATTCGTCAATGTTGTTGTTCGCAGCAATGCGGAACATATCCCAGTCCACGTGATCGAAGCAATCTTGAAGCGTGGAATCCGATTGGTCAGACCAGCGTTGAACAGACCTGAGGGCTGGAGCTTCCTGTTTTAGTTTCTGTCTATAGGCTGGGAGCAACAAAATGGAGTTGTGGTCAGCTTTTCCAAAGGGAGGGCGGGGGAGGGCCATATATGCGCCGCGGAAGTTAGAATAACAGTGGTCTAGGGTTTTTCCCGCCCTGGTAGCACAACCGATATGCTGATAGAATTTGGGGAGCCTTGTTTTCAGATTAGCCTTGTTAAAATCCCCGGCTACAATAAATGCAGCCTCAGGATATGTGGTTTCCAGTTTACATAGAGTCCAATGAAGTTCTTTCAGGGCCGTCGATGTATCTGCTTGGGGGGGGATATACACGGCTGTGATTATAATTGAAGAGAATTCTCTTGGTAGATAATGCGGTCGGCATTTGATAGTGAGAAATTCTAAGTCAGGTGAACAAAATGACTTGAGTTCCTGTATGTTGTTATGATCACACCACGTCTCGTTAATCATAAGGCATACACCCCCACCCTTCTTCTTACCAGAGAGATGCTTGTTTCTGTCGGCGTGATGCGAGAAGAAACCAGGTGGCTGTACCGACTCAGATAGTGTGTCTCGAGTGAGCCATGTTTCCGTGAAACAAAGAACGTTACAGTCTCGGATGTCTCTCTGGATTGCTACCCTTGCTCGGATTTCGTCTACCTTGTTGTCAAGAGACAGGACATTGGCGAGTAGTATGCTCGGGAGCGGTGCACGATATGCCCGTCTACGGAGCCTGACCAGAAGACCGCTCCATCTGCCCCTTCTGCGGCGTCGTTGTTTTGGCTCGCCGGCTGGGATCCGATCCATTGTCCTGGGTGGTGGGCCAAACAGAGGATCCACTTCGGGAAAGTCGTATTTCTGGTCGTAATGTTGGTGAGTTGACGTTGCTCTTATATCCAATAGTTCCTCCTAACTGTATGTAGTAAAACCTAAGATTACCTGGGGGTAACAATGTAAGAAATAACACATAAAAAAGCCAAATACTGCATAGTTTCCTAGGAACGCGAAGCGAGGCGGCCATCTTTGTCGGCGCCTACACCAGGTACTGTAATTTTAGGTTGGCTTGGAGGGGATTCCAACACCAGGTACAGGAGTTTTAGAGTGGCTTGGAGGGAATTCCAACACCAGGTACAGGAGTTTTAGATTGGCTTGGAGGGAATCCCAACACCAGGTACAGGAGTTTTAGATTGGCTTGGAGGGAATCCCAACACCAGGTACTGTAGTTTTAGGTTGGCTTGGAGGGGATTCCAACACCAGGTACTGTAGTTTTAGGTTGGCTTGGAGGGGATTCCAACACCAGGTACCGGAGTTTTAGGTTGGCTTGGAGGGAATTCCAACACCAGGTACTGTAGTTTTAGGTTGGCTCGGAGGGAATCCCAACACCAGGTACAGGAGTTTTAGGTTGGCTTGGAGGGAATTCCAACACCAGGTACAGGAGTTTTAGGTTGGCTTGGAGGGAATTCCAACACCAGGTACAGGAGTTTTAGGTTGGCTTGGAGGGAATTCCAACACCAGGTACAGGAGTTTTAGGTTGGTTTGGAGGGAATTCCAACACCAGGTACAGGAGTTTTAGGTTGGCTTGGAGGGAATTCCAACACCAGGGGGCTGAGTAATGAAATTACCTTTTCCATGCTCGGTTGTCATTTTCAGGAGTCTTAGCACAAAACAAGATTGAGATCTGTGCTTGTGTGCATTTTCATTTCGAGTAAACAAGAGGATAGATAAAATGGCAATTTTCCTAAAATACCCTTATAAATAAGAATGTACCAGTGTTTGAGCCTGGTGTTGCCAACCAACAGCACTGGTGAGTTAGACGTCTCTGATTGGTGACAACATGAAGGGCTGCATGATACACACAGTCAAGAGCCTACAGTGTAGAGCTTGAGGCTTGCACATACATAGTCCAATACAGAGTGAAAAGTACAATGAATCAACTATTTTCTGGCGGCAAAGGAACACTATGCTTTGGGCTGGTAATAAAACCCAATACGCAGCTTGAGTTTCCTGACAAGGTTCTCTACATGGGTGGTGAAGCTCAACTTCTCATCCACCCAAACATTTGTACGTTTTGACTTGCTCTATAAAATGTCCTTCCAAGCTAGTAATTACATGGTTTTCAGAGTGTTTAGTGTTAGAAAATACTATGCATTTTGTTTTAGAGGAATTTAGAACAAGCTTCAAATTGTACCGGTTCTGTTGAAGGATGTAAAAAGCTGTAAAAGCCAAAGTCAACTGCTGCCACTTGAATAAAGAACAGTGTCATCCGCATAGAAATCTGCTGTCTCAATATCTCCCAATGTTGTTGATCTAGATAATAAACAGGGGACCTAAAATTGATCCTTGAGGCACACCCAAGCACAACTCCACAGAGTCCGACTTGCAAGCATCTGCCTTAACACACTGGGTTCTATTTGACAGGCAGTTCAAACCACTCCAGAGCATGACCAGTAATCCCTGCTCCAAGACATGGTCCACAGTGTCAAACGCCTTTGACAAGTCTATGAATATAGATACTCAATGCAGCTTCCTATCCAGGGCACAGTGAACATCATTCAAAACCTTCAAAGTTGCTGTGACAGTACTGTGGCCAGACCTGAAACGCGATGTGAGGCACACATCAACGTCTGGTCTCCTTTTGTTTCACCCGGAAATTCCTATTATAGAGGTAACATGGTGCCTTTTGGAACACAGTCATAGACATTAACAACCAGCTGCCCATACATACTGATCTGAAGTCAGTTTTGATAATGGACTCATTTTAGGATTTAAGGGTTGACTTGTAAAATGGGATGATGTCAAGGTGTTTTTAAGAGCTATGTAGGTTAGGCTCAAACACAGGAGGGATCCACACACACACACACACACACACACACACACACACACACACACACACACACACACACACACACACACACACACACACACACACACACACACACACACACACACACACACACACACACACACACACACACACTTTAAAGAGAAGAGCAGTGATGTGTTGGTGTGTGACATCTGGGAGTGTAATCAGTGGTTCTTTTTCAAGAGCTGCCAAAGCAAATAGGCCAATAGCAAATCCACTTTACAGATCGATCTACACTGGCCCACGCCAACACACACGTTATTTACATAAATTCTCTAAATCTAACACACACACACACACACACACACACACACACACACACTGGTCATTTTATATTATGAAAGCTGCTGTTAAATGTCAAAACATATAGGCCTAGTTCTTATTTCAAAAATCTATAACGGGCCAAAAGCATCAGTCACCTGTTGTGATTTATCCCCTGGCATCAACATCACACACACTCACTATAAACACAGCAGGTTGAGAAACACACCATATTATATTTCTGCATGAAGTTTCTACAAGTAATTCTCTGTTTGCTTATTTAAAGTTTTCAGACAGATATTAAAAAGACAGCAACATAGAAACAAATAAACAAAGGGAATATTGTTTTTGGGGAGTAGCAACATTTTCAAAGAGCCCAAAATGGAGAGAAGTCATGGTGGATAAACTGGTTCCGTATGGAGTTGGACAACAAGTCCGGTGCAACGTGGATACGTCATCCATTTTGTTTGGGCGACAGTCTTGAACAACAATGGAGACTAGACACATGAACAGCCACACGCATCGTGCATGTGTACACAGCAACAACACAACAGTACCACGACACAGCGCGTTTGTTCATGTGCATGGGAGAGATGGAGCGGAAAACGAACAAGATCGGCTGTGCTGATTTGACATTTCATGAAGTCACAGCCAAGATGAAATGAAAGAAAACGTTGCACTGTGTTCTTGTGTGTGTGTGTGTGTGTGTGTGTGTAGCCAAGTGCAGGAGACAGCCTCCATTAAGATCTCCAATGAGCTGTGCCTCTCCTGAGACAGGAAACCACACACAAACACTATGATATCAGCTCTTCCAGCTACCTAGAATACTCTATGGCTCTGACAGTTCTGTTAAGTAACCCTTATTATATAGAATATGGAGGATTCAATCTAGATTTATACTGTTTGCTTCTCCTCATGGAGAATGTAGCAGTGGCGTGTACTTTCTGTGTGCTTTGACTAAGGGTGCTACTGGGTCTCCATGGTTGAGGGTGTCGCTGATAGAAATTGATTAAATAGAATAAAGTATATTCTGTTCCCAAGGACACACACACACACACACACACACACACACACACACACACACACACACACACACACACACACACACACACACACACACACACACACACACACACACACACACACGTCTAAACATCTTTCAGGACATAAATCTAAAATCTCTGTATTAGACATCCTTCTGTTTTACAGAGAGAAGCCAGGTCACTGGAGGAGTGATATCACAGAGAGAGAGAGAGAGAGAGTAACAGAGTAACAGAGTAACAGAGTAGGCCAGACAAGGAGGCTGAGATAACCAGACCAGTGTGTGTGTTCTAGGCAGCTGCAGGGTCCTACAGAGAAACAGCAGAGTGCCTTGTCATCCCCCGCAGCCATAAAGAGAGAGAGAAAGCAAAGGGATGGAAAGAGAAAGAGAGAGAGGGAGGGGTGCTGGCCCTGAGAGTCTGTGGGATGCCTCCCCCTGTCACACACACATCAAAGAGTGTTTGGCCGGGGACAGAGACAGAGTTGTGTCGGGAAAACAACGCACACACACACGTACACACACAAACACACTTAGCCTGGGCCCTCTCACAGCCCTCCCCTGTCATTTACTGTATTAGCTGTGGTCTGGGTGATGAAATGGCCCATTATGTGGTCTTTCTGTGTGGCTGTACTGTGCATTCGGAAAGTATTCAGACCCCTTCCCCTTTTCCACATTTTGGTAAGTTACAGCCTTATTCTAAAATGGATTAAATAAAAATAATTCCTCAATCTACACACAATACCCCAAATGTAAATGCAAATGTATTAAAAGTAAAAACAGAAATACCTTATTTACATAAGCACTATTTGCTATGAGACTCGAAATTGAGCTCAGCTGCATCCTGTTTCCATCGATCATCCTTGAGATGTTTCTACAACTCGATTGGAGGCACACACCTGTCTATATAAGGTCCCACAGTTGACCGCGCATGTCAGAGAAAAAACCAAGCCATGAGGTCGAAGGAATTGTCCGTAGAGCGCCGAGACAGGATTGTGTCGAGGCACAGATCTGGGGAAGGGTACCAAAAGAATATCTGCAGCATTGAAGGTCCCCAAGAACACAGTGGCCTCCCTCATTCCTAAATGGAAGAAGTTTGGTCCCACCAAGACTCTTCCTAGAGCTGGCCGCCCGGCCAAACTGAGCAAATGAGGGAGAAGGGCCTTGGTCAGGGAGGTGACCAAGAACCAGATAGTCACTCATAGCTCCAGAGTTCCTCTGTGGAGATGGAAGAACCTTCCAGAAGGACAACCATCTCTGCAGCACTCCACCAATCAGGCCTTTATGCTAGAGTGACCAGACGGAAGCCACTCCTCAGTAAAAGGCACGACAGTCCGCTTGGCGTTTGCCAAAAGGCACCTAAAGGACTCTCAGACCATGAGAAACAAGATTCTCTGGTCTGATGAAACCAAGATTGAACTATTTGGCCTGAATGCCAAGCGTCACATCCAGAGGAAACCTGGCACCATCCCTACGTTGAAGCATGGTGGTAGCAGCATCATGCTGTGGGGATGTTTTTCAGCAGCAGGGACTGGGAGACTAGTCAGGATCAAGGGAAAGATTAACGGAGCCAAGTACAGAGAGATCCTTGATGAAAACCTGCTCCAGAGCGCTGAGGAACTCAGACTGGGGTGAAGGTTCACCTTCCAACAGGACAACGACTCTAAGGACACAGCCAATACAACGCAGGAGTGGCTTCGGGACAAGTCTCTGAATGTCCTTGAGTGACCCAGCCAGAGCCCGGAATTGAACCCGATCAAACATCTCTGGAGGAGACCTGAAAATAGCTGTGCAGCGACGCTCCCCATCCAACCTGACAGAGCTTGAGAGGATCTACAGAGAAGAATGAGAGAAACTCCCCAAATACAGGTGTGCCAAGCTTGTAGCGTCATACCCAAGAAGACTCAAGGCTGTAATCGCTGCCAAATGTGCTTCAACAAAGTACTGAGTAAAGGGTCTGAATACTTATGTAAATGTAATAATTCAACCAGTTTTTTCTTTGTCATTATAGGGTATTGTGTGTAGATTGATGAGGAAAAAAATCTATTTAATCCATTTTAGAATAAGGCTGTAACTTACCAAAATGTGGAAAAGGGGAAGGGGTCTGAATACTTTCCGAATGCACAGTACAGCCACACAGAAAGACCACATAATGGGCCATTTCATCACCCAGACCACAGCTAATACAGTAAATGACAGGGGAGTGTGGAAGAAGTCAAGGGGTCTGAATACCTTCTGAATGCACTGTATGTTGTGTGTGTGTACTGTGTGTTTACAGTCCTAACTCTAGGGTCTAGGGCTGGAAACCAGCTGGTTATGAGTGTGGTGGCCAAATATGAGCGAAGCGCGAGGGCTTGATGAAACTGTGTGGGTTCAAACCTGTTCTTAAGGCTCTGCACACATCACACACTGATTAAAGCTCTGGGTCTAGCAGCTCAATTCCACCGGGTTTACACTTACACTTACACTTACACACACACACACACACACACACACACACACATACACACACACACACACACACACACACACACACACACACACACACACACACACACACACACACACACACACACACACACACACACACACACACACACACACACACACACACACACACACACACACACACACACACACACACACACACACACGCCCCGCAACCAACTCTCTTCATCACTTTCAGGATAATGTCCCAATGGAAATGGAGTTGCCATCTATAGGCAGAAAACATATATAATACATTGGAGTTGATTACGTAGCTAATCTCAGATATTTGGTATGAGCACAACACTAAGCATTTAATAACCATTATACTGCCACAGCTCTCTCTCAGGGTTGGGCTGGATTACTGGGCTGGAGGGTGTGTGTGAGTTTGTATGGAATGTGTTTATGTGTATATAGTATGCATTTGTGAATGTATGTGATGTGTGTATGCAGTGTATGTGCGTCACAAGTACTTATGGTGTGCAAGTGTTTTCAGTGTGTGTGTGTGCTCTGCGCTCCCTGTCTCCAGCGCCCATATATCAAATCTCCCACCATGCCTGTGCCTCCAACCCCGCTGTGCAAATTTGTCAAATTAGCCACGGCCCCACGGGGTGCACGCACACCCACACACACACACGGTCTCCACAGGGTGAGGAATCCAGTGTGAAATGAGGGCTGCCACTGTGGGCAGATTAACCAATAATAAAGTGCATTTCACAGACACACTGGCTCATTGAGGGGCCTGACGGCTCTAAGACCAAGACAGAGGAGGGAGGGTCTGCTCCAAATACCCACTCCCCGCCGGCCTCACTCACACCCTCCTTCACTCAGTAAGCTACAGTCTACACACACCTTCCCCAGTCTACCCTCCAAGCCCAAGTGCCCACATACAGCCCTAAAACTCAAAATCAAATCAACGTTTATTGGTCGCGTACACAGATTTGCAGATGTTATCGCAGGTGCAGCAAAATGCTTGTGTTTCTAGCTGCAACAGTGCAGTAATACCTAACGATACACATCATCCAAAAAGTTAAAAAAGAAAGAATTGAAGAAATATCAGAACTAGACCCCTACTGATCCTCAGAGCGGGGACGGGGGTCGATGTGTGTGTGATCCTGGCCTCTCGCACCTCGTCCGGATCGCCCGACACCCCTGGTCTGGGCGGGCGATGTAAGACCCCTGGCTGAGCCCAGATTATCCCTCTAAGAGCCTTACACAGGACCCAGACCCAGGGTAGGGAGACAGATGACCGTTTACACACAATAATACAGGATAGCAACTCAACTGTCAATACCAGACTGTTACATATAACACACTACACAGCACTCCCCCAGGTATTAATGACAGAGCAGGAGACAAAACACGCAACCACACAGCAGAAAAACATGCTAAAATGACTTGTTGATGAGAACACACGTATTGAGACAGAGACCTGTGTGTGTTTGTAGGCTTAAAGAAGATACTTTGGCGTTCCAATCAGTCCCTCACATAAACACATGGCCAATCCTCCACACACTGTTTAGACTACACACACACACACCTTCACTATCCCACTACCTATTATGCCACCAACCAGCGCCACTACACTTGTTCATCAGCTGGTGTGCATCTGGGAAGCATCACTGACCAGACAAATAGAGGAGAGGAAAACGGGTCATTTGGTGAGAAGGCTAAGTAAGAAAACAACATTTCTACAATATATAGGATTAGTCAAGGAAAACCCAAGGGAGGGAGGGAGGCAGGGAGGGAGAAAGGAGGAGAGGAGAGACAGAGGAAAGTTTCCGTCTTATTATAGTAAACTAAAACAAAAACTAATCATGAAAAATCTACTTAGTAAAACTGAAATAAAATAATGAACAAACCTGTTTGAAAAACAAACTATACTGAAACTATTGTTGTAAATAACAAAGATAAAATGAAAACAATCATGAATTATGTTCAGTTTTTCTTTTTTCCCCTGCTCAGACGTGCATCAACTAATGGTTGTGTGTCACGTCGTGGCCTGTGCAGTCCGGCACCAGACTGCTTTAACATGTCAGTTATGTTGCACTGCTCTGATAATGCATGCCAGAACTTACAACGCCTGGATAGGTATTTTACAAAACAACTAACCACATCATATGTTATAGCAATCTGGTGCCCAACTGCACCGTCGTGGCATGAAACCATTGGTAGATGCATACAACGTCTGAGCAGGTAAATACGACCATGTGGTGGTCAGCTGATACATAAAATACCTATCCAGGTGTTACAAGATCTGGCATGCATCAGCAACGTCTGAGCCGAGAAACACGGCCATTGATATGAGCGCGTTGCAAGACTTGGCTCTCACACAGTGTATCTGTGCATATGCACCAGTGTTCTACAACGTGGCAGCTTCGGGACCAAAACAGCGGAGAGATTCACGCTCCTGGTTGTTGCGGAAACTGACACAGTACTACTTTTTACTTGGTGCCTCAACGTCATCTCGCTGAGTCTACCTTTAAAGCTAACTTAACCTATGACCTGACCCATCATCTTATGCATCACTGCCCCACAATGGCAAGAAGTGACATCCCCCAAACAGGAAAAACTATAAATACCTCCAATGCACAGGCTACTTTCTGTCCCTAACACTAAAAGATATAAAAACTAAATAAAAAGCAGTAAATCTAATCTGAAAACTAAATCAAACTAGACTGAATTTCAAATAAAACAATCGTAAATCTATATAATAGAAATAAAATGGAACAGAAAAACACCAAAACTATAATAACCTTGGTGTCTTGTTTGTGTGTTGTCTGGCAGTGTTGTTGGGACTGAGGATGTGTGTCCGTATATATCTGTGTGTGTGTGTAGGGATGGGGGGGTCGGCTGTTTTGACAGATCTGGTCGTGTTATCTGGCGAGGTAAATCCGCCTAAACCTGGCGCTAATGTCTTGGTGGGGTGATGTGATGGGGGTGAGGGAGATTATTAAGGAATCGCTCCAAACGGCTTTAGAGCCACTAAGATTCTTAACCCAGTTAACCTCCCTTGGCGGTGGTGATGATGGTGAATGTAAAATGTTTGTGTTGACGTAATAGCAGTTATATTGGTTTCATTTAGCTGCAGTATCAATCCCTCCCTGAGGTTTGTAGGCCAGGTTTTTGGACCAGGGAATGACAGAGAAGTGACATAGAACAGCGTGTCATATCTCCATAGCTAATGTAGGAAATAGACCAAAATTATATTTGTTTGATTTTACATGACATGAGTTTGAATGTCTGGTTAGTTTACTGTATTTGTCAATTTCAGTGGCTGCTCTATGATCGAACAAGGTCCAGGCAGAAGCTTGATCGTAAATGGCTTAACATTTAACTTTTATTTTGTTTGCCCTCTGGAATGGAGTAAGGTAATCCTTGTGTTTGGCTGTCAATCATTCCTTCGCTCTCCCTCTCTAACTAACTCCCTCCCTTTTTCTCCCTCCCTCTCTGATTTTAGAAATGGTGGACTACGTCCATTTGAGATAAAGAAGTTTCTGGAAACAACAACACAGTTTGTCTCCTCTGACATCACACGTGATGGAACAGCAGAATGTGTATTGTCATAATTTTTCCTCACAGCTTGAGGCTCCTCACCTCCGTTTCATCAACAAAACCCCACTGAGGAGAACAGCTGTTTCCCCTAATGCGGATTGGATCTTTAACACAGACACTAAACACACCGAGATGTAAGAAGCTCTCCAGACCTCAACACACACACAACTTGAGATACGGAAATGATGTACTTCATCATATAAGGGGCTTGCCTTAGGTCAAGAGCAATGACAATGCTTCTTCAGATTTACCGCATACAAGTATTCCAGCAGGCTAAAATAGCAGAAAGAGTGAACTACCAAACACATGATATGATGCCTACATCAGCCAGAGTAGATCCGCAGGCCTGTAAATCAATATAACCCTGGGCACCTACAGACAGGACAGCGTCAGCGTATTGTGAAGAGACCGCCAACGTCCTGACAACACCGGAGGTAAACAGATACAACTATTCACGGCTAACACACACACACAGTAATGCCTTGCCATGTAAATGCATCAGTCCTAGCCCTTGGCAGTGTGAGGTGTAATATTTCCTTAATGTAATGGGGTTTGATTGGGGGTGTTGGGTGTCTGATAGGCCTGCTGTTTTATTAGCACAACGAGCACTCTGGGGGTGTCCAGTTCATGCTGTCCTGTCCCACCCGAGCTCTCTCCAACACAACACACACATTGCTGTTAAAGCTGGTCTGTTTTGCCCGTTAACCACAGAAGGATCTTCAATCGGAGAAAGCCTTGTGCAAAACAATACACTCCCAGTGTGTTTGTGTAGCGAATGAGTGGTGGCTCCAGATATCAGATCCAGATGAAGCACAGACACCACTCACCCTCTCCAAACCCAACCACCATTCCTATTCCACAACCCTCCACAGTCCACACCCTACCAGTAGAAATAGTGCTGTTTAAACGTTGTGTAAACCTCCATGCAAGAAATGAACGTTCAGAACCCAGACCATTCAGCCCTCAACCTGAGCTCATTAAGCAGAATCAGGAAGTATGGAGCCATCAACAGAAACTGGGAGATATTTCCTAAGGCAACCAAAACACTACCACTGTGCGTCCCAAATGGCATACTATTCCTTATATAGTGCACTACTTTAGACCAGAGCCCTATTGGTCCTGGTTAAAAGTAGTACACTATATATGGAATAAGGTGCCATTTGCGAAGAGGCTCATTGTTTCTGAATGTCAAATAAAATGGATTATTCCAAAGATCTGCCATATGGCCTAAAAGCTTTGATATGTGATCCACTCACCCTACTGGATAATGTTAGGGCTCAGTGAACTACCACCAGTCCCCTGACTACACACAGAGAAAGACACCCTACTGGATATTGGTAGGGCTCAGTGAACTACAGTGAACTACCACCAGTCCCCTGACTACACACAGAGAAAGACACCCTACTGGATATTGGTAGGGCTCAGTGAACTACAGTGAACTACCACCAGTCCCCTGACTACACACAGAGAAAGACACCCTACTGGATATTGGTAGGGCTCAGTGAACTACAGTGAACTACCACCAGTCCCCTGACTACACACAGAGAAAGACACCCTACTGGATATTGGTAGGGCTCAGTGAACTACAGTGAACTACCACCAGTCCCCTGACTACACACAGAGAAAGACACCCTACTGGATATTGGTAGGGCTCAGTGAACTACAGTGAACTACCACCAGTCCCCTGACTACACACAGAGAAAGACACCCTACTGGATATTGGTAGGGCTCAGTGAACTACAGTGAACTACCACCAGTCCCCTGACTACACACAGAGAAAGACACCCTACTGGATATTGGTAGGGCTCAGTGAACTACAGTGAACTACCACCAGTCCCCTGACTACACACAGAGAAAGACACCCTACTGGATATTGGTAGGGCTCAGTGAACTACAGTGAACTACCACCAGTCCCCTGACTACACACAGAGAAAGACACCCTACTGGATATTGGTAGGGCTCAGTGAACTACAGTGAACTACCACCAGTCCCCTGACTACACACAGAGAAAGACACCCTACTGGATATTGGTAGGGCTCAGTGAACTACAGTGAACTACCACCAGTCCCCTGACTACACACAGAGAAAGACACCCTACTGGATATTGTTAGGGCTCAGTGAACTACAGTGAACTACCATCAATCTACTGGCCAGTGGGAGTCTGGGACGACACCGAGACGACAGCAGCGACGACGAGACTGCTGACCCCTGAGATACAACTTTACCCAGACACAACATTCTCCAGAACCCCCTGCTGCTGCTAGTTCCCACCCCTGCCCATGGGGTCACACAGGGATGGACCGGCTCATCTTCCAGAGACAGGGGGCTGGACATGGGATTGAGGAGTGGGCCTACCCTAACCCCACATTCAGATAGGCTTGGGGTTATTTAAACCCATGTGAAGATAACAAATGAGTGTGTGTGTCAGTGTTGCTGCGGACACTTCTGGCAGGGCCTGAGAAACATGTCCTGAATTCTTCAGGGGGAGCCCCAAGCCGTTATCAAGGAGGGGTGGGGGTAAATATCACGTCCTTCTCAGTCACCACAGCGACAGGCATGCGCGTGGGCTACCTGAACCTGTGACCACCTGCCCTCCCCCCAACCATTACCGCCCTAGCCTTGACACTTTAGACTGATTGGACCACGGCAACTGCAACAGCTGGCTAGGGATTAGGTGTGTGCGTGCGTTCAGGGGGGTTAGCTAGTGGCAGGCTGACAGACTAGTGGGTCCTGGTCAGCCCCCAGCACCTGTCACCCCAATGCCCCCAGACCCCAATCCCCCAACTGTGGTGAGTACAGCACTAACCCCACGTGGTCCTATCTGGCCCTGGCCTTCTCAACCAAACTGGACTGGCTGGCTGAGCTGAGCGCCCCCATACAGGTTCCTAGAAACGCAAGCCTACTCGTACAGACTGACACCCGCACAGACACACACGCGGTACAGCTGCAGAGCTACTGTAGGACCAGTGTACTATCCATATAGGACCTATCAACACATGCTGCGGGTGAAAAAGGGCTGGCGATTTAACACCCTGATCCACAAGCAACTCCCCTGCTTCTGCTGAAGGTCATGGCACAGGTCTTACCAGTCTGCACTGCTCACCTCTGGCAGCTTTATCAGGATCAATACACACATACAGATGCAATGCACCTCAACAGCCACAGCCCATTGTTGAGATAGCTTGGCTGTATATGAGGAACTAAACTGTAATCTGACGTGATATCACACTATATTGAATTTGTGTATCTATTGCAATGCGATGGTGATATTTCTTTTCAAATATATAGTTAGGTTATAGTTATTTGGAAGATTCCCTGTTCACCCACCCCTGGGCTGCTGGTGGTGGTAGAAGGTCTGGCCCTGGGTAGTTCTCTGTGATGAAGACCAGACCTGGGCTGTTGGTGGTGGTAGAAGGTCTGGCCCTGGGTAGTTCTCTGTGATGAAGACCACCCCTGGGCTGCTGGTGGTGGTAGAAGGTCTGGCCCTGGGTAGTTCTCTGTGATGAAGACCACCCCTGGGCTGCTGGTGGTGGTAGAAGGTCTGGCCCTGGGTAGTTCTCTGTGATGAAGACCACCCCTGGGCTGTTGGTGGTGGTAGAAGGTCTGGCCCTGGGTAGTTCTCTGTGATGAAGACCACCCCTGGGCTGTTGGTGGTGGTAGAAGGTCTGGCCCTGGGTAGTTCTCTGTGATGAAGACCAGACCTGGGCTGTTGGTGGTGGTAGAAGGTCTGGCCCTGGGTAGTTCTCTGTGATGAAGACCACCCCTGGGCTGTTGGTGGTGGTAGAAGGTCTGGCCCTGGGTAGTTCTCTGTGATGAAGACCACCCCTGGGCTGCTGGTGGTGGTAGAAGGTCTGGCCCTGGGTAGTTCTCTGTGATGAAGACCACCCCTGGGCTGCTGGTGGTGGTAGAAGGTCTGGCCCTGGGTAGTTCTCTGTGATGAAGACCACCCCTGGGCTGTTGGTGGTGGTAGAAGGTCTGGCCCTGGGTAGTTCTCTGTGATGAAGACCAGACCTGGGCTGTTGGTGGTGGTAGAAGGTCTGGCCCTGGGTAGTTCTCTGTGATGAAGACCACCCCTGGGCTGTTGGTGGTGGTAGAAGGTCTGGCCCTGGGTAGTTCTCTGTGATGAAGACCACCCCTGGGCTGCTGGTGGTGGTAGAAGGTCTGGCCCTGGGTAGTTCTCTGTGATGAAGACCACCCCTGGGCTGCTGGTGGTGGTAGAAGGTCTGGCCCTGGGTAGTTCTCTGTGATGAAGACCAGACCTGGGCTGCTGGTGGTGGTAGAAGGTCTGGCCCTGGGTAGTTCTCTGTGATGAAGACCACCCCTGGGCTGCTGGTGGTGGTAGAAGGTCTGGCCCTGGGTAGTTCTCTGTGATGAAGACCAGACCTGGGCTGCTGGTGGTGGTGGAAGGTCTGGTCCTGGGTAGTTCTCTGTGATGAAGACCAGACCTGGGCTGCTGGTGGTGGTAGAAGGTCTGGCCCTGGGTAGTTCTCTGTGATGAAGACCAGACCTGGGTTCTGCTTCCACTCACACCATGCTCACACCGCATCCAAAGACCAGAGCAATCTCACACATACACACAGCTCCAGCCCTGTCAGGCCCTTTACCAAGCATAGATTGCATTACACAGAGAGAGAGAGAGAGAGAGAGGGGATTTTACACAGTGTCTGTCTGCCTGCTGGGTCAATATGAACAGTCATTAAGTGAAAAAGGATAACTGGGAAAAGATAAAACATTCTCAAGCAGCCTTGGCCAGGACACAGACTTTCCCCTGGCTTTCTCCCTGGGCCAGAACACAGACCCACTCCCCTGGCTTTCTCCCTGGGCCAGAACACAGACCCACTCCCCTGGCTTTCTCCCTGGGCCAGAACACAGACCCACTCCCCTGGCTTTCTCCCTGGGCCAGAACACAGACCCACTCCCCTGGCTTTCTCCCTGGGCCAGAACACAGACCCACTCCCCTGGCTTTCTCCCTGGGCCAGAACACAGACCCACTCCCCTGGGTTTCTCCCTGGGCCAGAACACAGACCCACTCCCCCGGCTTTCTCCCTGGGCCAGAACACAGACCCACTCCCCTGGCTATCTCCCTGGGCCAGAACACAGACCCACTCCCCTGGCTTTCTCCCTGGGCCAGAACACAGACCCACTCCCCTGGCTTTCTCCCTGGGCCAGAACACAGACCCACTCCCCTGGCTTTCTCCCTGGGCCAGAACACAGACCCACTCCCCTGGCTTTCTCCCTGGGCCAGAACACAGACCCACTCCCCTGGCTTTCTCCCTGGGCCAGAACACAGACCCACTCCCCCGGCTTTCTCCCTGGGCCAGAACACAGACCCACTCCCCTGGCTATCTCCCTGGGCCAGAACACAGACCCACTCCCCTGGCTTTCTCCCTGGGCCAGAACACAGACCCACTCCCCTGGCTATCTCCCTGGGCCAGAACACAGACCCACTCCCCTGGCTATCTCCCTGGGCCAGAACACAGACCCACTCCCCTGGCTTTCTCCCTGGGCCAGAACACAGACCCACTCCCCTGGCTTTCTCCCTGGGCCAGAACACAGACCCACTCCCCTGGCTTTCTCCCTGGGCCAGAACACAGACCCACTCCCCTGGGTTTCTCCCTGGGCCAGAACACAGACCCACTCCCCTGGCTATCTCCCTGGGCCAGAACACAGACCCACTCCCCTGGCTATCTCCCTGGGCCAGAACACAGACCCACTCCCCTGGCTATCTCCCTGGGCCAGAACACAGACCCACTCCCCTGGCTTTCTCCCTGGGCCAGAACACAGACCCACTCCCCTGGGTTTCTCCCTGGGCCAGGACACAGACCCACTCCCCTGGCTTTCTCCCTGGGCCGAAACACAGACCCACTCCCCTGGCCGGGACACAGACCCACTCCCCTGGGTTTCTCCCTGGGCCGGGACACAGACCCACTCCCCTGGGTTTCTCCCTGGGCCGGGACACAGACCCACTCCCCTGGGTTTCTCCCTGGGCCGGGACACAGACCACTCCCCTGGGTTTCTCCCTGGGCTTGGAACACAGACCCACTCCCCTGGCCGGGACACAGACCCACTCCCCTGGGTTTCTCCCTGGGCCGGGACACAGGCCACTCCCCTGGGTTTCTCCCTGGGCCGGGACACAGACCCACTCCCCTGTGTTTCTCCCTGGGCCGGGACACAGACCCACTCCCCTGGCTTTCTCCCTGGGCCAGAACACAGACCCACTCCCCTGGCTTTTCCCCTGGAATTTCATAAGATCCACAGGAGTTCTGGCCCAGGCCGTAAAGCAGAAAGTAGACTTTACAAGGCTGCTCCTTTCTGTTTGAACACCGAGTCAGCAGCACAATAATGTCACGCTACAGCAGTAAATGTCAGGAGGCCAATTTTCACCATGGCTGCATATCACATGGCACCCTATTCCCCTATAAAGTGCACTCTTTTTGACCAGAGCCCAATGGGGCCTGGTCAAAAGTAGTGCACTATGTAGGGAATAGGGTGCCATTTGGGAGACAAGCCATGTCTCTCCTACAGAGTGTTAGTCTGTCTGGCCAGTCTCATATTAGCTGGTACCAACATCGCTGATGGGAGAAGAAACACCAAGCGATCAAGTCCTGCTATGAATCACAAGTCAGTTTTGGGAAAAAAGCTTGGTCTCTCTTAAACATCACTCTAACGCAATATAAACGTTTATTTGCATCCCCCCGCATACACGCACACACAGAAAGATGAGACGGTCCATCCACGTAACAACCCTGAAAAATGGCACAAATTTCACTGGTCAAAGTGAAGTGTTAACGGAGACAGAGCTAAGCTCACTCCTTACTGCTAGTAAGATTTCTACTTTGATATGAAATAACAAAGAAAGAAAAAGGAGGGAGGGATGGGGGAGACATGAAGTCTCCTCTAGAGAGTGAGGGAAGGGTAAAGGGAGGGATGGGGGAGACATGAATCCTCTGACACACACACACACACACACACACACACACACACACAAATGGATCAGCGCCTCAGACAGTGGAGAGTGGATCCTGAAGTGTGTGTGTGTCTGGACTGGCCCACTCTGTCTAGCCTGAGTCAATGGTGGGCTTAGCCCCCATCCAAGACAGGACCCCACACACTAACTCACACACAGATACTGCCTGCCCCCAAACATACGATGACAAGACATACACACACTTTAGGCCCCCCAGTCAGGGGGAGCACTTCAGTAGCAGTGAGTGGAAACCAGCCATAGTACTAACCAAACAGTGGGAGTTGATGACATGTGAGATATATGAGTGGTTTTCTTTAGCAGTGTGTGTGTGTGTGTGGACTTCACCTCTACTTCCTAAGAGCTCAACCTCTCCCCTCCTCCTCAGAGCCATTGATTGATTTGCAGTGAGTAAGTCTCCCCATCACTCCCCTCTTTCGCATTAAGAGACTGAGGGTGCCAGCTCGTGCTCACACACAAACATTTTCTGAGTCTCCCAGCGCTTTAAACCACTGCTGTGTGTCCACTCCATCCTGCAGCCTGTGGGACAGACCTGTCTGCTCACACCTCATACACGTGGCAGTGTTTGGGTGGTCCACACATGTCACAGGCTAATTAGTGCAACGCTCCACGTGGTGACAGTTTCACCCCATGGGGGGGTGACGGCCACAGGCACAGTTGGTCCACCGGTGTGTGTGTCTGTGGGAGGTGGAGAGGGTGTAGTTCTCATGTGTCAAAGATATCTTTAACACCTCATCACCCTGGGTCTCTCTGGGGCTTTGACTTGAATAACAACACACACAGCTCACCCCCCAGACACACAGCTCACCCCCCAGACACACAGCTCACCCCCCAGACACACAGCTTACACCCCCCAGACACACAGCTTACACCCCCCAGACACACAGCTCACCCCCCAGACACACAGCTCACCCCCCAGACACACAGCTCACCCCCCAGACACACAGCTCACCCCCCAGACACACAGCTCACCCCCCAGACACACAGCTCACCCCCCAGACACACAGCTCACCCCCCAGACACACAGCTTACACCCCCCAGACACACAGCTTACACCCCCCAGACACACAGCTCACCCCCCAGACACACAGCTCACCCCCCAGACACACAGCTCACCCCCCAGACACACAGCTCACCCCCCAGACACACAGCTCACCCCCCAGACACACAGCTCACCCCCCAGACACACAGCTCACCCCCCAGACACACAGCTCACCCCCCAGACACACAGCTTACACCCCCCAGACACACAGCTTACACCCCCCAGACACACAGCTCACCCCCCAGACACACAGCTCACCCCCCAGACACACAACTCACACCCCAGACACACAGCTTACACCCCAGACACACAACTCACACCCCTCACACCCCAGACACACAACTCACACCCCAGACACACAGCTCACCCCCCAGACACACAGCTTACACCCCAGACACACAACTCACACCCCAGACACACAACTCACACCCCAGACACACAGCTCACACCCCAGACACACAGCTTACACTCCAGACACACAGCTTACACCCCAGACACACAACTCACACCCCAGACACACAACTCACACCCCAGACACACAGCTCACACCCCAGACACACAGCTTACACTCCAGACACACAGCTTACACCCCAGACACACAGCTTACACCCCAGACACACAACTCACACCCCAGACACACAACACTGGCCAGACGCAGTGCTTCAAATGTATATTGTAGGGTTTCAAAGAGCGCAAGAGTAACTTCTTGTTTTAGCACAGGCTCTTACTGGACAGCTTGGTAAATCTGGTGCCCTGCCACCCGTCCTGTGTGGATCCAACATGGCCACCGCCAGCCCAGAGTGACAGCATGCCACAAGACTAGCCAGACCACCTAGAACTGGACTTGGAGCCACGGCATAGCTTACTGTGTGTGAAGGCTTTGATTATTATAACTGCACTCCCTGCCATAGCTTTAAGTGTTCCCATAAAGTGTAGCAGAAATAAGACTTGGGAATGACCTGGCCTGAGGGGGAGAGGGAATGTGTGTGAATGAGAAGGGGGGGTGTTTGTTAAAGGTCCTCTCAGTGGTCAGAGCTGTCGCACAGTCCAGGGATAATAATAGGATGAATAACGGTCAGCTCACGAGGCTAAAGCTGGACTTCCCACGTTTCCCTCTACTTGCTCGCTGGTGACACTAGTATCATGTTTTACCCTCCTCTTCCTCTCTCCCTCCCCCTCCAACGCTTCCCTTGAGTATTCACAGGACTTGTAAGCAAGAAAAAACAAAAAAACAACAACACTTTCAGGCTACCCCTAGTTCAGACAGTTCCCATGGAAACTGCACATTCCTTGTTTATCTTCAATTATAAATAACTTTGGGAAGAGAGGGATCAATACATTCCCTCAGACAAGATGAGGGGAAAAGATAGAGAAGGAGGAAGAGAGAATGAAGGAAGAAGAAAAAAGCGTGAGAAATTTGACGACATTTGGCATCTCTCAGTGACAGGTCTCAGTGTGTCTTTCCCATGGCCTTTTATACAGTAGCTGGGTCCTGCTGTACTACTCACTTCTCCGCTGTTTTAACACTGACCCCAAAATGGCTGTCAAGGAGCCACACCAAGGCTGCAGTCTGCACTGTAAAACCGGACTCAGGAGAGAAACTGGGGGCTTTGTAGTGTACAGTATAAAGACTTAAACCCAGGCATTAAAAGGGAAAATCAAGTTCACCAGTCCTTAGGGTACCAAATGGCACCCTAAGCCTTATGGGCCCTGGTCAAAAGTAGTCCACTATGTAGGGAATAGGGTGCCATTTGTGACGTAGTCCTAGTGCTTGACTTGGCTCCCTGCTCTCTTTTCAAAGGATTTCCTCATGGTTTCTGTCAGAGACTCTAGGCGGCCATCTTTCAGCCGTCCTCAGAAGCTATCCTTACCACAGGACTGGAAGCTATAATTGACTTTCGATGGAAAGAAAAAGTTGTCAAAACACAATTCAATGCAAAAATATGGAGAGAGTGAGAATGAGAGAATGTTGGAAAGCCATAACATAATATCACAGTCTTTCATTGCCCTAAAATAGGAAAGAATAAACAGTGAAACCCTTACCATCAGACGAGCGATTCGGAGGGGAAATTATGTCAATCAGTGACCCTATCCACATCCCGAATTGCACCCTATTCCCTATATAGTGCACTACCTTTGACCAGAGCCCTATAAGTACTGCACTATATAGGGAATAGGGTGCCCTTTGAGGGTTGTAGTTGAAGCACAACAAATAACTCCTCTGCTGTCCCAACGAGGGTTGGCCACATTAATATCGGATAAAGAATCAAGGAAAATTAAATATATTGTGGAAACTGTTAAGCAATAATTAAAGAAAATATTAGTAAAATCCAAAAATACCATTGATAAACGGTTTAGTAAAATTGAGTTTTTAGAACATAATGAGCGATAGAAAAGTCCCATTCAAGTCCAAGAGTATTCATAGTGTCTTTATATTGGCTCACTAAATACTAATCAACTTGTACTTTAACAGTTCAACAACACACATGGTTTCTTGTGGTCTGTAATACGCAATAACAACTACATAACAATTCAACCATCCATTCAGTTCTCAGCCAGGTCAATGGTTTTTGTTTCCTCAGTGCTGCTGTGCTGCAACAGATACCCTGTAAAAGTCGTGTCAGTCCACCCATCGCCCTGCGCTCCCTCACTCCACTACAGGAAAGATGATCATCTGGCTCTAGTTTATTTCACAGGGATTTAATATAGAGGAACTGTTAGGAGACAGGGCTGGGGGATAGGAGACAGGGCTGGGGGATAGGAGACAGGGCTGGGGGATAGGAGACAGGGCTGGGGGATAGGAGACAGGGCTGGGGGATAGCAGACAGGGCTGGGGGATAGGAGACAGGGCTGGGGGATAGCAGACAGGGCTGGGGATAGCAGACAGGGCTGGGGGATAGGAGACAGGGCTGGGGGATAGGAGACAGGGCTGGGGATGGAGACAGGGCTGGGGATAGGAGACAGGGCTGGGGGATAGGAGACAGGGCTGGGGGATAGGAGACAGGGCTGGGGGATAGGAGACAGGGCTGGGGGATAGCAGACAGGGCTGGGGGATAGGAGACAGGGCTGGGGGATAGCAGACAGGTCTGGGGGATAGCAGACAGGGCTGGGGGATAGCAGACAGGGCTGGGGATAGCAGACAGGGCTGGGGGATAGGAGACAGGGCTGGGGATAGCAGACAGGGCTGGGGGATAGGAGACAGGGCTGGAGATAGGAGACAGGGCTGGGGGATAGGAGACAGGGCTGGGGGATAGGAGACAGGGCTGGGGGATAGGAGACAGGGCTGGGGGATAGGAGACAGGGCTGGGGGATATGAGACAGGGCTGGGGGATAGGAGACAGGGCTGGGGATAGCAGACAGGGCTGGGGGATAGCAGACAGGGCTGGGGATAGGAGACAGGGCTGGGGGATAGGAGACAGGGCTGGGGGATAGGAGACAGGGCTGGGGGATAGGAGACAGGGCTGGGGATAGCAGACAGGGCTGGGGGATAGCAGACAGGGCTGGGGATAGCAGACAGGGCTGGGGGATAGGAGACAGGGCTGGGGATAGCAGACAGGGCTGGGGGATAGGAGACAGGGCTGGGGGATAGGAGACAGGGCTGGGGGATAGGAGAGAGGGCTGGGGGATAGGAGACAGGGCTAGGGGATAGGAGACAGGGCTGGGGGATAGGAGACAGGGCTGGGGGATAGGAGACAGGGCTGGGTGATAGGAGACAGGGCTGGGGGATAGGAGACAGGGCTGGGGGATATGAGACAGGGCTGGGGGATAGGAGACAGGGCTGGGGGATATGAGACAGGGCTGGGGGATAGGAGACAGGGCTGGGGATAGCAGACAGGGCTGGGGGATAGGAGACAGGGCTGGGGATAGCAGACAGGGCTGGGGGATAGGAGACAGGGCTGGGGGATAGGAGACAGGGCTGGGGGATAGGAGACAGGGCTGGGGGATATGAGACAGGGCTGGGGGATAGGAGACAGGGCTGGGGGATAGGAGACAGGGCTGGGGGATAGGAGACAGGGCTGGGGGATAGGAGACAGGGCTGGGGGATATGAGACAGGGCTGGGGGATAGGAGACAGGGCTGGGGGATATGAGACAGGGCTGGGGGATAGGAGACAGGGCTGGGGATAGCAGACAGGGCTGGGGGATAGCAGACAGGGCTGGGGATAGGAGACAGGGCTGCGGGATAGCAGACAGGGCTGGGGGATAGGAGACAGGGCTGGGGATAGGAGACAGGGCTGCGGGATAGGAGACAAGGCTGGGGGATAGGAGACAGGGCTGGGGGATAGGAGACAGGGCTGGGGGATAGGAGACAGGGCTGGGGGATAGGAGACAGGGCTGGGGGATAGGAGACAGGGCTGGGGGATAGGAGACAGGGCTGGGGGATAGGAGACAGGGCTGGGGGATAGGAGACAGGGCTGGGGATAGCAGACAGGGCTGGGGGATAGCAGACAGGGCTGGGGGATAGGAGACAGGGCTGGGGGATAGGAGACAGGGCTGGGGATAGCAGACAGGGCTGGGGGATAGGAGACAGGGCTGGGGATAGGAGACAGGGCTGGGGGATAGGAGACAGGGCTGGGGATAGCAGACAGGGCTGAGGGATAGGAGACAGGGCTGGGGATAGCAGACAGGGCTGGGGGATAGGAGACAGGGCTGGGGATAGCAGACAGGGCTGGGGGATAGGAGACAGGGCTGGGGGATAGGAGACAGGGCTGGGGGATAGGAGACAGGGCTGGGTGATAGGAGACAGGGCTGGGGGATAGGAGACAGGGCTGGGGGATAGGAGACAGGGCTGGGGGATAGGAGACAGGGCTGGGGGATATGAGACAGGGCTGGGGGATAGGAGACAGGGCTGGGGATAGCAGACAGGGCTGGGGGATAGGAGACAGGGCTGGGGATAGCAGACAGGGCTGGGGGATAGGAGACAGGGCTGGGGGATAGGAGACAGGGCTGGGGGATAGGAGACAGGGCTGGGGGATAGGAGACAGGGCTGGGGGATATGAGACAGGGCTGGGGGATAGGAGACAGGGCTGGGGGATATGAGACAGGGCTGGGGGATAGGAGACAGGGCTGGGGATAGCAGACAGGGCTGGGGGATAGCAGACAGGGCTGGGGATAGGAGACAGGGCTGGGGGATAGCAGACAGGGCTGGGGGATATGAGACAGGGCTGGGGGATAGGAGACAGGGCTGGGGATAGGAGACAGGGCTGGGGGATAGGAGACAGGGCTGGGTGATAGGAGACAGGGCTGGGGGATAGGAGACAGGGCTGAGGGATAGGAGACAGGGCTGGGGGATAGGAGACAGGGCTGGGGGATAGGAGACAGGGCTGGGGGATAGGAGACAGGGCTGGGGATAGGAGACAGGGCTGGGGGATAGGAGACAGGGCTGGGGGATAGGAGACAGGGCTGGGGGATAGGAGACAGGGCTGGGGGATAGCAGACAGGGCTGGGGATAGCAGACAGGGCTGGGGGATAGCAGACAGGGCTGGGGGATAGGAGACAGGGCTGGGGGATAGGAGACAGGGCTGGGGGATAGGAGACAGGGCTGGGGGATAGGAGACAGGGCTGGGGATAGCAGACAGGGCTGGGGGATATGAGACAGGGCTGGGGATAGCAGACAGGGCTGGGGGATAGGAGACAGGGCTGGGGATAGCAGACAGGGCTGGGGGATAGGAGACAGGGCTGGGGGATAGGAGACAGGGCTGGGGGATAGGAGACAGGGCTGGGGGATAGGAGACAGGGCTGGGGGATAGGAGACAGGGCTGGGGGATAGGAGACAGGGCTGGGGGATAGGAGACAGGGCTGGGGGATAGCAGACAGGGCTGGGGGATAGCAGACAGGGCTGGGGGATAGGAGACAGGGCTGGGGGATAGGAGACAGGGCTGGGGGATAGGAGACAGGGCTGGAGATAGGAGACAGGGCTAGGGGATAGGAGACAGGGCTAGGGGATAGGAGACAGGGCTAGGGGATAGGAGACAGGGCTAGGGGATAGGAGACAGGGCTAGGGGATAGGAGACAGGGCTGTGGGAATAGGAGACAGGGCTGGGGATAGGAGACAGGGCTGGGGATAGGAGACAGGGCTGGGGATAGGAGACAGGGCTGGGGATAGGAGACAGGGCTGGGGGATAGGAGACAGGGCTGGGGGATAGGAGACAGGGCTGGGGGATAGGAGACAGGGCTGGGGGATAGGAGACAGGGCTGGGGGATAGGAGACAGGGCTGGGGGATAGGAGACAGGGCTGGGGGATAGTGCTAGGTCAGAAAAGGATACAGGGTAGGAGAGTGGATGGTGATACTGTAGGTTAGCAGCGCTGGGTCTGGTTCTGTGCCCAGAAGTAGGGCTGTGTCTGTGCCCAGCGGTAGGGCTGGGTCTGTGCCCAGAGGTAGGGCTGGGTCTGGGCCCAGAGGTAGGGCTGGTTCTGGGCCCAGCGGTAGGTCTGGTTCTGGGCCCAGCGGTAGGGTTGGGTCTGGTTCTGGGCCCAGCGGTAGGGTTGGGTCTGGTTCTGGGCCCAGCGGTAGGGCTGGGTCTGGTTCTGGGCCCAGCGGTAGGGCTAGGTCTGGTTCTGGGCCCAGCGGTAGGGCTAGGTCTGGTTCTGGGCCCAGCGGTAGGGCTAGGTCTGGTTCTGGGCCCAGCGGTAGGGCTAGGTCTGGTTCTGGGCCCAGCGGTAGGGCTAGGTCTGGATCAGGGTCTAGGTGAACTGCAGTGCTACAGTAGGTCTGAGACATTAACCAGAGCGGTCTGTGGTGCAGTGGAGCGGTCCAGCTGTCTCTCTCTCTCCTTCCTCCTCTCTGTCACTGTAATCTGCTCTGATTTATAGTCTCTCTATTCCTGCCTCTCTGGTGCTGGGGAGGGCCTCCCTGCCTGAGACAGCCTGGCGTCCCCCCGACACACACACACACACACACACACACACACACACACACACACACACACACACACACCACACACACACACACACACACACACACACACACACACACACACACACAGTCCAGTACTCATATACTGTGGTGCAGTAATCCTACGCCTGCAGCCAAATAAACACACAGCACACCTATTAACTATTGCAGCACATATATACATTCCATCCTGCATATTCTTCAGATATACTACATATTCTGTCCATAATATACTGGTCATAATGTCTATTCATCCCATCATATATATACACACTACCGTTCAAAAGATTGGGGTCACTTAGAAATGTCCTTGTTTTTGAAAGAAAAGCACATTTTTTGTCCATTAAAATAACATCAAATTGATCAGAAATACAGTGTAGACATTGCTAATGTTGTAAATGACTATTGTAGCTGGAAACGGTATATTTTTTATGGAATATCTACATAGTGTACAGAGGCCCATTATCAGTAACCATCACTCCTGTGTTCCAATGGCACGTTGTGTTAGCTAATCAAAGTTTATAATTTTAAAAGACTAATTGATCATTAGAAAACCCTTTTGCAATTATGTTAGCACAGCTGAAAACTGTTGTACTAATTAAAGAAGCAATAAAACTGGCCTTCTTTAGACTACTTGAATATCTGGAGCATCAGCATTTGTGGGTTCGATTACAGGCTCAAAATGGCCAGAAACAAAGAACTTTCTTCTGAAACTCTTCAGTCTATTCTTGTTCTGAGAAATAAAGGCTATTCCATGCAAGAAATTGCCAAGGAACTGAAGATCTCGTACAATGCTGTGTACAACTCCCTTCACAGCACAGCGCAAACTGGATCTAACCAGAATAGAAAGAGGAGTGGGAGGCCCCGGTGCACAACTGAGCAAGAGGACAAGTACATTAGAGTGTCTAGTTTGAGAAACAGACACCTCACAAGTCCTCAACTGGCAGCTTCATTAAATAGTACCCACAAAACACCAGTCTCAACGTCAACAGTGAAGAGGTGACTCTGGGATGCTGGCCTTCCAGGCAGAGTTGCAAAGAAAAAGCCATATCTCAGACTGGCCAATAAAAATAAAAGATTAAGATGGCCAAAAGAACAGAGGAACTCCGTCTAGAAGGCCAGCATCCCGGAGTCACCTCTTCACCATTGACGTTGAGACTGGTGTGATGGTTGCTGATAATGGGCCTCTGTACGCCTACATAGATATTCCATAAAAAAATCTGCCGTTTCCAGCTACAATAGTCATTTACAACATTCTGAACAATTTGATGTTATTTTAATGGACAAAGGAATTTGCTTTTCTTTCAAAACAAGGACATTTCTAAGTGACTCAAAACTTTTGAACGGTAGTGTATATACATTCTATCCTGTGTATTCTTAAGATATACTACATATTATATCCATAATATACTGTCTATAATGTCTATTCATCCCATCATATACATATATATACAATTGAAGACGGAAGTTTACACTTATGTCGGAGTCATTCAAACTTGTTTTTCAACCACTCCACATATTTCTTGTTAACAAACTATAGTTTTGGCAAGTCGGTTAGGACATCTACCTTGTGCATGACACAAGTCATTTTTCCAACAATTGTTTACAGACAGATTATTTCACTTATAATTCACCGTATCACAATTCCAGTGGGTCAGAAGTTTACATACACTAAGTTGACTGTGCCTTTAAACAGCTTGGAAAATTCCAGAAAATGATATCATGGCTTTTGAAGCTTCTGATAGGCTAATTGACATCATTTGAGTCAATTGGAGGTGTACCTGTGGATGTATTTCAAGGCCTACCTTCAAACTCAGTGCCTCTTTGCTTGACATCATGGGAAAATCAAAAGAAATCAGCCAAGACCTCAGAAAAAAATTGTAGACCTCCACAAGTCTGGTTCATCCTTAGGAGCAATTTCCAAATGCCTGAAGGTACAACGTTCATCTGTACAAACAATAGTACGCAAGTATAAACACCATGGGACCACGCAGCCGACATACCTCTCAGGAAGGAGACACATTCTGTCTCCTAGAGATGAATGTACTTTGGTGCGAAAAGTGCAAATCAATCACAGAACAACAGCAAAGGACCTTGTGAAGATGCTGGAGGAAACAGGTACAAAAGTATCTATATCCACAGTAAAACGAGTCCTATATCGACATAACCTGAAAGGCCGCTCAGCAAGGTAGAAGCCATTGCTACAAAACCTCCATAAAAAGCAATACTAAGGTTTGCAACTGCACATGGGGACAAAGATTGTACTTTTTGGAGAAATGTCCTCTGGTCTGATGAAACAAAAATAGAACTGTTTGGCCATAATGACCATCGTTATGTTTGGAGGATAAAGGGGAAGGCTTGCAAGCCGAAGAACACCATCCCAACCGTGAAGCACGGAGGTGGCAGCATCATGTTGTGGGGGTGCTTTGCTGCAGGAGGGACTGGTGCACTTCACAAAATAGATGGCATCATGAGGAAGGAAGATTATGTGGATATATTGAAGCAACATCTCAAGACATCAGTCAGAAGTTAAAGCATGGTCGCAAATGGGTCTTCCAAATGGACAATGACCCCAAGCATACTTCCAAAGTTGCGGCAAAATGGCTTAAGGACAACAAAGTCAAGGTATTGGAGTGGCCATCACAAAGCCCTGACCTCAATCCTATAGAACATTTGTGGGCAGAACTGAAAAAGCGTGTGTGAGCAAGGAGGGCTACAAACCTGACTCAGTTACACCAATTCTGTCAGGAGGAATGGGCCAAAATTCACCCAATTTATTGTGGGAAGCTTGTGGAAGGCTACCCAAAACGTTTGACCCAAGTTAAACAATTTAAAGGAAATGCTACCAAATACTAATTGAGTGTAATATAATCTTCTGACCCACTGGGAATGTGATGAGAGAAATAATAGCTGAAATAAATCATTCTCTGTACTATTATTCTGACATTTCACATTCTTAAAACAAAGTAGTGATCCTAACTGACCTAAGAAAGGGAATTTTTACTAGGATTAAATGTCAGGAATTGTGAAAAACTGAGTTTAAATGTATTTGGCTAAGGTGTATGTAAACTTCCCACTTCAACTGTAGTTCTGGACACTGACATGGCTCGTCCATTATTTTACTTTTTAGATTTTGTGTATTGTTAGGTATTACTGCACTGTTGGAGATAGAAACACAAGCATTTCTCTACACCTGCAATAACATCTGCTAAATATGTGTATGTGACCAATAACATTTGATTTGGAGAGGAGAGCTCGCACACACACACACAGCCCACATGACCCTGTGACATTAGAGTCCACATCCATCTCTTCAGGGTTGTGAAATGTGGTTTGATAAATGGGAGAGGATTCCTGCTATCTCTTTGCTTTACTCTTCACGTTGTCACAGCAGATATGGCCCCACGCCATTAATTCACTATCATCATGTGTAAAGACATAGCGATAGCATAACAGTGTAGCAAAGTCCATTCCTAATACCACTGGACCTTTCTAACTCCTGTCTAATCCTATGGTGAGAAAACACAGTGCAAGTCCACAAATATACCACATGACCAATGACTTGACCAAAGCACATACCAGTGCCTTCAGTGTTTCCCCTAGCATTACTTACATTGGGTGGATCAACCAGCAATTTACATACACACGTACGCTCACACAGGCACACAGGCACACACACAAACAAATTCCCACCCACTCACTACTTCACCAGAACACAGTGTGCTACCTGTGTGATTAGAGTATGAGTGACATCAGATAGCATGCTAGTAGGAGCTGGGGAGAGGAACAGAACATGTCGGAGGGTAAACATTGGTCTAACCCCAGGTAGTGTGTCTGGGATGTAGAATACAAGGGGATGCCTCCCAAATGGCTCCCTATTCCCTTTATAGTGCACTACTTTTGACCATGGCACATAGAGCTCTGGTTTAAAGTAACGCCATATATAGGGAATAGGGTGCAGTTTGGGAGGCAGTGGAGGAGGTATCTAGCACAGAACAGTCTGCACCTACTGGCTTTTAATTGTCTCCCGGGGGAGCAGCAGCCATGATTCAGCCCTTCAAATGAAATTGGCGACATCATCAAAGCAGACCTGGGGGGGTCAGGCAAAGTTCAGACCTTGGAGACACACACGCACAGCCACAGTCGCGCACACACACACACACACACACACACACACACACACACACACACACACACACACACACACACACACACACACACACACACACACACACACACACACGCTTGCAGATGCACATACACATACGCACGCAGACAAAGACACACCCTCTCCCTGCCTGCTTCCCCTGGCCCCAACTACTACTACTGTTTGAGATGGGCTACATTCCATTTTCAAAAACGTTGCCCCCCCCTCCTCTCCTCTGCCCTGTCTTTGTTAACTCCCCTTGTGGATTTGAAACCACTGGGTAGGAATAAGCAACAGCTGTACCTCGTTTCCACCATGTTCATTTCACCTATCCTGTCCTGTGTGATTTGTGAAAAGGAAGCGAAGAAGGAGTAGATGGGAGGGGATACAACCTTTGGAATGAAACTCAGCCCAAGGCTTTGAAAAACGTGCTCCTATCTCCACTGTTCTGACAGACAAGACTTAGTGTGTGAAAGTGGCCTCTTTTAACAGTCATTCTCAGGCAGAGGGAGGAGAGGGGTGGAGGGAGGAGAGGGATGGAGGGTGAAGAGGGATGTGGGAGGAGAGGGATGGAGGGAAGAGGGATGAGGGAGGAGAGGGATGGCAGGAAGAGAGGGATGGCGGAGCAGAGGGATGGAGGGAGGGTGGAGGAGAGGGCTTGGCGGGCCAGAGCAGCAGCCAGAGTTCAGCCTGAGCCTCATTTTTATATTGCTCCATCTCTCTTTTTCGCTCTGTCATAGAAAGAAGGGACCCTGATCGGTGGGAAGCTGCATAGGGGGCGTGACCTGAGGCAGGAAGAGAGCTGTGTGTGTGGGTGGGTGTGTGTCCGGAGGTCCCGCGGGAGTACAGGCTGGTAAGACATTAGCGATTGCATTCCCACCCTGCGGCAATCCCCTCCTCAGTCACCCAGTTTGCCCTCCATCCCCGGCCCTGGCCCCTCCCCTCACCCCGGCTCTCTAACCCCAGGCCAGAGGGTCCAGGCTTTTCCCAGGGCTATGCCCAGCTTCCCACAATATTTCTTCCTCTTCTGTCTCTCTCTCTCTACTTATTCACTTACTCCACCCTTCTCTCTCTCCATCTTTCTTATCTATCTCTGTCACACCCCCCACCTCAGCTTCTTGTCTTTCCCAGGGCTGGTCCTCCTTGGGTATCACCTCTCTTTGACCAGATCTCTTTAATGAGAGGAGAGGCCCTAGAGGACTGCCCTGCCCACATACACTGCCTGGACCCAGGTGGTACATACACTGCCTGGACCCAGGTGGTACATACACTGCCTGGACCCAGGTGGGACATACACTTTCTGGACCCAGGTGGTACATACACTGTCTGGACCCAGGTGGGACATACACTGTCTGGACCCAGGTGGGACATACACTTTCTGGACCCAGGTGGTACATACACTGTCTGGACCCAGGTGGGACATACACTGTCTGGACCCAGGTGGGACATACACTTTCTGGACCCAGGTGGTACATACACTGTCTGGAACCAGGTGGAACATACACTGTCTGGACCCAGGTGGTACATACACTGTCTGGACCCAGGTGGTACATACACTGTCTGGACCCAGGTGGTACATACACTGCCTGGACCCAGGTGGTACATACACTGTCTAGACCCAGGTGGTACATACACTGTCTGGACCCAGGTGGTACATACACTGTCTGGACCCAGGTGGTACATACACTGTCTGGACCCAGGTGGTACATACACTGTCTGGACCCAGGTGGTACATACACTGTCTGGACCCAGGTGGTACATACACTGTCTGGAACCAGGTGGAACATACACTGTCTGGACCCAGGTGGTACATACACTGTCTGGACCCAGGTGGTACATACACTGCCTGGACCCAGGTGGTACATACACTGTCTGGACCCAGGTGGTACATACACTGTCTGGACCCAGGTGGTACATACACTGTCTGGACCCAGGTGGTACATACACTGTCTGGACCCAGGTGGTACAGCCCCTAACAGCCAGACAAATGTGTGTGAGACTGAATCACCTGCATATTGTATGTGTGTGAGACTGAATCACCTGCATACTGTATGTGTGTGAGACTGAATCACCTGCATACTGTATGTGTGTGAGACTGAATCACCTGCATATTGTATGTGTGTGAGACTGAATCACCTGCATACTGTATGTGTGTGAGACTGAATCACCTGCATACTGTATGTGTGTGAGACTGAATCACCTGCATACTGTATGTGTGCACATGCATGCCTCTCTTCATGTGTGTAGCAGAGTGGGTGTGTTGTGGGGGGTGTCTGGTGAAGAGTTAATTGTGATGTGTGCCACCCGAGGTGTTAGGAGAGATCCTGATTTTGCCAAGGCAGACGGTCTTAAGCGAGGTGTGTGTGTGTGTGTGTTGATGTGAGGAGAGTGGAGGAGACAGTGGGACAGCTAGCCATGCCGGCTAGACTAGAGGTGTCACAAACACTTTCTCTCCTTTAACAAGGGAGTTGCGCTCATGCCAGCAGCAGCTAGACAGCAAACACACACTATTGTGTGTCTGGGGGGGGGGGGGGGGTTGTGGAGAGACAGGAGCAGACAGACACAGAAAGGTCAGGTAGAGCCTCATGCTCTTCAAACCAGGAACACATCAGTACTCAAACAGGGGCCCATGTGTGTAAGCTGCATATTATGCAATATATTCCAATACACAATTAAACAGACCACGGGAGATAAATCCACACCAAGCCTAGAGCTGAGTGACTGACTGACTGACTGACTGGTGTGATCAATCCCCTGTAGCAGAGGCTAGCTGTGGTAGCAGAGGCTAGCTGTGGTAGCAGAGGCTAGCTGTGGTAGCAGAGGCTAGCTGTGGTAGCATCCCAAATGGCACCCTATTCCCTACATTGTGCACTACTTTTGACCAGAGCCCTTATTGGTCAGCTCAAAAGTGGTGCACTATATATGGAATAGGGTGCAATTTGGTACACAGCTTGTGGCATAGGGACCAGGGCTGATGTTTGGTTCCCAGGCTAGTATCTGTTTACCCTGGGCTATTTCAGGGAGCCAAATCTGTTGCCCTCTGAGCCCTATCCTATCCCCTCCCTCCTCCTCTCTTCTCACCCCTCCTCCTCTCTTCCCACCCCTCTTTTCTCATCCTTCTCTTTCTTACTCACCCTCCCTTCATCCCTTCCTCTCTGGAGGCCTGGGTTATGTGAACGGCCAGGGAGGAGTGAGAAAGAAGATAATTGAGAAAGAGGAAGAGAGAGAGAGGGAGAAAAAGAGAGAAAGAGAGTGCCAAGTATGCTGCTGAGGGGTCCACCGTCGTCACATTCCCTACAGACTGTATAGCTGTAGTGTGTGTGTGTGTGTGTGTGTGTGTGTGTGTGTGTGCTTGCCTGCGTATGTGCGTTTGTGTCAGAGCGGGGGCCAAGTCTCACACTTGTGCTTCCTGACCTGGCAGTCATTCACAGAGACCCTACTAAGTGCTACTTCCTATACGCTCTGTCATTTCATAACAGTCTTACTACGTCCACTTCCTCCACTAAACACACAGCTAGACGCGAGTCAGCCTGACCAAGCTACTCTGCAACCCCTCTCTTTCCCAATGTCCACTCCCACACACACACACACACACACACACACACACACACACACACACACACACACACACACACACACACACACTCAGAAATACCCTCTCTTAGTCTGCTGAGTGATTTTGTTTTTGCTACCCAACACTACCCCTCTCTCTCCTTTTCCCACTCTCCCTCCTTCCCTCTCTCTATCCTCTGTTTCCCTTTCTCTCTCCAGCTGTTTTCTCCATCTTTCACTCTCTCTCTCTTACGTGTGGCCTACGTTTGGCTCCCATCTCTAACTGACCCTCTAAACAAACCCATGTTAATGTGTTGTAATCTCGACCCTAGACAGCCTCACATGAAAGGAGCATGGCTGTATCCCAAGTGGCAGGCCACAGAGCTCTGGCCCAAAGTACTGCAGTAAGGAATAGGGTGCCACTTGGGACGTAGACCAGCTTTCATTGGACATACGCACTTAGAGTAAGAAAAATCTCCATGCGCTCCTCAACATGTCCTGGAGTATCAGTTTACTGAGCGGTGGGTAGATAGCGGAGAGGAGATATCTAGTTAAAGGGTTCCATGTTGCTGTTGCTTGATCAAAGTGAACCAGGGCCTTTGTTACTAATTGTGTGATTTTCCAGTGGAGTGGTTTTAGAGACGACATCTCTCTATGGGGCCGGGCCTTAATGGGGCAGCGATCAAATTGGTTCCCTCGTGTTTTTCTGATGCTCAGATCCCTGAGAGCTTAGGAGGAGAGAGGTTAGGAGGAGAGAGGTTAGGAGAGAGAGAGCTTAGGAGAGAGAGAGCTTAGGAGGAGAGAACTCAGGAGGAGAGAGGTTAGGAGGAGAGAGGTTAGGAGGAGAGAGCATAGGAGAGAGAGAGCATAGGAGAGAGAGAGCTTAGGAGAGAGAGAGCTTAGGAGAGAGAGAGCTTAGGAGAGAGAGAGCTTAGGAGGAGAGAGCTCAGGAGGAGAGAACTCAGGAGGAGAGAGGTTAGGAGGAGAGAGGTTAGGAGGAGAGAGCTTAGGAGGAGAGAGCTTAGGAGGAGAGAGCTTAGGAGGAGAGAGGTTAGGAGGAGAGAGGTTAGGAGGAGAGAGCTTAGGAGGAGAGAGCTTAGGAGGAGAGAGGTTAGGAGGAGAGAGCTTAGGAGGAGAGAGGTTAGGAGGAGAGAGGTTAGGAGGAGAGAGCTTAGGAGGAGAGAGCTTAGGAGGAGAGAGGTTAGGAGGAGAGAGGTTAGGAGGAGAGAGCTTAGGAGGAGAGAGTTTAGGAGGAGAGAGGTTAGGAGGAGAGAGCTTAGGAGGAGAGAGCTTAGGAGGAGAGAGCTTAGGAGGAGAGAGGTTAGGAGGAGAGAGCTTAGGAGGAGAGAGCTTAGGAGGAGAGAGCTTAGGAGGAGAGAGGTTAGGAGGAGAGAGGTTAGGAGGAGAGAGGTGGTGAGGCTTTAAAGGTGTATTCTGTATCTTAAATTCCTGTCAAACCTATGGCCCCTGCAGGTTTTGACAAATGAAAAGAGAAGAGCAGAGGAGAGGAAAGAAGTTGAATATCAGAGGAAAGGGAAGATGAGACCAGTCCTTGCAGAGTTAACTTATGTCCAATGTCCCTTACTAGGTAAGTGTATTATAAAGAACACACAGAAGAGACATTAACAAACCTGTTTACACAACTGGGAAGCTCTCACAGAGACATGAAACAGTTACAGAATGACAGGACACACAGAAAGACACACACTGAAGAGGCAGACAGACTTCCTTCTGTCTTCAAAGACAGCAGTGGAACTGGAAGAGTTTGCTTGCCAGATGTTTCATCAATGTCAGAGACTTATGACAGCCCCCCTAAAACAACTTCTACACTTGACTAAAACACTTCCTATGCTAGGAGTTACACACATTTAAGATCAACTGAGAGCATGCATGCACAGACACACACACGCTATTATGACCTGGGGATTTGTCCTGGTATTTCCCTACTCATGAGAAGTGCTTTTAAAAGGTGAACCCCCTAACTCTGGAGGAAAATGGTAGCAGCCAGACAACCAGCTGGCCCCTGGCCTCCAGACTGCTGAAAGCCTGATTCCGTAGCTGAATGGCCACTCCAGTCCAGTCTAATACCGTCATAATAAGACTAGCATGTCAGGCTAATCTTCTCTCTTTGTGCCTGGGCTTTGTTAGACACTTGTTGCTGGTATGTACAGGTAGGGTTATTGTCAGAGGTTAAACCTGAAGGCTCCAGATACAGACAAGTTCATTAAAGTTGGGGAGGGGGACAGCGGAGGGGGACAGCGGAGGGGGACAGCGGAGGGGATCGAAGGCAAAGGTAGCACCACTGCTTGGCTGTTTAATGGTACTCTTTAGATGGGTTCAAACTACCTTCTTCAGATACACCTTGTCTCATAAATAGTAGTGTCAAGTTGTTTTGTGTCATTTCTTTTACAAGGGCTGAGTGTTACCATACAGTCCAAAGAGGGATTGTTTTTAAAGAAAGGAGTGAACGAAGGAACAGATAGAGGAGGAATCCCTCCGGGTTGGGTGTGAAAGGTGAAGTCTGGACAACAAGGGAGGAAAAAGGAGAGGAGAAAAAACGTGTGCCCTCTATCTCACTTTCTGTCTGCTTCACAAATTCTACCCTATTACTTACATAGGGCTCTGGTTAAAAGTAGTACACTATATAGGGAATAGGGAGGCATTTGGAACGCATATGCTGTGTCTCTCTCTGTGTCCCTGGGCCTTTGTAATGTTTTGCACAGACCAGCGTTCCAAGGTCATTGGATAGCTCCTCGTCCAGCTGTTTTCATATTCACTTTCTGCCTTTATCTGTCACACTCCGCCAGATTATCACCGCGGGCAACAGATTAACCCACCCAAAAAGACCAAAAATAATAGTAATGTCCAAGCTGCCAAGCTTTTAATCCTGCTGCTGAGGGAAGACAAACACGGACACACACACACGCAACTCCCGCTGACACACACACACACGCACTCCCGCTCACACACACGCACTCCCGCTGACACACACACACACGCACTGACACACACGCACTCCCGCTCACACACACACACACGCACTCCCGCTGACACACACACACACTCACTGACACACACGCACTCCCACACACACACGCACTCCCGCTCACACACGCAAGTCCCGCTGACACACACACACACACACTCCCGCTCACTCACACTCTCCCCTGCTCACTCACACACACACACACTCCTGCTCACACACACACACTTCTCTTTCAATCACACAAACAGTCACACACACACACACTCCCGCTCACACACACACACGCCCACACACGCTCTCTCACACACCCACACACGCTCTCTCACACACACTCCCGCTCACACACACTCCCGCTCACACACACACACGCCCACACACGCTCTCACACGCTCTCTCACACACACTCCCGCTCACACACACTCCCGCTCTCACTCACACACACACACACACACACACACACACACACACACACACACACACACACACACACACACACACACACACACACACACACACACACACACTTCTCTTTCAATCACAGTCACACACACAGACAAAGATATGTACAACATACACACACAAACACACACACTCTCCCGCTCACACACACACACACACACACACACACACACACACACACACACACACACACACACACACACACACACACTTCTCTTTCAATCACACAAACAGTCACACACACAAAGATATGTACAACATACACACACAAACATACACACACACTCCGCACCTGTCTCTCTCTATGACACCTGTCTCTCTCTCCCTACACTACCTGCAGCCACACTCTGTACACCTGCAGTGATATTCAAACTAGTACTGTAGTTCTATCACCATGTGATAACATCAGGGTTGGCTGGGGTTTACTATCCATCTCTAGGGTGTCACAGCCCAGCTCCAAGGCCTGGGGTCCAGAGAGAACCAGGGGAGGGGGGCTAAGCCCTGATCTCCCCCAGCCCAGGAGGCCCCGAGGTGGGACAGGCAGGATCAGGTTACTGGTCACTCTGGAGGGTTAGCAGTTAGCCCCGAGCGTTAACCCCCTAGTCCTGGCTTATAACAGTGGGGTTTAATGAGGAACCATGTTAGCCTAGTGGGAGGCCGTAGCAGGAGGCCCTTACAGGCTGGACCTCGGTCTGGTGGCACAGCAGCCACATCCAGACACAACCTCGGTGCTTACCCTCTACTGGCTAGGCTGGTGTGCAGATCTGAGAGGATTGGAAAGGTGTGAGCAACCCCTTCACCCGCCTAACACCCCCCACTTCCATCTGCCCAGCTTTCCATCAATGCAAATGAGTCAACTAGGCCAGCTAGCCTCCCTCCACATGTAAAAACCAGCCATGAACTCTGTCTCCATGGTTTCACCACCTCTTCCTGCTACAGGCACCACATCCAACCTCTCAAAGACTCCTCCACCTCCTCTCCTCTCTCTCTCACCCCCCTCTTTAAAGATGGGAGCAAACACTACTCACACACACACACACACACACGGTACATGATGAGAGAGATATCACATACACACACATATATATAACGATGAGAGAGATAACATCATGCAGACATATGTCAAGAGAGGTCGCAGCATAAAGAACACGGTTCAGTCACACACACACTGACCGGCGGCTGACCCTGGCAGGCCAGCAGCTGTTGGCTGTTTGAAGTTTCACTCAGAAACAGATCGCCTTTCATTTACAGACTACAGCCCCTTCAGCCAATATTATTAAAAGGAGAGAGAGAGAGAGAGAGACTCCTCCTGTCCTCTCCTCCTGTGCCAAAGCAAAGGATTCACCCTGCTATATCTGGGAGTTCTCATTCATCACCCACGGCTGCTGATCACCCACTCAAACATGCAGGTGAAACAATCACTGAAACAGTACTTGACACTACAGTCATTCTATCAGGCTGTGGATGTATTCGTGACTATTCAGAGAGGAGAGAAAATGAAGAGAGTTATACTGTCACAGTAGGATTTAGATGGTCACTCTATAAACACACAACACAATGTACAAACACAGAAGGGGTGCATCTTGTCTTCTACCCCCTCCCTCCCTCCCTCCCTCCCTGTGGTAGAGCTCTTAGTGCCGCAGCCAGCAGTGTGTGGCCAGTGAAGAGTGATAATAACAGAGAGACTGCCCTGGGCTAGAAGGCAGCTTTACTAGCATACCACACACACACACTCTACTCACACACACCTCACACTCTACTCACACACACACACACCTCACACTCTACTCACACACACACACACCTCACACTCTACTCACACACACACACACACACACCTCACACTACTCACACTCTACTCACACACTCTACTCACACACACACACACACACACACACACACACACACACACACACACACACACACACACACACACCTCACACTCTACTCACACACACACACACACACCTCACACTCTACTCACACACACACCTCACACTCTACTCACACACACACCTCACACTCTACTCACACACACACTCACACACACACTCACACACACCTCACACTCTACTCACACACACACACCTCACACTCTACTCACACACACACCTCACACTCTACTCACACACACACACTCACACACACCTCACACTCTACTCACACACACACACACACCTCACATTCTACTCACACACACACACACACACACACACACACACACACACACACACACACACACACACACACACACACACACACACACACACACACACACACACACACACACACACACACACACACACACACTCTACTCACACACACACACCTCACACTCTACTCACACACACACACACCTCACACACACACACACACACACACACACACACACACACTACTCACACACACCTCACACTCACACACACCTCACACTCTACTCACACACACACACCTCACACTCTACTCACACACACACACACACACACACACACACACACACACACACACACACACACACACACACACACACACACACACACACACACCTCACACTCTACTTACACACACACCTCACACTCTACTTACACACACACCTCACACTCTACTTACACACACACCTCACACTCTACTCACACACACACACCTCACACTCTACTCACACACACACACCTCACACTCTACTCACACACACCTCACACTCAACTCACACACACCTCACACTCTACTCACACTCTACACACACACACACACACACACACACACACACACACACACACACACACACACACACACACACACACACCTCACACCTCACACCTCACACTCAACTCACACACACCTCACACTCTACTCACACTCTACACACACACACTCTACACACACTCTACACACACACACACACACACACACACACACACACACACACACACACACACACACACACACACACAACTCACACACACAACTCACACTCTACTCACACACAGTCTACAGTAAAGTCTCCAGGAATGAAGCAGCCCCTTCTTTAAACATACACACTCACTAACTCACTAACTCACTAACTCACGCACCCCAAATCCCCTGACCTGTTTTCAAACGTCACTCCTAGTCCACAGAGATGAATCTACTATTACACCATCACCCTGTGTGTACACACACACACACACACACACACAGCTCCTACACCCTGTTTACCAGTAGTGTAGTCGGAGAATTCCTTCTGAGTTGTGGGATAATCAGCCACAGAGAGCAGTGTTGGCCGTTAGCTAACCAACAGGCCTGTAAGATTATTACCTCCATCTCCAAGCCTCCGGCACACCCAGCTAACCAACAGGCCTGTAAGATTATTACCTCCATCTCTAAGCCTCCGGCACACCCAGCTAACCAACAGGCCTGTAAACCTATTACCTCCATCTCTAAGCCTCCAGCACACCCAGCTAACCAACAGGCCTGTAAACCTATTACCTCCATCTCTAAGCCTCCAGCACACCCAGCTAACCAACAGGCCTGTAAGATTATTACCTCCATCTCTAAGCCTCCAGCACACCCAGCTAACCAACAGGCCTGTAAGATTATTACCTCCATCTCTAAGCCTCCAGCACACCCAGCTAACCAACAGGCCTGTAAGATTATTACCTCCATCTCTAAGCCTCCAGCACACCCAGCTAACCAACAGGCCTGTAAGATTATTACCTCCATCTCCAAGCCTCCAGCACACCCAGCTAACCAACAGGCCTGTAAGATTATTACC